>NC_084733.1:13494716-13717216 GCF_033978785.1 Entelurus aequoreus | reverse complement strand
ACAAGGAGGTATGGTAAAGGGGTAGAAGAGGAGACAAGGAGTTATGGTAAAGGGTTAGGAGGGGAGACAAGGAGGAATGGAAAGGGGGTAGGAGAGAAGACAAGTAGTTTTGGTAAAGGGGTAGGGGAGGAGACAAGGAGGTATGCTAAAGGGGTAGGAGAGGAGACAAGGAGACATTGTCAAGGGGTAGGAGAGGAGACAAGGAGTAATGTAAGCGGATGAACAAGTAGGAGAGGAGACAAAGGTATGGTAGAGGGGTAGGAGAGGAGACAAGGAGGCATTGTCAAGGGGTAGGAGAGGAGACAAGGAGTAATGTAAGCAGAAGAACAAGTATAGGAGACAAAGGTATGGTAATGGACTAGGAGAGGAGACAAGGAGGAATTGGAAAGGGGTAGGAGAGGAGACAAGTTGGTATGGTAAAGGGGTAGAAGAGGAGACGAGGAGGTATGGTAAAGGGGTAGGAGAGGAGACAAGGAGGAATGGGAAGGGGGTAGTAGAGGAGACAGGTAGGTGTGGTAAAGGGGTAGAAGAAGAGACGAGAAGGTATGGTAAAGTGTTAGGAGAGGTGACAAGGAGGCATGGTAAAGGGGTAAGAGAGGAGACAAGGAGGTATGGTAAAGGAGTAGGAGAGGAGACAAGGAGGTATGGTAAAGTGGTAGGAGAGGAGACGAGGAGCCATTGCCAAGGGGTAGGAGAAGAGACAAGGAGGAATGGGAAGGGGGTAGGAGAGGAGACTAGGTGGTATGGTAAAGGGGTAGAAGAGTAGACAAGGAGGTATGGTAAAGGGTTACGAGAGGAAACAAGGAGGCATTGTCAAAGGAGTAGGAGAGGAGACAAGGAGAATGGGAAGGGGGTAGAAGAGGAGACAAGGCGGTATGGTAAAGGGGTAGAAGAGTAGACAAGGAGGTATGGTAAAGGGTTACGAGAGGAAACAAGGAGGCATTGTCAAAGGAGTAGGAGAGGAGACAAGGAGAATGGGAAGGGGGTAGAAGAGGAGACAAGGCGGTATGGTAAAGGGGTAGAAGAGTAGACAAGGAGGTATGGTAAAGGGTTACGAGAGGAAACAAGGAGGCATTGTCAAAGGAGTAGGAGAGGAGACGAGGAGTAATGTAAGCGGATGAACGAGTAGGCGAGGAGACAAATGTATAGTAATGGGGTAGGAAAGGAGAGAAGGAGGTAACATAAGGAGAGGAGACAAATGTATGGTAATGGGGTAGGAAAGGAGAGAAGGAGGTAACATAAGGAGAGGAGTCCGCCATTGTTCTAAGTTAAAAGTAAATAATGAGTACTGGTGTACTATTGTTATCATTGTAATGTTGTGGTTGAAACACACGTTACACAAGTTTTTCAAATACTTACCATTGACATTCTCCTGCCTCCAGCAGGTGGCATCATGGGCATGTCTCCCTGCAGCGATCCAAGTTCATCTGATTCTTCTGAGGAATGTAAGGACTGACTTGTGGAACCACTGATTGATGATAAGCTTTCAGACGGAGGTCTGATCATGAAGCTGGTTTTTCTCGGTTTGTGGATGAGGTGCTCGCTCCCCATCGAGTCTCTTCGGTTCTGTCTGTCAAGGAGGTCTGTAGAAGAGGGTCGTATTGTGTTGTTGGACAGAAGAGAGCCTTGATAATGTCCCAGATGCGTGTCCTCCTGAGGGTTTGATGCACTTCCCTCCACGTTAGACACCACAGACGGCCAACAAAGATGATGGTCCACTTTTGTTGTGAAGACCTCTGGACCTTGCTGAGCTTGGGAGAGGACACAGTTCTGGACAGATCTGTTTGGTGTCCTGGGTTGGGGGCAGAGATAGCTGGCCTGCGTGTGCCCCAAATGAGCCATGCTGTTGTTCCTCTGGGCCTCATGACCGGTTTTGATCCCAAAGTAATGCGAGGGGTTAACGTCTTCTTCTGGTATGACTTTGAAGGTCTGAGTCAAAGGTCCATCGTAAGGTGACATCACACAATGATGCGATAATGACACATTCCTCTTCGACTTGAAGATCAAACTGTCCTCCTCCATGTACTTGTCTCCTGAGAGGCTCTGTTTGATTTTCCTGATACCAAGGTGGGATATTTCCAGAATGTTGAGGAAGAGAGAAACCCCAGCAATAGCGATCATGAAGACCATGAAGATAGTTTTCTCTGTTGGCCTTGAGATGTAACAGTCCACACTGTTAGGGCAAGGTATCCACTCGCATTTGTAAAGCGGGTCGAGTTGCACACCATAAAGAACGTATTGTCCCAGGATGAACAACACCTCCAGCGCAGAGCGTGTAAGGATATGGATGATATACGTCCTCAAGAGAGACCCTCTCAGGGGCGCCCTCTTCACCCTTCTCTGCTCGTCCAGCCTCCTCAGCTCCCTCTCCATCCGTTTGTGCTCATCCAGCGGTAGTTCCGCCTCATCCAGCTCCTCCTTCAGCTGTATCCGTTTCCTGTGGCGCTCTTTCTCCAGGGCTCGGATACAGTAGAGGGCGTGGCCCATGTAGACGAGCGAGGGCGCCGAGACGAAGATGACTTGCAACACCCAGAATCGGATGAGCGAGATGGGGAAGGCGCGGTCATAGCAGACCGCCTTGCACCCTGGCTGGTCGGTGTTGCAGACGAACTCCGACTGCTCGTCGTCCCAAACGTCCTCGGCGGCTGCCCCAAGGATCAGCATGCGGAAAATGAAGAGGATGGTCAGCCAAATCTTGCCCACGATAGTCGAATGAATGTGGACCTCTTCCAGGATGCTGCCCAGTAGGTTCCAGTCACCCATGGTCAGGTTCTCACCACTCTATTGCCACATAGCCTCAAGCTGAAGAGAAAGAGAACATTTGGACAACACAGTCGACTCTGAGTCTGCTTAGAGGACAACTGCATTCTGGGGGGTAATTTTGCTCATCATCCACAATCCTACATGAGACAAGACCACGTTCCCTTTTATGTGCGTTCTAAGTGGTAAATAACGGCTAGTAAGAAGTGCTTTACAGTGCAGGGTAATTAGGAGTCGTCTAAAGTTTACCAACAAAAATTACCCCTCTGGATCGCTCTCAACTCTATTGAATACTCTTAACAACTCTGCTGTTTGCAACTTGTGATCGACAGCGGACAATTAAAGAAGCCTTTGGTGGTGTTTCTTTGTGGGGTCTGCTTTTAAGTCAAATGAGTAAAACATCAATACAGTATTTGCTTTACAAGGAAAACTTCAACCATTGATAACAAAGTCATACAATCACAAGTTGATTCGATCTTATTTACAACATAAGCCTCTAAATATTGCAACTTTTGCCTCAATTTTCCCAAAAATCTGTGCAAATTCAAGCCTTTTAAGCCGCAACAATCAATCCTGTAGGGAATTCGACAATCTTCAAACTAAAATGTTTTCTCTGTGACTTCACATAAACTGACGCAGCATCTTTAAAACACTTACAAATCATCGAGATCCCTTTTTGCCGCTTGCCAAACTTCATGATGACAGTTTAGTCCAAGGAATCCAGGGCGCCAGTAAGGCTAACCCATGGAGGTGTGGGGATGTTCCAAATTAGAATCCACAATGTTTTGCTTCCTGTTGCCTTTGTCTCCCTGCGTTTGTGCTGGCAGGCAGCGGGTAGGGAGTGCTCTACCGTGTTACATGCTGGGTTCACAGGATGTGTGCATTGATTGCCTCTCGACGGGACAATGTCCCCATCCCCCTCCCTTCTCCCACGCCATCAATATCAGCCTCTCTGACAGATGGCACTGATATCTGTTTATCTTTCACATCTAATGCTCAAACAAAGCCACATAATGAGTCTTTTCATTAAGGGGAAACGTTACTATTTCTTCTTGTTTTGTGTCATTCTTATCAATCAATCAATCACAATTTATTTACATAGCCCTTAATCACAGGTGCCTCAAAGGGCTTCGCAAACCACAACGGCATCCCCTGATCCAAACCCAGAACAACTTCTAATCCCAAACTGGGAAAAAGGAGAAACCTCAGGAAGGGGCTGCAGATGTGGGGACGTCCCTCCAGGGTGACCGGCCGCAATAGATCCAGAGTGGGTACAATTATTGAATTGTTACATTAGTAGATAACGTGAGCATCCTGTCCATCGGGAAGCCAACAGAGGGTCCAAAGGGGATCTTCTTTCATGTGAACAAGTTGGCAACGCGTAGACGTCACCAGCCGTGCATAAAAGATGCATGTGTGCAGTTACCAATGTCATCAATGTGGACTCAGCGCTGTCTGCTCGACACATTTGTTGTCTACACAAATTGTGGCAACTGAGCCACATTGATGTCAATTAGCGTCCTTCAGGGGAAAACATCAAAGTGTCTTATCAACAGTAAGCCTTTTCTGTCCATGGCTCGAACTTGTGGAACTCTATGGAACTGGACCGGGGTCAATTTAGGGATGAACTTAAACTTAAGTCAGTCATGTGACAATAATAGTAATTTGCCTTCCGAATGGGGAAGTTGATCCTTTGCCGATTCCACTTCCGGATGACCTCCTACAGCACTGGCTAGTCAATTCTCCTCCCCAGCAGAGCACACCTCTTCCTCAACCAGCTTGCGCCTTTTCTTTCCATTGACGGTTCTCACTTGGGTCGATGGAAAACTTCTGAAAGTGACTCGACCACGAGCCAGCGCGCTTCTGACTCTTCTACTTCCTCCTTGTCCTCAACGATGCCTGCCCTGGAAACTGTTGACCCTCAATCCAGTGTGCTGGAAATGCTCTCTTGCTACTCCCTGACTGAGCTAAGAGGGAGCCTGAGCTTGTTGCTGCACAAGCTGTGAGAAAGGCCCACCACTTTTGCAGATAACGGCTCACTGCGTTCAAATCCCTGTAATACAATCATGGGAACCTCATATATGAGCAAGAGGCAAACGATTATTGTGGGGATTCCATGCTGGTAGACCCATGCCTTGAATTGCAGAGGGAGACCAGATCTGTCCACTGCCTTCGTCCACACTTTCAGGTTAGTGCTGGTTTCCTTCTTAAATGTGTGTTCTTCCAACTACAGTTGAAGACTATCAAATCTGCGACCTTTTCTTCCTTCAGGAACAAGAAGCGAGATCTTGTGGGTTTGAAACGCATGCGTGTTCAGGACTTGAACTTCTCTATACCCTGGAAGATCTACCTGGCCCCTGGCATGGCAGTTGTAGTGTGAGATCTTCCATAAAGGCTCTGATAGGTGGTGGCCTTGTGCCTGTCTTGCAGAGTGGGCTCCCACACTTTGGTTCAGCCAACTATTCAAGCATGATCAATGCCAATGTAAACAGGGTCACACAGAGATGGTGCAGCCGGCAATTATCCCCACTTCCAGTCATTGCCAAACGGAGGTTGTCTAACAAGACACCCTCTGAAGCTGCTGTAACAGTTCAAAATAATGTGTTTCACCCTCTGGTGCTTTTCCGGTTCCACTTCAACCAGCTTGTGGGAGATTGAGCCACAGGCATTTGTTCGATCCAACCACAGAACTGTCAGGTCCCTTTACCCCCGCTTGCCTCCCCCGAATGGCCGAGTTGCTCACCTGTGTGCACCAGGCAGCCCGTGGACACTCATCACAAATATTGTATTGGTTCACTACTCATTAGGTGATATATTTTACTGTTCCACGGTGACCTTGTATACTGATGACGTTTTTTGATGTTTTATATGGTTTGTGTATGCTTGTTTCATTCTGCCTTGACGTTGAATTACTACTGTCTGCACAACTATTTTACCCCCGGGTTGCCTCCCTTTTAAACCGAAGTGACGATGTAATTACTCTTGACCACAATGCTGAATTGAGATGATTCGAAACTGATCGACATTTTCAGAGTTCTCCTCTTCGGGAAAGATTACGCCTACCAGTTGGTGATCTTTCCCCCCTTCCGGCTTTGGGCAGTTGTTACAGACCATGTAGCGGACTCCACTCGGGCCTGGTGCTGAGTAAGCTTTTTCCCCTCCACTTTCCCTCAGGCAAGGTTCTTTCAGGTTGAAGTCTGATGTTGACTTTGGTGGAGTTATGAGAGATTTGCAAGGCCTCAACAGTATTATCACTTGAGAAGATTAGATAGCTAGATGGATCAAAAGTTTGTTAAAACGTGAGGACTGTATGGTTGTACCTCAACTTAGGAGTATTTTGACATGCAAGTTTTTTTCAGCTTTCTGTCATGCTTTAAGTTGCAGGCAGTCATTTAAATTACAAGTATGTTATGTGGTCCTGCCATAAAGACAGTAAGACGAAGAAGAGTTACAAGTGTACTTGCCAACCCTGCCTTTAGCATCCTCCACAACCTGTCCACGCGTCTGCTTTTTCACCATACAAACAGCGTGCCGACGCTGTCGCATGTTGTATGCGGCTTCTGCATACACACGAAAGTGACTGCAAGACATACTTGATCAACAGCCATACAGGTCACACTGCGGCTGGCCGTATAAACAACTTTAACACTGTTCAAAATATGCGCCACACTGTGAACCCACACCAAACAAGAATGACAAACACATTTCGGGAGAACATCCGCACCGTAACACGACATAAACACAACACAACAAATACCCAGAATCCCTACTAACAACCTCTGCAAAACATCCGGTCTTAGAAACAGACGACACCCAATCAAACACAGCATCGCCAGTCAGTCTCCAGCTCCAAAAGTGAATCCATCCACGAAAATATACACTACCGTTCAAAAGTTTGGGGTCAAATTGAAATGTCCTTATTTTTGAAGGAAAAGCACTGTACTTTTCAATGAAGATAACTTTAAACTGGTCTTAACTATAAAGAAATACACTCTATACATTGCTAATGTGGTAAATGACTATTCTAGCTGCAAATGTCTGGTTTTTGGTGCAATATCTACATAGATGTATAGAGGCCCTTTTCCAGCAACTATCACTCCAGTGTTCTAATGGTACAATGTGTTTGCTCATTGGCTCAGAAGGCTAATTGATGATTAGAAAACCCTTCTGCAATCCTGTTCACACATCTGAAAACAGTTTAGCTCGTTACAGAAGCTACAAAACTGACCTTCCTTTGAACAGATTGAGTTTCTGGAGCATCACATTTGTGGGGTCAATTAAACGCTCAAAATGGCCAGAAAAAGAGAACTTTCATCTGAAACTCGACAGTCTATTCTTGTTCTTAGAAATGAAGGCTATTCCACAAAATTGTTTGGGTGACCCCAAACTTTTGAACGGTAGTGTAGATCTACGACCTTCAACGACCAAGGTGAAACCAACTCCACCACCGTCGCTCCCTAAGCTAAACGCAACATTACTTCATGAAACTACTGTAGTTGTTTGTGCTACATTCTATTGTATTGGGTCGGCGTGGCTCGGTTGGTATAGCGGCCGTGCCAGCAACTTGAGCGTTCCAGGTTCAATTCCCGCTTCCGCCATCCTAGTCACTGCTGTTGTGTCCTTTGGCAAGACACCTTACCCACACTGGTTTAAATGAAGCTGAAAGATGTAGATAATGTCAAGCGTTTTGAGTATCAAGAGAAAAGTGCTATATAAATATAATCCACGATTGTTTTAATACAAAATATCTCATCGAAAGGTATGTCACATGAGCGGGACAAGCACGGATTAAATTTATTTGAATCCATTTCGACGGCTGACGATTGTTTTGCATAACCAGCTCGGTCATGGAACCAAATGAGTTCGTAAAGTGAAGTACTACCGTACTCACTTTTGTCAGATAGTAACGGGTAAATGTGACGAGTGTGCATGTGTTTTAAAAAGCAATAATTTGTAAATACACTACCGTTCAAAAGTTTGGGGTCACCCAAACAATTTTGTGGAATAGCCTTCATTTCTAAGAACAAGAATAGACTGTCGAGTTTCAGGTGAAAGTTCTCTTTTTCTGGCTATTTTGAGCGTTCAATTGACCCCACAAATGTGATGCTCCAGAAACTCAATCTGCTCAAAGGAAGGTCAGTTTTGTAGCTTCTGTAAGGAGCTAAACTGTTTTCAGATGTGTGAACATGATTGCACAAGGGTTTTCTAATCATCAATTAGCCTTCTGAGCCAATGAGCAAACACATTGTACCATTAGAACACTGGAGTGAGAGTTGCTGGAAATGGGCCTCTATACACCTATGTAGATATTGCACCAAAAACCAGACATTTGCAGCTAGAATAGTCATTTACCACATTAGCAATGTATAGAGTGTATTTCTTTAAAGTTAAGACTAGTTTAAAGTTATCTTCATTGAAAAGTACAGTGCTTTTCCTTCAAAAATAAGGACATTTCAATGTGACCCCAAACTTTTGAACGGTAGTGTGTATGAATGCCAACTGGCTATTTTTTGTTCACTACATTCATTCATGTCCAAAGGGATCATTTGCAATTCCCCACAAAGTCCTTGTAAAATACACATGGAATAGAATATTAAGATCGTTTGTTACAAGTAAATTGTAAGACATTTTTTTTGACTTTACAACACAGATTCCAGTTTGTAAAGAAAAGGTTGGATTGATAGAATAAAGAATGGCTTGTGAAAGCTCAGCATGGGTGCACAGGTCCCGGGAGTAAGGCAGTAGTAGATATGGCCGGCTGGATCTGATGGCTGTGGCGCTTGGCTGCATAAAATGACCAGCTGTGCCCGGAGGGCCTTTAATTAGGTTTCCATCGCACGCTGACAGAGTCAATGGAGCATCGATTTGATTTTCCCTTCAGATGCTGCTGCTGTGGTTGCTGAGGCCAAATGCTAGATGTCACACCAGGATCATTGGGTTACACAACCAATGGCTGTCTCATCAGGAACTCTGGCCAATGGCTGACGGTTCACTCGGCACTATAGACTCACCCACTTATTGGATTCTCACTTAACTTAATATATGCTATTTGTTTACACCCTAATCTCCCAAGCCTACTCTGAAAAGGTTCATTCCATCCATCCGCCGCTTATCCGAGGTCGGGTCGCGGGGGCAGCAGCCTAAGCAGGAAAGCCCAGACTTCCCTCTCCCCGACCACTTCGTCCAGCTCCTCCCGGGGCGTTCCCAGACCAGCCGGGAGACATAGTCTTCCCAACGTGTCTTGGGTCTTTCCCGTGGTCTCCTACCGGTCGGACGTGCCCTAAACACCTCCCCAGGGAGGCGTCCGGGTGGCATCCTGACCAGATCCCCGAACCACCTCACCTGGCTCCTCTCGATGTAGGACCGCAGCACTTGAACCTGGGAATCAACAGTAACAACTTTGGGTACTTTTGTGTGCGTTAATAAATATTGATTGTTTATGATAATAAAATTACATTTTTTATTGCAACATAAAAACATGAGCTGCTGTGAAGTCGTTATATCGTGTTTTATTACCGCATTTCTGAATATCATTTGCAAGTATGACAGTAAGTTGCAATTACAGTTGCAAGTCCAAGACGTTAGATCAGACCTGGGCATTCTGCGGCCCGCGGGCCACATCCGGCCCTTTGTGCGTCCCTGTCCGGCCCGCGTGAGGCCAATCATAAATTACAAAATAAATTGAAAAAAGTATCTACGTCAAATGTGTGCAATACAACGGTGCTGCTTTTGTTTTGAAAAGCGTTATTTGTATTACTTCCGTGTGGACGTATGCGCGTGTGCGATTGTGAGTGAACGTGAACAGCGGCAATCACAAATTACAAAATAAAGTTTAAAAAATCATCTATGTCGTGCGTGCAATACAACGGTGCTGCTTTTGTTTTGAAAAGTGTTATTTATGGGCGTATGTCCGGGTGTAGCCTGTGAGTGAAGGTGCACAGCGACAAGTGATGAGACGCTAAAAAGAGGAAAGTTGATGACGAATGGCGTGTTTTCAACAAGACATGGACTGCCAAGTATTTCTTTACAGAAATTAAAGGTAAAGCCGTGTGCTTAATTTGTGGTACACAGGTTGCTTTAAAGCGGTGTTTTTCAACCACTGTGCCGCGGCACACTCGTGTGCCGTGAGATATTGTCTGTTGTGCCGTGGGAAATTATGCAACTTCACCTAATTTATCCCAAAAATATTTTTGGCAAATCAATAATTAGAATCTGCCAATAATGTGCCGTTGCTTAGTGTCTGTGCTGTGTAAAACTCGGCAGGGTAACCACGTAATACTCCATGTCAGTAGGTGGCAGCATTGCTTTGTAAAAGTCGGAATGTGTCGGGTGAGACGAGGATGGTTTGTTGTGATCCCGATATGCAGACCACAGTGGGAGGCAGTGTGCAGGTAAAAAGGGTATGTAATGCTTAAACCCAAAATGAACGAAAGGAAAAGGCTATGCAAAACAAAAGTCAAACTGAACTGGCTACAAAGTAAACAGAGACAAAATGCTGGACGACAGCAAAAACTTACGGCGTCTACAAAGTACATCCATACGTGACATGACAATCAACAAAGGAAGACATGAAGCCACTACAGGAAAACACCGGCAAAACAGGAAGGGCCACCAAAATAAGCAAGACAAGAACTAAAGCACTACACACAGGAAGACACCAAAACACTCAAAATAAGACACGACGACTTGGTGGAGTTAAATTTTTTCAAGTTTTCTGCTGGTGGTGTGCCTCTGGATTTTTTTCATGACAAACATGTGCATTGCCTCAAAAAGGTTGAAAAACACTGGTTTAAAGAATATCATTTGAATCGTCACTACACGACGAAGCACGAGGAAAAATACCGGAATGTGTCTGATGAAGCGCGCGCAAGGGAGGCTGATGCGTGGATGGTAGAACTGCAAACCCAACAAGGACTTTTTGCCAAATTTCACACCCCCAGAGATGCAGCCGTCAGGACAAGTTTCGTAATTTCTCACAAAATCGCCAAAAAAAGTAAGGCGTTTTCTGACGGAGAGTTTATTAAGGAGTGCTTATTGGACTCTGTTGCGCTGATATGCCCGGAGACTTTGACTGTTTTTCGCTGGCTTTGGATGAGAGCTGCGATGTACGTGACACCGCCCAGCTGCTCATCTTCTTACGTGGGATAACTGCAGACTTTCAAATCCCGGAGTAGCTGGCAGCCATGCAGTCAATTAAAGAGACAACCACAGGTAATGACTTGTTCACAGAGGTAAATGCGTGTTTGGACATGTTAGGACTGAAATGGGACAAGCTGGCAGGTGTGACAATCCGATCCACTTTATTTATATAGCACATTTTAAATGTGAATAAATGATGGGTTTTTAACATGTAAAGCGACTTTGGGTACTTAGAAAAGCGCTATATAAATCCCAGGTATTATTATTATTATTATAAACAACAAAATGATTCCAAAGTGCTGCACAACAATATTAAAAACAATATTCAAATATTATCCTTAGCTCCACCAATGACTGAATAAAAACAAAAAATAATTACATATAAAACCAATATAAAAAAACAATATAAAATAAATATGATTAAAAACGATTTTTAACAACAGATGGTTGTCCAAATCTGACGGGGAAAAATGTTGAATAATGCAGGATAAAGTGACAGAAATGAACCCTGTGCAGAAATGGACATTTTTGCATTGTATTATACATCAGGAAGTGTTGTGTAAGACAGTGTTAAAAATAAAACCATCAAAAGCCATCTGCTTTTGTATAAAGTTAAGTTAGGTTAAATGAAATTATTATTATTATTATTATCTTTATTATTTATCTTACGGTATATCAAAAATAATATTGAGCAAAATTTAATTGAAATATTGTCGGTGTGGCCCTCCAGCAGTGCTCGGGTTGCTTATGCGGCCCCCGGTAAAAATTAATTGCCCACCCCTGCGTTAGATGGTGCATAATTTATGGTGTGATGCCTGGTCAGTTCAGTCTTTGCAAATATAGTCTTTTTGTTTCCTTAAAAAGTGTTCATACTGCAAGTATTCTACTTATTATGCACCAGCTGTTTGATTGTAACGTGCATTTTAGTTGTAGTTTTCATTAACAAATTTGGAGATGTTGAAATTGCCATGTAAAATCGCTAAAGCTAATCAGTAGCATGTCAATAGCAAAGCTGTTGTATATTAGCATAACGCTAGCGCATTTTTGGCTAGCTTTTTTTTTTTTGAGTCAACCGCTTTGTTGGCATTGAAAATGGCATCCTTACTTAGAGGTAGTGTCAGTGCTGCTGGAGTGATCACCAAGGTACCGTAGTATGGCACCGTTGGATTTTTCACAAATTGGTGAATTGGGATTCGGTCGGTACCAAAAAAAAGTACCCCTCCCCCGTGACACCCATATGTAAATATAAGCTAATGCTAGCAAGTAAGACCAGATGTTTTACATGGTTCATTCTGACAATCGTAACGCCAACTAACGGGTGGAGGCTCATAACTCAAATATATGATCGCAACTAAAAGCTTAACAGCTTTAGTCTTTTCGTATATCTAAAAATACTCGGAAGTTGAGGTCCGCGCTACTCGGTGTTGAGGCAAAAGATTTTTGGTTATTCCTTAAGATGTGGGTGAAGCCTGTCAAGACTCGCTAAGCAACACAGTCCTTGTTTTCATTTATGTTTTCCCAGCCTTCTCGTCCATTTTCATTCTCCGGAGCTCCTCCTCCAACGTGTTGATTTGGTCGAGTAGTTCCTGTTTGTCCTGCTGCACTCTGAGCTTCGTCTGCTCCTCCACTTCCAGGACCTTCCTCTCATACCAACGCTCCAACTGAACAGACACCGTCTCAAAGAAACGTTGCGTGACCTAAGGGGGGCGGGGGAAGAGTCATAACACACCCAAAGAGTAAATTGATCAGGACGGGTCATATCTGTTGTTAAATCCATGGGAATGTAGCGTGGCAACTGCCATGATCCGTGGTCCGGATCATGTTCTGTTAGTTTTGGACTCCCGTAGTTCCTGTTTTGTGCACTTCGGGGGTTTGTTTTGGTTACAATGGGTACTAATTGGTTTCACCTGCCTCTGATTAGTGTTCGGCATGTTCACCTGCTTTTGAGCACTAATCAGAGAGCTATTTATTCACGTTGCTCGCCACACTCGGTCTGGCTTTATTGTTTGCGGTATGCAACAAGTTACGTTGGTTTATTCCTGTTCTCGATTCCTGATTCCTGTGCTTAGTTGTTGCCTTAGCTTCACGTGCGATCGGCACACTTTTCTTTTGTTTGTTTCCTGTCTTTTGGTATCGTTTATGATACCAAAGAACTCCGGCTTATTAGTGATTCCCAGAGCCCAAAAAAAGTCTGCGGGCTATAGAGCATTTTCTATTCGGGCTCCAGTACTCTGGAATGCCCTCCCGGTAACAGTTAGAGATGCTACCTCAGTAGAAGCATTTAAGTCCCATCTTAAAACTCATTTGTATAATCTAGCCTTTAAATAGACCCCCCCTTTTTTAGACCAGTTGATCTGCCGTTTCTTTTCTTCTCTCCTCTTCTCCCCTGTCCCTTGCGAGGGGGAGTTGCATAGGTCCGGTGGCCATGGATGAAGTGCTGGCTGTCCAGAGCCGGGACCCCGGGTGGACCACTAGCCTGTGCATCGGTTGGGGACATCTCTGCGCTGCTGACCCGTCTCCGCTCGGGATGGTTTCCTGTTGGCCCCGCTGTGGACTGGACTCCCGCTGATGTGTTGGATCCACTGTGGACTGGACTTTCACAATATTATGTCAGACCCACTCGACATCCGTTGCTTTCGGTCTCCCCTAGAGGGGGGGGGGGGGGGTTACCCACATATGCGGTCCTCTCCAAGGTTTCTCATAGTCATTCACCGACGTCCCACTGGGGTGAGTTTTTCCTTGCCCGTATGTGGGCTCTGTACCTAGGATGTCGTTGTGGCTTGTACAGCCCTTTGAGACACTTGTGATTTAGGGCTATATAAATAAACATTGATTGATTGATTGATTGATTGATTGATTGATTGATTTATGGATTAAATCATGTTCCTACCTTCACGCGTTCGTCCGGAGTTGTCCGTTCTGCATTCCTGGGAGAACGACACCCGCAGTGAGCTGCGACCCCCCTCGTGACAGAATGAAGCCAGCCCGAGTGAGACGAGCAACGTGAATAAACAGCTCTCTGATTAGTGCTCAACAGCAGGTGAACGTGACAAACACTAATCAGAGGCAGGTGGAACCAATTAGTACCCATGGTAACCAAAACAAACCCCCGAAGTGCACAAAACAGGAACTAAAGGAATCCTAAACTAACAGAACATAACTAAACAAAGTCCGGACCACGGATCATGACAGCAACACATTTAGGGGAAATATTTAACTACCGTATTTTCACGCACCGGATTACAAGGCGCACTGCCGATGAATGGTCTATTTTGTATCTTTTTTCATATATAAGGCGCATCGGATTATAAGGCGCATTCAAGGAGTCATATTATTATAATTTTTTTCCTAAATGTAAAACACTTCCTTGTGGTCTACATAACATGCAATGGTGGTTCTTTGGTCAAAATGTTGCATAGATGATGTTTTACTGATCATCTTCAAGCCGCTTTCTGACAGTCGCTTCCGGATGCGCCGTTTTGTGGGCGGACTTATTTACGTGGCTCACCTTCGGCAGCGTCTTCTCCCCGTCATATTTGCTGTAGCGGTGTAGCGTGCAAGGACGGGAGTGGAAGAAGTGTCAAAAGATGGAGCGAACTGTTTTAATGACATTCAGACTTTACTTCAATCAATAACGGAGCAGCATCTCCTCATCCCCGTGAAAAAACGTCCGACCGGAACTCTCTAATAACTAAAGTTCCTTGGGTGAATAATTAAAACTCACTACACCGGTATGTTTTAGCGCTTTCATGGCGAGTTTACTGACAGATATAAGTAAGAACTTTACACTACTTTATATTAGAAATGGCAACAGCGGAGGATGAATGTCCCTTAACAAGAAGATAGAGAAAAAGAAGAAGTTTATCGACTACGGTGTCGGCACGGACTACAAAGGCGGACATGCGCAATTTTTCAGGACTTATGCAGATCTCAAATAGAGATCAGCAGGTACCAGAAGGTAAGAAAAGTTGCTTTTGCATAATATTGCGAAAGAAAACACCTTATTCACACACCATAATAATACTCGTATATTTAATAATGCGCAGACAATCTATCAAGAGGTGCGGCTTCATAGCTTACCAAAGCCGTACTAAAACATTTTGATAGATTTTTGAGCGCCGTGTGTAATGTTCTATATTTTCAATGGAACATATAAAATGTTGGTGTTGTTTACTTGAGTCATATTGCCATCATAGTGCAGTCTACACGTATCTCTTATGTTTGACTGCCATCTACTGGTCACACTTATCATTACACCATGTGCCAAATAAAATTGCGTCGAGGTCGGTGAGCAAAACCAGAATTATTCCGTACATTAGGCACACCGGGTTATAAGGCGCACTGTCGAGTTTTGAGGGGGAAAAAAGTGCGCCTTATAGTCCGGAAAATACGGTACACATTATTGTCTATGAGTCTATTGATTGACACAACTTTATTTGCCTCGTCGGCCATTTTATTGGGATAGGCGGGATCAGTTCCATTTTTGGTGGTTATTAGACTAATTGTGTATAAAAAGTTCCGTTCAGTCCCGCCAGGATTTTTGTGATTGTGGTGGCCTGAATTCGCAGCAGCTTTTTCAGAAAGTCGCAGCAAAAGTTGTCATGTTGTGAGGCATATTTTTTCCATAACAATGAAACAACTTGTGATTTTTATAAATTTGTTATCGACGTTGTCAGTGTTCCTTCAAATATTGACCTCAAAAAGCACAGGATAAAATATTTTAAAAAAGGCTACGGTATTGATGTTTTACTCGTTTTATACCACACAGACTTAAAAGTAAACATGAGATGGCTGTAAGAAAAAATATACTGGACTGTTTTAATCAACTATGGCTAATGATAGTAATAATTAATTATAATTACCACCAAAAGCTTTCTTATCATCCACTGCCTGCTCTGTCATCCTTAGCTTGCAGACATTCTCCGTTTGTTTTACGCTTGAAAAGTGTTTCTCCATCTTAGACATTCATTCCAACACATTTATCGCCGCACCTTAAGAGTATTTGTGTACTATTAGTAGTGATCAATAGCGCAAACTTTTGTTGTTTAATGAGAGACGATGAGAGATTATCATCACACGTCAACATCTCTAACATGTACATGTTGCTTTTTAACTAGATCAGCATTTCAAATAAAAGTGTTTCTAATAGGATAAATACACGTTGAATAAATATATATTGTAAATACATGTAAACTATGAAGTAGTGTTGTCCCGATACCAATATTTTAGTACCAAAAAGTATTTTGATACTTTTCGGTACTTTTATTAATAAAGGGCACCACAAAAAAATGGCATTTTTGGCTTTATTTTAACAAAAAAAACTACGGTACATTAAACATATGTTTATTATTGCAATCGAAGAACAATTTTGACCTTAATTAAAATAGTGAACATACTAGACAACTTGTCTTTTAGTAGTAAGTAAACAAACAAAGGCTCCTAATTAGTCTGCTGACGTATGCAGTAACATATTGTGTCATTTATCATTCTATTTTGTCAAAATTATGAGGGACAAGCTGTAAAAATTCATTATTAATCCACTTGTTCATTTACTGTTAATATCTGCTTACTTTCTGATTCAACATGTTCTATCTACACTTCTGTTAAAATGTCATAATCACTTATTCTTCTGTTGTTTGATACTTTACATTAGTTTTGGATGATACCACAAATTTATGTATCAATCCAATACCAAGTAGTTACAGGATCATACAGTCCTCATGTGTCCAGGGACATATTTTCTGAGTTTGTAAACATAATATATATTTTTAAAAAACGAAAGAAGATGTTGTGATGCCAAAAAATATTGACGTAATCATAGTAGTATCGACTAGATACGCTACTGTACTCTGTATCATTACAGTGGATGCTAGGTGTAGATCCACCAATGGCGTTTGTTTACATTTTGACGCCGGTGAGCTACGGTGTGTAGTGAAGCAGTGGCGTGCCGTCACTAGAGGCAGGGGAGGTGTGGCCTCACCTGCCATCATGGAAAGAAAAAAAATGTAAAAAGAAAAAAAAATTAATTAAATTGTTATATGTATCCAGTGATTATAATAAAGTTATTTTCCATTTAACTTCACCAGTTTTAGATTATTTTTATTTTTATTTTCACATTTGCCGTTCAAATACTGAGAAGAGACGGTGCGGTGATCAGCAGCCAGTTGAGGCACGTCACTGATTTGTGCCTCAACATGGATTGTGCGCAATGACTCGGCTAACTGCTGAGCTGCTGTGCAGTGAGACTGTATTGCTATATGAATTATATCAGCTAACTAAACTATGGCATAGTTTAGTTAGCTGAAATATATAATGTACAGTGTATTTTGTCAAAAACTGTATGTGTGTAACGTATTTTTTGTGCTGAGCATTCATACATCTGCTGCAAAAGACGTACTGGTTGAGGCTCGCAGTAATCCGGCCTCCTGGTGGTAGAGGGCGGTAGTGATCCCAGAGATCATTCCTCGGCCGCAGAAGAAAAAAAAGAAAAAAAGTTTGCAAGCGATTGTTTATTTCCTCTCGCCTGGACTTTTATTAAAAACATGGAGGATTACATATGTAAAATAAAACCGTTTTCTAAACTGGACTTTCAATCGAAGCAGGAGGAAATAATTTAAGGTAGACCAACGCCGGAGCTAAAAGGTTTGCTTTTGACTTCGGGACAGAAGACCCGTTCTTTTCAAATGGCGTGGTACACACGCAAAGGCTGGCTGTGTGGAAGTCCAGCAAGAAAGGTAAGACCATAATAATGTTTTTTTTACTAAATGTGCTTTTTTGTGTACTACAGTTGTGTAAAGAATGCTGGTATGAGCTTTTAAACATAACCCGTTAACTGCTGCCAATCACATGGTGAATAACATACTATTTAGGGTTCATATGTTTGTAAATCTGACTGCGATGATGTAGTGCCTCACCAGACATTAACCTCACCGCACGCCACTGTAGTGAAGCATGTTTAGCTATTCCTCGTCCTGCAGGGATGATACTTGTAAGAAACTTACTATATTCATATTTTCAGACGCGGTATAGTACCGAATATGATTCATTAGTATTGCGGTACTATACTAATACCGGTATACCGTACAACCCTAGTACTGTATGAGTTCTATTTTGGGTAGACTAGTAGGAGTTGAGTGCGATCACCTCCATAGCGTGTAGGGTGTTTCTCTCCTGGCAGAATGTTGGCTCCAATGGAGGCTCGATGAAGAACTCCATTGTTCTGCTCTGGGTCGCTTGCGTCCGTGCACACGTGGGTTCATGCGATTCTTCTCCAATTTTTCCTTGACACCGGGCACTTGAGGGCTCGCTTGCGCTGGACTGACTACTGGTGTTTACGAAGCCCTGACCACACAGTAGCACCGGCGTGTGCCCGTCCCGCACTCCTGGACTCTGGCTGCCGGGGTCATCGGAGCCCACGAGGAATCCTAAAGCATGGCGACCAGGCAGCGACAAGAAGGCTGTGTTCTGGTCATCATCTGGAGAGACATTTAAGAGACAGAATAATCATTTGAAATACTGTAGTTGAAAGTATCATTTAGTACTGTTATGCCTCCCGGTGGAATGCAGTGTTTGATTGAGTTATTCTTTGTAGGAACAACACAATCTTGTGGCCAGATTCACTCATTGCAGACATTCTGTATATTAGCGCGGTGGTTCTCAAACTTTTACAATCATTACATGTTAGTAGACCAGAAGGAAGTGTTTTAAATATAGAAAAGAAAAGTTAACTGATTGGATTGTATCTAAAAAAAAAAAATACTTACCAAGTGACCCGTTTTCTTTCATTTGCAAGTACTTGTCACTGCCAGTCAAATCCTGTTGGACTGCGTTCAGACTGCAGGTGGGTGGAGGAATGTTGACATAAGTGGCCAATGAAGAGCTGCTGCCTGCAGATACCACCGACAGCAAGGGGATGGATTGCCGCTCGCTGTCCGACTCCGCGGGGGGTGAGGACAGCAGCTTGTAGCCCAGGCTTTTGACTTCAACCTGGGCCGTGGGCCGCCTCTTCAACTCCCGCCTTGTTGGCGCCTGCTTGACACAACTCCGATGTTTTTTGTGCGACAAAATCTGTCCCAAAAGAAGACATACAACATTTATTATGACCAATTTACCAAGTAATCGCATTCTGCGGTCCAAACTGCCGGAATTTTGTTTTTAATTTTTAAATGGAAAAAAAATTTGAAACAATTTTTTATGATGTGCAGTGCTGTTTTCAAATTACTTTAAGTCTTGAAGTATTGAATATATTTCAATGGTTGGAATCTGCACTTTTGAGTGTGTCAGGTTAAAATACCGAACTATCTATTACACAAGACAAGAAGGAATCAGGCAGAGACAGAGTTAAATTTTGCTCATGAGGAGAGACGTATTGGGCTGTACACTCAGTTACAGTTTCGCCCTACGCTCTAAGGCAGTGGTTCTCAACCTTTTTTCAGTGATGTACCCCCTGTGAACATTGTTTTAATTCAAGTACCCCCTAATTAGAGCAAAGCATTTTTGGTTGAAAAAAAGAGATAAAGAAGTAAAATACAGCACTATGGCATCAGTTTCTGATTTATTAAATTGTATAAGAGTGCAAAATATTGCTCATTTGTTGTGGTCTTTCTTGAACTATTTGGAAAAAAAGATATAAAAATAACTAAAAATTTGTTGAAAAATAAACAAGTGATTCAATTGTAAATAAATATTTCTACACATAGAAGTAATCATCAACTTAAAGTGCCCTCTTTGGGGATTGTAATAGAGATCCATCTGGATTCATGAACTTAATTCTAAACATTTCTTCACAAAAAAAAAAGAAATCTTTAACATCAATATTTATGTCCACAAAAAATCTAGCTGTCAACACTGAATATTGCATTGTTGCATTTCTTTTCACAGTTCTTTTTGACAGACATTTAAAAAAAATCTCACATACCCCTTGGCATACCTTCAAGTACCCCCAGGGGTACGCGTACCCCCATTTGAGAACCACTGCTCTAAGGTACAGTCCCACATGCTCCTCTATTTATTCGGGAGGTCTCTAGTTAACATCACTGAGGCTGCTTCTGAAGGGAGGGGTAATGCAAGCAGCCCCAGTAGACACAATACATGATTATTCAGAATGGAAATGTGCTGACACTCGTGATTTCGCCCTGTATCTGTTTTGTCTGCGTTGAGGTACTCGATGTCAGTCCTTGGCTGTCAGCAGGCGGGGTCTGGAAACAAACTGCTGACACGAGACAACTCGCAAAGCAAGATTACATGTTGTGCCTTTGCACAGATAGAAAAGTACAACTTCAGCACAATTGATAATAACTATAGCATAAGAGTTGTGTGATAACGTATACATAATTATTCTAACAGAGTGCTATACGGGTTATTACGGTAACCTACGTCACTGCAGCTCAGACGAGGCGCCGAGCAGAGTGGGCGGGGTTCGTTTACGCAACTGCCGTCCTGAAACGCGGGTGTCAGGGACACAGACGTGGAAGCAGATTTTCACAACAAAATTCTGCAGAAAAGTGATACTATATCAGATTGTAGGTGTTTTTAACCCTTTTTTTAAATTTTATTTATATTTTTATTAATTATTTTCCAAAAATAACGCCAGCCAAAACATATAACAAACAGAAGAAAAACAAAACAAAACAACGAGATCCTCCACACACATTCACACATCCATTGAGAGAAGCTTACATGAACTAGACAAAATCCAAAATGAAAAGAAATTAAAATAATAATAACAAAAAAAAAATAGATTATAATAATAATAACATGAATTGATTAACGTGGACCCCGACTTAAACAAGTTGAAAAACTTATTCGGGTGTTACCATTTAGTGGTCAATTGTACGGAATATGTACTGTACTGTGCAATCTACTAATAAAAGTCTCAATCAATCAATCAAACAATAATTCATACATTAACCATCTAACCAAACCACTCTATTAGACTTTTGTTTTTAACCCTTTGCGTTGATATTTCACCGTGTTGGTTACATTTTTGTTGCGTTTTGTTTGATTGTAAAAGATGTCGATCGAGACGGTGATCTGAGAAGTAAAAGAGGGGCAACGTTTATATGTTGTTAATATTCAGTGTTTTATCGTTCACAGTTAATATTGTAAAAGAGAGTGTCCCATTCAGAAAAATTATAAAATTACATTCAGTTTTTTTAAGTGGTCTGTCATGACGTTTTAGCATTCGATCAGACATTATTGTGAATTTTTGTATTAGTGTTCCTGAAAAAAGGTAGCACACATACTGTACAGCAGATTTGTATATATATATATATATATATATATATATATATACATATATATATATATATATATATGTGTATATATATGTGTGTTATTTATATATAACTGATGACTAACAATTGTATTTAATAATACCAAAATATCATAAATATGAATTTTAATCATACATATATATAAGATTGCCAATCTATATATATATATATATATACACTACCGTTCAAAAGTTTGGGGTCACATTGAAATGTCCTTATTTTTGAAGGAAAAGCACTATACTTTTCAATGAAGATAACTTTAAACTAGTCTTAACTTTAAAGAAATACACTCTATACATTGCTAATGTGATAAATGACTATTCTAGCTGCAAATGTCTGGTTTTTGGTGCAATATCTACATAGGTGTATAGAGGCCCATTTCCAGCAACTATCACTCCAGTGTTCTAATGGTACAATGTGTTTGCTCATTGGCTCAGAAGGCTAATTGATGATTAGAAAACCCTTGTGCAATCATGTTCACACATCTGAAAACAGTTTAGCTCGTTACAGAAGCTACAAAACTGACCTTCCTTTGAGCAGATTGAGTTTCTGGAGCATCACATTTGTGGGGTCAATTAAACGCTCACAATGGCCAGAAAAAGAGAACTTTCATCTGAAACTCGACAGTCTATTCTTGTTCTTAGAAATGAAGGCTATTCCACAAAATTGTTTGGGTGACCCCAAACTTTTGAACGTTAGTGTAATATATATATATATATATATATATATATATATATATATATATATATATATATATATATATATATATATATATATATATATATATATATATATATATATATATATATATATATATACACATAGATAGATAGATATACCGGCCCCCAGACACATTCCTTTCTGTAATTTTGGCCCCCCGAGTCAAAATAATTGCCCAGGCCAGGGATGTTTGTATATGCACCTGAGAAACTAAAGGTTCCCCAAGCCTTGGGCTTAGGCCATAACTCCTTTTTGGCATTATCTAAACATGATATGTACGCTCACGGTCCCCCATCTCACCTGCACGTCACGCTTAATGGCCCTACTGTATTACCTGGCCACAATGATGGACCACTGTTCAACTGAACTGACTGTTTGCTTGTCCGCAGCAATGTATGCTTTACACAATCTGGGAAAAACATGTTTTTTCATAGTACAGTAGATACTACACCAGCATAAAGAAGTAGACGCACACCTGATGTTTGTTCCTGAGGTCCATCTCACACAGCTTGTTGTCAACCTTCTGCATCCTAAACATTTGCAGTCTCATCTCTTCTCGAGTGGCTTTCACTTGCTGCTCCAGCTTCTTTATCAAAGGCCTGCAGGGACAGCCTCCACTCGGTGCCTGAACACAACAAAACGTTTTTTTTTAAAAACTGAGCTTTTCTTACCAGATGTTGACGCTTCATCTTTTCAAATTGTCTGATCATTTCTAACCTGTTGAACGATTCCGTCCTTGTCACGGTATACTGTGTAAGAAATGTTTCTGTAGTTAGTCCATAGCTTGTCTTCAATGACTGGATTCTTCTTCAAGTGGAGACCCTGCAAATACAAACAACATTAGATCAACTTTATGGGAAGCTTAACCACAACATAAACAACACATTAGTCTGATATTGGTACGCACCAATCATTGTGTTCAACGTGAAACCCATTGTTGTTTTAACTTTTATAGTCTATAATCTATATTCTATCATCTATTTTCCAGAATCTATATTTTATATATCATCAATATAATATCATCTATATTGTATTTAACAATCTATATTCTGTCATCTACATTATATCATCTATATGAGCACCCCCAAGAGACAGTTGGCATGCTGACTGCAGGAATGTCCACCAGAGCTGTTGCCCGTGAATTGAATGTTCATTTCTCTACCATAAGCCATCTCAGAGAATTTGGCAGTACATCCAACCGGCCTCACAACCGCAGACCACGTGTAACCACACCAGCTCAGGACCTCCACATCCAGCAGGTACCCCTCCATGATCGTCTGACACCAGCCACCCGGACAGCTGCTGCAACAATTGGTTTGCATAACCAAATAATTTCTGCACAAACTGTGAGAAACTTTCTCAGGGAAGCTCATAAGCATGCTCTTCGTCCTCATAACCGACTTGAGTGGTGCAAATGCTCACGATCGATGGCGTCTGGCACGTTGGAGAGGTGTTCTCTTCAATGAATCAATCCCAGTTTTCACTGTTCAGGGCAAATGACAATCACCGTATGTGGCGTTGTGTGGGAGAGCGGTTTGCTGATGTCAACGTTGTGAGCCGAGAGGCCCATGGTGGGGGTGGGGTTATGGTATGGCGTAAGGCGTATGTTATGGACAATTTCTAATTCAGTGTTAATATTTGAGTGTAGTAGAAAAGCTGGGTCCTGAGGTCAAATAGGTTAAGAACCCTTCTGTTATTAATATTTCTGGTTCCTACATTATATATCAATATAGATCAATACAGTCTGCAGGGATACAGTCTGTAAGCACACATGATTGTATTTCTTTATGACAAAAAAAAAAAAAAAAAAGTGGCCATTCTGTTCTTCAGCTGAAGCTCCAAGTTTCCAGCAATGGTCTCAACCCGCCTCGTTACAGTGCGTCGGGAGAGTGACACGTTCTCAAATGCGCCCCTCTTCTCCGGGCATATCAGCGCAACATTGTCCAATAAGCACTCCTTAATAAACTCTCCGTCAGAAAACGCCTTACTTTTTCTGGCGATTTTGTGAGAAATGACAAAACTTGTCCCGACGGCTGCATCTCTGGGGGTGTGAAATATGGCAAAAAGTCCTTGTTGAGTTTGCAGTTTTACCATCAACGCATCACCCTCCTTTGCGCACGCTTCTTCAGACAGATTACGGTATTTTTCCTCGTGCTTCGTCGTGCAGTAGCGAATCAAATTATATTCTTTAAACACAGCTCCGTGCCTGCCTACTTTATGGGTTATAGATAAACCTATGGATAACGGAGACATATATAATAGTCTCCTTTTCAGGTGAGAGAGGACGCTAAAGGCAGTGCCTTTAAGGCACGCCCCCAATATTGTTGTCCGGGTGGAAATCGGGGGAAATTCGGGACAATGGTTGCCCCGGAAATTCGGGAGTCTCCCGGGAAAATCGGGAGGGTTGGCAAGTATGACACTAGGTTTGGTGAAATTTGTCCTCTGCATTTGACCCATTCTCTTGTTCACCCCCTGGGAGGTGAGGGGAGCAGTGAGCAGCAGTGGTGGTCGCGCCCGGGAATAATTTTTGGTGATTTAACCCCCAATTCCAACCCTTGATGCTGAGTGCCAAGCAGGGAGGTAATGGGTCCCATTTGTATAGTCTTTGGTATGAACTCACAACCTACCGATCTCAGGGCGGACACTCCCTATCCTATGTTGTTTATTATATGTTGTATATCCTATGTTGTATATTCTATGTTGTATATTCTATGTTGTATATTATATGTTTTATATCCTATTATCCAGGGTTGTGTCCCATTGGGTTGAGTTTTTTCTTGCCCTGGTGTGGGATCTGAGCCGAGGATGTCAATGTGGCTTGTGCAGCCCTTTGAGACACTCGTGATTAAGGGCTATATAAATAAACTTTGATTGATTGAGTGTATATTCTATGTTGTATATTCTATGTCGTACTGTATAGTCTATGTCATAGACCAGGGGTGTCCAAAGTGCGGCTCGGGGGGCATTTGCGGCCTGCAGGTCATTTTTTAACGGCCCTACGGCACATTTTTAAAATACGATTGGAAAAAATTAAAAACATAAAAAGTGGTATAAAAGAACAAACAGGTGAAATGTAACAAGAAAATGTTGCAATGTTGACTCTAATAACACAAAGCTGCCATGCAGGCTGTTTCTTTCTTTAAAAAATAATAATGAATCAAAATCAATGTCATTATGAATTATTGACCTATCCAAGGCTCCAATTACGTCACATTAAATATTCCACTTTGAGATATGTTTTGGGGAAAATGTTGCATATTTTGTGTTTGCCATATAAAAAACTGAGCTGTTTTTTTTAAAGAAGGGCCTCAAACGAACAAACAAAAAACATAAACAACAATAAAATTTATAATTGGCGGATAGATCTGAAGTTGAGATTATTGAGATTATTGTGTTAAAAGTAAACAGTAAAAAAAATGTATAATTTATTTTTTAACACTTTATGAGTAGGACCCTTTTGGATCCCCAATAATGTTAGTGTGATTTGTTTTTAAGTGTCATTGCTCAAAAAGTAATAATGAATTAAAACCAATGGTGTTATGAGTTATTGACCTTTTTAAGGCTCCAATTATTATATAATGTCAAATATTCCACTTAAAAATTTTATTGGGTGAAAATATTGCATATTTTGTGTTTTTTCCATAAAAAACTGGGTTTTCTTTGACAAAAAGAGCATACAACTTAAATCTTTAAAAACGTTACCTTGACAGATAGACCTAATGTTTATCTAGAGATTTAAAACTTGAATAATAATAAAAATAATAATACTGAATAATGACACATTTTTTATATTTTTTTGACCAAAACCCTTTGGGGTACCCGGGATCAAGCTTGAGTGGAGGCCTAAATGTATATTTTTTATACATATATTGTATTGTTTTTTTAAATAAAAAATATCAAAATGGCCCCCGCTTGCTTTGATTTTTCAGTGTGCGGCCCTCAGTGGAAAAGGTTTGGACACCCCTGCCATAGACTGTTCAGTACGACATAGAATATACACCATAGACTCTATGGTGTATATTCTATGATGTGTATTCTGTGGTGTATAGTCTATGGTGTGTATTGTATGAGGTATGTTCTATGATGTATAGTCTATGGTGTATAATTTATGAGGTATGTTCTGGAGTTGTCCCACCTTCTCGTTGCCTCTTTCAGGGTTGATGATGTTCCATGATGTCACATAGTTTTCTACATGATCTTCCTTCAATGTTTTCCTCTCTGTTGGATCACTGCTGGATGTTTCCACCAATGAAGAGCTTTCCTTCTAGAAGGACAAAAGGAAACAAGACTTTCGACAAGTTTCCACAATCAAATGAAGCAAAGCTCTGTCCTTTGGAACGTTGATGTTACTTTTGTGGCGACTGGAACTGTCCTGAACTTAGCTGTGAATACTCGTCTATCCTTCCTTCCTTGCAGGTGCTTTTGTACCTGAGGACAATAACAAAATATTACAATCATACATTACTTTTTACAATAATATTTTAACGTGTAAACCTCATCAAATTGTCCACAAAGGGACCATAAGAAATACTGGGAGTGTACCTAAATAAGACCTTAATCTTTTTCACTTTTCCACTTCCAATATAATACCAATATTGGAGCATTGACTATTGGCCGATACTTGTATTGATTTGATACGATATCAGCCGGAGTCATACATACTTTTGTAATTTTGCAGTGTGCAATTTTTGAGAAGGTTTGATCAAATCAAACACAGAACAATGGTAGGTATGAAAAACACTAACCTGTTTATTATTAACTCTCTCCAAGTAGGCACAAGACATTGATACAACGTTGACTAAACGTACATGTCCTTTAAAACTGACATTGAAACAACAGCGAAGCCAGCAGCGTTTCTGGGTGTTGTTGATAAATGGCTTTCGCTTTGCATAGTAGAGTTTTGACATGCACTTACAGATGTAGCGACGAACTGTAGTTACTGACAGTGGTTTTCTGAAGTGTTCCTGAGCCCATGTGGTGATATCCTTTACACGCTGATGTCGGTTTTTGATGCAGTACCCCCCGAGGGATCAAAGGCCACGAGAATTCAATGTTGATTTTCATTCCTGCCGCTTACGTGCAGTGATTTCTCAAGATTCTCTGAAACTTTTGATGATATTACAGACCGTAGATGGTGAAATCCCTAAATTCCTTGCAATAGCCCGTTGAGAAATGTTGTTCTTAAACTGTTGGACTATTTGCTCACACATTTGTTCACAAAGTGGTGACCCTCATCCCCATCCTTGTTTGTGAATGACTGAGCATTTCATGGAAGCTGCTTTTATACCCAATCATGGCACCCACATGTTCCCAATTAGCCTGTTCACCTGTGGGATTTTCCGAATAAGTGTTTGATGAGCATTCCTCAACTTTGTCAGTCTTTTTTGCCACTTGTGCCAGCTTTTTTGAAACATGTTTCAGGCTTCAAATTCCAAATGAGCTACTATTTGCAAAAAATAACGACGTTTACCAGGTCGAACGTTAAGTATCTGTCTTTGTAGTCTATTCAATTGAATATAGGTTGAAAAGGATTTGCAAATCATTGTATTCTGTTTTTATTTACCATTTACACAACGTGCCAACTTCACTGGTTTTGGGTTTTGTAATTTGAGAAAATGTTGACATCCAACGTTGGATCCACGTTGTTGGTTGGGAAATTACCAAATGTCAATGGTCAAATCAACGTCACAACTTGACATTGAAAAAAAGTAGTCAAAAATCATGTTGTTCCAACATTAGGTTTGAGTTGCTCAACGTCAGAACCTAATTCAACAAGTTCTCAACGTTGTTTTAATGTTTTGTGCCTGCTGGTTCCGGAATGGACTTATGCTGTCTTTCAGTTGAAGTGGAGTAGTAATTGCTTTTTTGGCGGCATCTAGTGGTCACAATAATTCATGAAGTTAAGTTGAAGGATGCGGACATGTTTAATACTGGATACTTTCTAATTTTGTCTTGGAGACTTTGTATGTGTAAGTAATATGTAACTATAATTATTTGAAACTTGTTTGTATTGACAAATGTGCTGTTTTAGACTACACTATTGTTCAGTGAAGGACACTTACATATGTGTAGCTCTTGTGCTGTTGTGTGCTTAGCTGTTGTGTAGCTGCAAGCTCCTAATAGCCTGTAACATACCTGTTGAACTCTGAGTGTAAACATAACTAGGCCCTAGGGAAATGAACCATTAACTGAAAATCGCAAGAAGAAGTTATTGGGGATGGGGAGATTCTGGGGAAGTTATGTGATAAACAGGAGGGAAATGTCAGAATAATTGTATCTAAGTTATCACAAAACTTTGTGTTTCAATGAGTTCCCGGCGAGCAGACAAAAGCTGTCTTTGATCTTACCAATTAAAAGGCTTGTAAAACTCCACTGTGTAGGATGGGAAGCGACATGAAGGTGTCGGTTTCTTTGATGTATTGTAATCCACAGGAAGATTTTGTCTTGACCCGAGATCTACAAAGCGGAGAGGAAGCAGGACCTGACCCCCTTCCAGGCACCTTTTCTTTGAACTGTTTTGTAACCAAAGGCGACGGCTGTTTACGACCCCCCTTCCTTTAGAAACATCTGTTGCCATGTAATCAGGGAAAGTCCAAATAAAATAGGAGGCGTACAATCTTTCGTCAGAGCGTGGTGGAAGACTGTGCAAGAGTCCAGCCCAGACGTTTCTCCTCAATTGAGCCAAATTTAATTATGTCTCTGTTTAATTCCTTGCTTCTTTATCTGTTTAATAAATGTCATCAGTGTTTGAGCCTGACAATAACATGTTAACCTTTTGTAAATGACTTGACTAAAATAGAAGAAGAGACCATCCTTGTGTGCTTTTTGGAGGACATTCAGATGTTAACTGGCTGTCCAGAAGTAATATACACTACTTTTATCGCATATTTTACATGCAAGCCCATATAATCTTTTTTTTTTTTTTTAATGATATTGGACCAACAGCAATATCAGATTGTGACACCCCTAGTTGAAATAGAGTGCATGCAACATGTGATAACAGTAGAAACCTGAGGATCTCTGGCCAACAAAAGTGCAACATGTTTGTGGTTGTTGTCTCTGGCTTTGTCCAACGCTGTCTTACCCTCCTGGAAGGACAAAAGAGAAAATACATGAATATCATATGTTATAAATTATTTATATTATTAAATATATAGATTATTAATATGTTAATATTTTCTTTAACTGCAAATTGTTGTTTTTTTTAAGCAAATTGAGGTGTAACAGTACACATGTAATTAATGGGATTATTAGCAGACATGGAAACAGGACAACAAGTACCATTATTACTGTGCTTTAACTAGTTTGTAGTTTTTGCACAAAAGCAGAGTAGTTTTATGTTTTGCATTTTGTTATTGTACTCAAAATGAAGCCAATCATGCCTCCTAAAACTGAGGTACATGTCAAATCGTCATTACGGGGCAAGTACAAAAATGTATTATGTACAAAACCCAAAACCAGTGAAGTTGGCACATTGTGTAAATGGTAAATAAACACAGAATACAATGATTTGCAAATGCTTTTCAACTTATATTCAATTGAAAAGACTGCAAAGACAATATATTTAATGTTTGAACTGAGAAACTTTTTTTGCAAATAATCATTAACTTAGAATTTAATGGCAGCAACACATTGCAAAAAAAGTTGGCACAGGGGCATTTTTACCACTGCCTGTTTGAAGCTTTTCAGGTGGAATTCTTTCCCATTCTTGCTTGATGTACAGCTTAAGTTGTTCAACAGTCCGGGGGTCTCCGTTGTGGTATTTTAGGCTTCATAATGCGCCACACATTTTCAATGGGAGACAGGTCTGGACTACAGGCAGACCAGTCTAGTACCCGCACTCTTTTACTATGAAGCCACGCTGTTGTAACACGTGGCTTGGCATTGTCTTGCTGAAATAAGCAGGGGCGTCCATGAAAAAGATGTTGCTTGGATGGCAACATATGTTGCTCCAAAACCTGTATGTACCTTTCAGCATTAATGGCGCCTTCACAGATGTGTAAGTTACCCATGCCTTGGGCACTAATACACCCCCATACCATCACAGATGTTGGCTTTTCAACTTTGCGCCTATAACAATCCGGACGGTTCTTTTCCTCTTTGGTCCGGAGGACACGACGTCCACAGTTTCCAAAAACAATTTGAAATGTGGACTCGTCAAGACCACAGAACACTTTTCCACTTTGCATCAATCCATCTTAGAGGAGATCGGGCCCAGCGAAGCCGGCGGCATTTATGGGTGTTGTTGATAAATGGCTTTGGCTTTGCATAGTAGAGTTTTAACTTGCACTTACAGATGTAGCGACGAGCTGCAGTTACTGACAGTGATTTTCTGAAAAGTTACTGAGCCCATGTGGTGATATCCTTTACACACTGATGTCGCTTTTTGATGCAGTACCGCCTGAGGGATCAAAGGTCACGGGCATTCAATGTTACGTGCAGTGATTTCTCCAGATTCTCTGAACCTTTTGATGATATTACGGACCGTAGATGGTGAAATCCCTAAATTCCTTGCAATAGCTCATTGAGAAATATTGTTCTGTTGGCATTGTCTTGCTGAAATAAGCAGGGGCGTCCATGAAAAAGACGTTGTTTGGACGGCAACATATGTTGCTCCAAAACCTGTATGTACCTTTCAGCATTAATGGTGCCTTCACAGATGTGTAAGTTACCCATGACTGAGCATTTCATGGAAGCTGCTTTTATACCCAATCATGGCACCCACCTGTTCCCAATTTGCCTGTTCACCTGTGGGATGTTCCAAATAAGTGTTTGATGAGCATGCCTCAACTTTCTCAGTCTTTTTTGCCACTTGTGCCAGCTTTTTGGAAACACGTTGCAAGCATCAAATTCCAAATGAGCTAATATTTGCAAATAATAACAAAGTTTACCAGTTCGAACGTTAAATATCTTGTCTTTGCAGTCTATTCAATTGAATATAAGTTTAAAAGGATTTGCAAATCATTGTATTCTGTTTTTATTTACCATTTACACAACGTGCCAACTTCACTGGTTTTGGGCTTTGTATAACATATTGTCACTTTCTTGAAATGCATTTTAGAAGTATTTACGTTGTTTGTGATGTTTCCAGCTGAGCCGGAGTTCAATAAAAGTTTAACTGTCTTCTTGTGGTTGAGCGCAGCAGCCACATGTAGCGCCGTGTCACCTTTCTGCAGGAAATAAACAACAGTTGATTCAAATATTAAAAAAACATGAATTTCCACTTTGATTATGTGTTCATATAGATGCTTTCCACCTGGGTACTGATGGAAAGAGAGCAGGCTGTTTTTTCTAGCATGGTTCTAATGTGGTCCTGCAGAGTCACGACAGTGTGACCTGTTGTGCCGTGTGATTGTATTAGTTCATGTAAATGAAGTCGTTTGAGCACACAGTCATTCTTGGTTATAACACGAGGGCCTGGAACACTTTGATAAATAAGGTGAGAAACACAATTGAATTCAAGAAATGTTAATTTATACATTTTAGTCGTCATTTATTGTAAGTATTTCACTTTGTTTGCTTTTAAAAGTGTTTTGTGTTAAAAAATTTTGGGTGTCTGGAAGAGATTCATTTATTTGTTTGTTATGGTATGGTCATACTGTCAGAATAATTGTATCTAAGTTATCACAAAACTTTGTGTTTCAATGAGTTCTCGGCGAGCAGACAAAAGCTGTCTTTGATCTTACCAATCAAAAGGCTTGTAAAACTCCACTGTGTAGGATGGGAAGCGACATGAAGGTGTCGGCTTCTTTGATGTATCGTAATCCACAGGAAGATTTTGTCTTGACCCGAGATCTACAAAGCGGAGAGGAAGCAGGACCTGACACCCCTCCAGGCACCTTTTCTTTGAACTGTTTTGTAACCAAAGGCGACGGCTGTTTACGACCCCCTTCCTTTAGAAACAGCTGTTGCCATGTAATCAGGCAAACTCCAAATAAAAAAGGAGGCGTAAAAGTTGAACTGTCTTCTTATGGAGCGTAAATATATAATAAATAGAACTAAAACGACGTGCCTGCTGTCTGTGCCGTCTTCATCCTCTGTACACGGGGCGGTATAGCTCGGTTGGTAGAGTGGCATTGCCAGCAACTTACGGGTTCCAGGTTCGATCCCCGCTTCCGCCATCCTAGTCACTGCCGTTGTGTCCTTCGGCAAGACACTTTACCCACCCGCTCCCAGTGCCACCCACACTGGTTTAAATGTAACTTAGATATTGGGTTTCACTATGTAAAGCGCTTTGAGTCACTAGAGAAAAAGCGCTATATAAATATACTTCACTTCACACGTAACAGTGTCACTTGTATCATCACAATGACGGTGACAGAAGTGAGGGCATACAGTATGTGTAGAGTATAATGCATGGCATGGTGGTTTACAGAAAGCTTTAGAAAGAACATCCTCTACCTGGTTCCTCTGGTCGACGGAGCACAAGGAGCTGAGCAGCATTCTCACGAGCGTCGCGTTGTTGTAGCGAGCAGCCACGTGCAAACAAGTGTCGCCCTCCTGCAAAAATGTCACAACTGTAAATATCTCGATCACTCGCTGGAGTATAAACATCAGACTCACATTGTTCTTGCTGTCCGCTTTGGCGCCACCGACAAGCAGAAGGCGAGCAGTCTGAGCGTGAGCGTTCTGACTGGCCAGATGAAGAGCCGTGTGTCCCGCCTGCAGCAACACAATCTACTAAGTCACTACACACACTTTGTTGGAGCAAACATCCTTCTTACAAAACGATCCATCTTAAACCGGGGGTCTTCAACCTGCGGCTCTTTAGCGCCGGCCTAGTGGCTCCCTGGAGCTTTTACAAAAATGTATGAAAATAGAAAAAGATGGGGGGAAAAAACATATTTTTGTTTTCATAGGGTTTCTTTAGGAGGACAACATGACACAAACCTCCCTAATTGTTAGAAATCCCACTGTTTATATTAAACATGCTTCTCTGATGAGAGTATTTGGCGACTGCCGTTTTGTCCTACTAATTTTGGCGGTCCTTGAACTCACCGTAGTTTGTTTACATGTACAACTTTTTCCGATGCTGCCACAGAAAGACGTGTTTTATGCCACTCCTTCTTTGTCTCATTTTGTCCACCAATCTTTTTATGCAAAGGTGAACTTTGTTGATGTTATTGACTTGTGCGGAGTGGTTATCAGGCATTTTTGGTCAGCGCATGACTGCAAGCTAATCGATGCTAACATGCTATTTGGGCTAGCTGTATGTACGTATTGCATCATTAAGCCTCACTTGTAGGTATATTTGTGCTCATTTAATTTATGTCTGCATTTCTCATGATATATTATCTATGTCTCAAACGAAAGGAGAATATATTACAGGGTTAGAGTTAGTTATTATACAATGTTATGTACCATATAGTAACTGTAAATCAACTAAACCATAACCAAAACAGTTTTATATTGTATTATATTATTTACTATATTGCATTACAATATATATTATATTATATCTTATTATATATATATATAATATTATTTATTATTTTATATTATATCATATTTTGTCATATCGTATGTCATTATATTATATTTACTTATTTTATTATGTTATTGCATGTTATTATACATGTTATATTATATTTGTTATTTTTTGATTTTATCTCATACTATAATATTTTATTTTATAATTGTATAATATTATATTGTATTATTATACTATTGTAAATTATATTATATGTTATTATACTATCTTATATTATAATAAATTATATTTTATTATGTTATGTTATTATATAATATTTACTTATTTCATTACATTATATTACATGTTATTGTAACATGTTACATTATATTATTTGTTATAATATTATATTATATCATACTATATTATTTTATTTTATCATTTAAATTATTACATTGTGGTATTATACTATGTGTTGGCCCTGCGAACTTTGTTGATGTTATTGACTTGTGCGGAGTGGTTATCAGGCATATTTGGTCAGCGCATGACTGCAAGCTAATCGATGCTAACATGCTATTTGGGCTAGCTGTATGTACGTATTGCATCATTAAGCCTCACTTGTAGGTATATTTGTGCTCATTTAATTTATATCTGCATTTCTCATGACATATTATCTATGTCTCAAACGAAAGGAGAAGATATGGCAGGGTTAGAGTTAGTTATTATACAATGTTATGTACCATATAGTAACTGTAAATCAACTAAACCATAACTAAAACTGTTTTATATTGTATTATATTATTTACCATATTGCATTACAATATATATTATATTATATCTTATTATATATATATAATATTATTTATTATTTTATATTATATCATATTTTGTCATATCATGTCATTATATTATATTTACTTATTTTATTATGTTATTGCATGTTATTATACATGTTATATTATATTTGTTATTTTTTGATTTTATCTCATACTATAATATTTTATTTTATAATTGTATAATATTATATTGTATTATTATACTATTGTAAATGATATATGTTAATATACTATCTTATATTATAATAAATTATATTTTATTATTTTATGTTATTATATAATATTTACTTATTTCATTACGTTATATTACATGTTATTGTAACATGTTACATTATATTATTTGTTATAATATTATATTATATTATACTATATTATTTTATTTTATCATTTAAATTATTACATTGTGGTATTATACTATGTGTTGGCCCTGCGATGAGGTGGCGACTTGTTCAGGGTGTACCCTGCCTTCCGCCTGAGTGCAGCTGGGATAGGCTCCTGCCCCCTATGTTGTATTTGTTGCTAATCTTTGTTATCTGTTACTAATCTTTTGTAATCAGTTCACGTGTTTTTATGTCAATAGTTGTTGTTTACAAAAGTACACATATGGGCATGGCAAATCTTTTTGGACAAATGGTGTTTCCAATATTTTATTTGAATATCTTTATGTAAAATCTATAAATGGATGTTTGCTTGCTGAAGAAAATAATATTTTTTGTTCGGATCACAAAAATGACACAGTCAAGAAACATTTTTTGGCTATGACTTTGCTGAACTTTAAGTCCAACAATTTTTACTGGTGGTATTCAGATCTAAGACAATATGAAGAAGCACACCTTGTTGCTGATATTTACATCAGCTCCAGCCTTGACCAGCAGTTTGACACACTGGAAGAAACCGTGCCACGACGCCTCATGCAGAGCCGTGTTTCCGTTCTCAAAGAGAGAAAAGACAATTTTACAACCGGAATGTTTTTGATTGTGTTATTGAAGCACTCACTTTGTTTTGAAGGCCCAAAGCACAGCCGCCTTGAATGAGAACAGAGATGGCGTCACTGTTTCCCATCACAGCTGCTTGATGCAGTGCTGTTTGGTGGCCAAACATCTGTCAAAAGAATATATATTTATATGTAAAAAAAAAATATATATATAGACATCCATCAATACATCAGCTATCTATCAATGTATCATCTGTCCATCAATGCATCATCTATCCATCGGTACATCGTCCATCCATTTATCCATGCATCCATCCATCCATCAATACATCAATACATCCATCGGTATATCAACAGGTCCATCAGCACATCAATCCATCATCAATACATCCATCAACACATTAATACATCATCTCGGGGCGGTATAGCTCGGTTGGTAGAGCGGCCGTGCCAGCAACTTGAGGGTTGCAGGTTCGATCCCCGCTTCCGCCATCCTAGTCACTGCCGTCGTGTCCTTGGGCAAGACACTTCACCCACCTGCTCCCAGTGCCACCCACACTGGTTTAAATGTAACTTAGATATTGGGTTTCGCAATGTAAAGCGCTTTGAGTCACTTGAGAAAAAGCGCTATATAAATGTAATTCACTTCACTTCACTTCATCTCAACACATCAAGTACATCATTAATACATCCATCAATACACCCATCAATACGTCATCAATACTGTATATTACAGCGTTTCCCACACATTTATTTATTTGTGGCGGCCCGCCACGAAAGAATTACGTCCGCCACAAATAAAATTTAAAAAAATTTTTTTTATTTTTTTTTGTCCTTTCCAGCTTCTCAGGCAAATCATATAGTTGATGTAGATGCCCGTATAGGCTGTTCAGATTTACTTTACAAAAGAGAAGTGTAGGATACTTCTCTTGTTGCCTTATTTGTGTTTGACCACTACTGTTTTCTGTTTATTTGTTACTGACTGTGGCAGGACACCTCTACCTCTGTTTCACTTTATGTTGCTGGTAAATAATATGGTTGTAGTAGTAGGCTAAAGTTAAATGATTTAGTATGCACTAATTAAAGGGGCAGAGCTTTAAGAGACATTTTAGCTTTTATATTTTATAAGATATATTTTTTGTAAGAACCACAATTAATAAATATATTTCAGTGAATAACTTATTGTTCAAATCTGTATATAAATATGTACATAAAGTGTTGTAATTATATTGTAAAATGGATGGATGGATGGATGGACGTTTAAAACAAAACTGTTATTATTAATTAGTAAGTATACATTTTTTGAGTCTTTTTAGAGAAAATCCTATCATTGTAGTAAATTATGCAAATTACTCGATGATGTCATGGTGACCACGCCCATAGCCACGCCCCCACCGCCACAGGTATCTTGGCAGTTTATGGGAAACACTGTATTATCAATACATCCATCAACACATTAATACTTCATCAATACAGCCATCAACACATCAGTACACCATTGATGCACTTTTGTACATCCATCAACACATTAGTACATTGATCAATACATCATCAAGACATCAGCATATTATCAATACATCCATTCACACATCAATACTGTAGTGGACATCATCAAAACATCCATCAACACATCAATGCATCATCAATACATCCATCAACACATCAGTACATCGTCAATACATCTATCAACACATCAGTACATTGTCGATACATCCATCAACACATCCAAAAGATCCATCAACGCATCAATACACTATCAACACATCAGTACTGTACATTACCAATACATCCATCCACACATCAATGCATCATCAATACATCCATCAACACAACAATACATCCATCAACATATCGGTACATCATAATTACACCCATCAACACTTCTGTACATCATCATTACATCCATCAACACAACAATGCATCATCAATACATCCATCAACACAACAATGTATCCATCAATGCATCCATTAACACATCAGTACATCCATCAACACATCAGTACATCATCATTACATCCATCAATGCAACAATGCATCCATCAATACATCCAGCAATGCAACAATGCATCCATCAATACATCCAGCAATGCAACAATGCATCCATCAATACAACGATGCATTATCTATACATCCATCAACACGTCAGTACATCCATCACTACATCTATTAACACATCGATACATCATCAATACATCCATCACCACATCAATACATCCATCAACACAACAATAAATCCATCAATACATTCATCAACACATCGGTACATCCATCAACGCAACAATGCATCCATCAACACAACGATGCATCATCAATACATCCATCAATACACCCATTACCACATCAATACATCCATCAATACATCCATCAATTCATCCATCAATACATCCATCGATACATCAATACATCATCAATACATCCATCAACACAACAATACATTTATCAATATATCCATCAACACAACAATAAATCCATCAATACATTCATCAACACATCAGTACATCCATCAACGCATCCATCGATACATCTATCAACACATCGATACATCATTAATACATCCATCACCACATCAATACATCATCAATACATCCATCAACACAACAATACATCCATCAATATATCCATCAACACAACAATGCATCCATCAATATATCCATCAACACAACAATAAATCCATCAATAGATCCATCAACACATCAGTACATCCATCAATACATCCATCAACACAACAATGCATCCATCAACACAACAACAAATCCATCAATACACCCATCAACACATCAGTACATCCATCAATACATCTATCAACACAACCATGCATCCATCAATATATCCATCAACACAACAATGCATCCATCAATACATCCAACAACACAACAATGTATCCATCAATACATCCATCAACACATCACTACATCATCATTACATCCATCAACACAACAATGTATCCATCAATACATCCATCAACACATCAGTACATCCATCAATACATCCATCAATATATCCATCAACACAACAATAAATCCATCAATACATCCATCAACACATCAGTGCATCCATCAATACATCCATCAATACATCCATCACTATATCAATCAACACAACAATAAATCCATCAACACATCAGTTCATCCATCAATATATCCATCAACACAACAATGTATTCATCGATACATCCATCAACACATCAGTGCATCCATCAATATATCAATCAACACAACAATAAATCCATCAATACATCCATCAACACATCAGTGCATCCATCAATACATCCATAAATATATCCATCAACACAACAATAAATCCATCAATACATCCATCAACACATCAGTGCATCCATTAATATATCTATCAACACAACTACGCATCCATCAATACATCCATCAACACAACGATGCATCCATCAATACATCCATCAACACAACAATGTATCCATCAATACATCCATCAATACATCCATCACTATATCAATCAACACAACAATAAACCATCAACACATCAGTTCATCCATCAATACATCCAACAACACAACAATGTATCCATCAATACATCCATCAACACATTGATGCATCATCAATGCATCCATCAACACATCAGTACATCCATCAATACATCCATCAACACATCAGTGCATCCATCACTATATCAATCAACACAACAATAAACCATCAACACATCAGTTCATCCATCAATACATCCAACAACACAACAATGTATCCATCAATACATCCATCAACACATCGATGCATCATCAATACATCCATCGACACATTAGTACATCCATCGATACATCCATCAACACATCACTACATCATCATTACATCCATCAACACAACAATGTATCCATCAATACATCCATCAACACATCAGTACATCCATCAATACATCCATCAATATATCCATCAACACAACAATAAATCCATCAATACATCCATCAACACATGAGTGCATCCATCAATATTTCAATCAACACAACAATACATCCATCAACACATCAGTGCATCCATCAATACATCTATCAACACAACTACGCATCCATCAATATATCCATCAACACAACGATGCATCCATCAATACATCCATCAACACAACAATGTATCCATCAATACATCCATCAACACATCGATGCATCATCAATACAGCCATCAACACAACAATGCATCCATCAATACATCCATCAACACATCAGTACATCCATCAATACATCCATCAATATATCAATCAACACAACAATACATCCATCAACACATCAGTGCATCCATCAATACATCTATCAACACAACTACGCATCCATCAATATATCCATCAACACAACGATGCATCCATCAATACATCCATTAACACAACGATGCATCCATCAATACATCCATCAACACATCGATGTATCATCAATACATCCATCAACACAACAATGCATCCATCAATACATCCATCAACACATCAGTGCATCCATCAATATATCAATCAACACAACAATACATCCATCAACACATCAGTGCATCCATCAATACATCTATCAACACAACCATGCATCCATCAATATATCCATCAACACAACGATGCATCCATCAATACACCCATCAACACAACAATGTATCCATCAACACATCGATGCATCATCAATACATCCATCAACACAACAATGCATCCATCAATACATCCATCAACACATCGAATGCATCATCAATACAACCATCAACACAACAATACATCATCAATACATCCATCAACACATTATTGCATCATCAATACATCCATCAACACATCAGTACATCATCAATACATCCATCAACACATCAATACATCCATCAACACACCAATGCCTCATCAATACATCCATCAACACATCAGTACATCATCATTACATCCATCAACACAACAATGCATCCATCAATACAGCCATCAACACATCAGTACATCATCATTACATCCATCAACACAACAATGCATCCATCAATGCATCCATCAACACATCCATCCACAGCACATATAGACACATGTTCATGTTCGCACTGAGCTGATCAGACAAAAATGGCGAGTACCTTCTCATCCATTGATCCTGCAGCTTCGTCCACTGCCTGTTGCAAAAAGGAGCATCCAAAAAAAGAAATGCTTTGGAATATTGAGTGGTTTTGTGCAGTAAGAGGATGATTGTGCTGTGACAACATCTGTGAACGTGTACTGAGAGCATTCCAGATGTTGTGCATGATTACAGCTTAGAGAGAGAGAATGCACGTTGTTCCACCTAATACTTCAAACATGCATAGTACTGCATTAGTACTGCATACTGACATGTGTTTACCACGTGTATAACTACTTCATCTGCAGTTTATCCCATCTTCCGGCTTCTCGTGCCTGTCACACACTCACACACACACACACACACACACATACACACACACACACACACACACACACACACACACACACACACACACACACACACTTACACACATTTCTTGTATTTGTTACCTTCTTGAGACCTCCGAATAATGCTTACCTCTTTAGGACCACCCTTTCTAGATATATACAAATTTGTATTTACAGCATTAATAATATATGCATACTATGCAAATGTGAAAAAAAACTTCTTGTGAAAAATGAGTTGGACTTTCACAAGAAAAAGGTCACAATTTCACAAGAAAAACTTAGAATTTTGTTATAATAAAAGTCGTAATTTTACTCAACACAAGTCAAAATTTTTACAAGAAAAACTGAGCATTTGTGCAATATTATGATAAAAGTTGGAATTTTACTCAATGACAGTCGTAATTTTACAAGAAAAAGCTTAACATTTTGGCAATTTTATGAAAAGACTCGACAAAAGTCACAATTTTTATAAGAAAACTTTAAAAATGTTGGCAATATTATAATAATAATTGGAATTTTACTTGGCAAAATGATGACAAGACAATTATGACTTGATTTTACTAAAAAAAATGTCACTATTTACAAGAACAACAAATAAAAGACTCTTGAACACATTAAAATAATCCCCTCAATTCCCCCCAAAAATGGATTAATTCACTGGAATATAAAGACAATACAACATACATCCATAAACGTGGATGCATATGCAAAAGTGCAATATAATTATCTGTACAGTAATCTATGTATTTATATCTGCACCTTATTGCTCTTTTATCCTGCACTACAACGAGCTAATGTAACAAAATGTTGTTCTTATCTGTACTGCAAAGTTCAAATTTGAATGTCTAAAAATTGGCAATATCGTGATAAAAGTCAGAATTTTTTATGACGAATGTCACCATTTTTGCATTAAAAAGTAATAATTTTACATAAAAAAGTAATAATTTTACGAGAAAATATTACAAAATTACAGAAACAGAATGAATATGGGAAATTGTTCACAATTTTATAAGAAAAAAGTCCACACATTGTGAGAAAAAGACTGCTTTTAGTAAATTAAATTGTTTTATTTTTATTTATTTACTTACTTCAAGTTATTACAATATGTCTCTGTAAACATATATATTTAGTTTTTTGGATACATTTTGGGCAAAAGGGGGCGCATTTCAATTTCTTACGCACACTTGTTATTTCATATGTTGGCCAGAGGGGGAGCACTTTTAAAACCGACACACAGTCAATTTGAAATATCCCTCCTTTTTGGGACCACCCTAATTTGGATAGCAGGGGTGCAAATGAGACATTCTCTATTAGATGCAATGGTTTTCCGTATTGGGACCATGATTTATGTCCTAACTTGTTCACCGGTCCTCATATGGAAGGTACTTCTCCTTGTTGATGTCTCAAGAAGGGTTGAAATACATGTAGTGGTTATGGTACTTTGTATGTTCTCTATATCCAACATCATGTATTATTCTAATTGATCTTTTTTGTAACACATTTAGGGAATGAAGCGCACTTTTGTAGTTGTTTCTCCATATTTCTGCACAATAACTCAGATATGGTAACACTAGCGGGCACATACGTTTAACACTTTTCTTGTTAGCGATAAGTAACTTTTTTTTTTTTAATGCATTATTTTTTTATTTGCAATATATGCTATATGTATATAAAAGCTAATAATATATGTACACTACCGTTCAAAAGTTTGGTGTCACCCAAACAATTTTGTGGAATAGCCTTCATTTCTAAGAACAAGAATAGACTGTCGAGTTTCAGATGAAAGTTCTCTTTTTCTGGCCATTTTGAGCGTTTAATTGACCCCACAAATGTGATGCTCCAGAAACTCAATCTGCTCAAAGGAAGGTCAGTTATGTAGCTTCTGTAACGAGCTAAACTGTTTTCAGATGTGTGAACATGATTGCACAAGGGTTTTCTAATCATCAATTAGCCTTCTGAGCCAATGAGCAAACACATTGTACCATTAGAACACTGGAGTGATAGTTTCTGGAAATGGGCCTCTATACACCTATGTAGATATTGCACCAAAAACCAGACATTTGCAGCTAGAATAGTCATTTACCACATTAGCAATGTATAGAGTGTATTTCTTTAAAGTTAAGACTAGTTTAAAGTTATCTTCATTGAAAAGTACAGTGCTTTTCCTTCAAAAATAAGGACATTTCAATGTGACCCCAAACTTTTGAACGGTAGTGTATATGTTTTACAAACACAGCAAACAGTATGTAAAAATGTAACAAGTGTGGGATTTTATTTTGAAACGTTACCGTAATGTATAGAATAAAGTGGAGTTGACATTTCAGAGGGGTGACAAACAGAGGTCTCACGTATCAAGTGTCGTCGTGTTAAATTTAGACTGAGCGTCAAGAGGACATGGACGTGAAAAACAAGAAGACAAATAAGCAGACTTGTACAATGAACGCGGAGGACATGGAGGAGTCACTTATGGAGTATTTGGACGACGAAGACGACATGGAGGACGCTGAGGACGGAGGTAGCGAACGTTGGAGTAGTCCATGACATCATTACTTACAACGAACTAATTGTAATTTGAACCAAAACACTAACTATACCTTCAAACTACAAGTTAAAAAAAAAAAAAATTCCTATCATGGTGGTAAAATTTTGCATTATTGTGTTACATGGTAAAATAATTACAAAAGTACACCTAATTCACTAATTGTTCAACAAGGTCAGTTATGGCCAAACATATACTGTAGGTACCAACATTATTTCAATACTTTTCTGAATAAAGGGCACCACAAAAAATGTCATTAAAAATGGCTTAATTTTAACAAAAAATCTTAGGGTACATTAAACATATGTTTCTTTTTGCAAGTTTGTCCTTAAATTAAATATTGAACGTACAAGACAACTTGTCTTTTAGTAGTAAGTAAACAAAAAAAGGCTCCTGATTTAGTCTGCTGACATATGCAGTAACATATTGTGTCATTTATCATTCTATTATTTTGTCAACATAATGAAGGACAAACTGTAAAAATGTATTATTAATCTACTTGTTCATTTACTGTTAATATCTGCTTAGTTTCTCTTTTAACATGGTCTATCTACACTTCTGTTAAAATGTAATAATCACTTATTCTTCTGTTGTTTGATACTTTACATTAGTTTTGGATGATACCACAAATTCGGGTATCAATCTGATACCAAGTAGTTACAGGATCATACATTGGTCATTTTCAAAGTCCTCATGTGTCCAGGGACATATTTTATCAGTTTATAAACATAATATACATTTTTAAAAAACGAAAGATGTTGTGATGCCAAAAAATGTTGACGTAATCATAGTAGTATCGACTCGATACGCTCCTGTACTTGGTATCATTACGGTGGCTGTCAGGTGTAGATCCACCAATGGCGTTTGTTTACATTTTGACGCCGGTACTTTTCAGAGGCGGTATAGTACCAAATATGATTCTTTAGTATCGCGGTAATATACGAATACTGTACAACCCTAGTAGGTATGTGTGTAAAAAAAAATTGATGTACATGAAACCTGTATTATCACACAGATATTGTAAAGGCGATTCCGTTGATATCAATATCATTTTCTGTCATAATTGTATTAGGAAAGTTAAAAACCGGTTAAAAAAAAAAACTAAAAAAAAACACTTCTTAATATTAAGACGATATTTTAGGTGTGACCTTTTTGTTAAAATGGTCATAACTTTCTTAATATTTACCCTGTTTTAAAAAAGTGAATTCTGTACTAATGATGTTAATTATTTGGAATCTTTTAATTCCAAATAATACATGAAACAATAGGTAAATAAAAGGATAAAATAAACTCATAATTTGTAAACTACAAGGAATATTATTATTAAGATAAAAGCCTTCTTGTAGATATTGGTGTTTTGAATTGGAGTATATTATGAATAAATTGAGAACAGGAAGTGAACAAAAGTGTTAGCAACTGCTATGTAATGGAAAATGGGTAGGATTAGATAAGCTCTGTTTCTTCCTACTCCTTTTTGAACATGTTGAAAAGAGAAACTGGAAATTGTGATGTGTCATGTTGTAATTGTATGCATGTTCCAAACAAACTCAAACTCAACTCAACAAATGGAATTATATTTGTTTTACCTAAATATAGAGACAACTTGTTCCTTTTGAACCATGTTTGCATTCGCTTGATTTCTAAAGTGATTGTATCAATAAGTCTTTTCAAGTCACTGTCAGAAAATATATATATTTGTATCCTCTGCAAATAAGACCAGCTTTGAGCATTTTGAGACATTAGACAGATCATTAATATGTAAAATGAAGAACATTGGACCTAAAACTGATCCCTGCGGAACACCATATGGAATATGAAGACATGAAGAGCAACTGTCCTTTAACTTCAAAAACTGACGCCTGTTCGTCAAATAAGTTCCCACCCACTTGTAAGCCACTCCCCTGATTCCATGCCGTTCTAATTTGTTTAATAGAATGTTATGATTACCGTATTTTCCGGACCATAAGACGCACTGCCGGTGAGCGGGTCGAGTCAGGTCTATTTTCATACAAAAGGCACACTGGATTATAGGGCGCATTAAAGGGGTCATAATATAATATTTTTTTTCTAAATTGAAAACACTTCCTTGTGGTCTACATAACATGTAATGGATGTTCTTTGGTCAAAATGTTGCATAGATGATCTTTTACAGATCATTTTCAAGCCGCTTTCTGACAGTCGCTTCAGGATGCGCCGTTTTGTGGGCGGTCTTATTTACATGGCTCACCTTCGGCAGCGTCTTTTCTCCGTCATCTTTGCTGTAGCGGTGTAGCGTGTGAGGACTGGAGTGGAAGAAGTGTCAAAAGATGGAGCTAACTGTTTTAATGACATTCAGACTTTACTTCAATCAATAAAGGAGCAGCATCACCTCATCCGTGGCTCACGAGTGCAACAACAACACCCCGTGAAAAACCATCCTACCGGAACTCTCTAATAACCAAAGTTCCTTGGGTGAATAATGTAAACTCACTATACCGGTATGTTTTAGCGCTTTCATGGCGAGTTTACTGACAGATATAAGTAAGAACTTTACAATACTTTATATTAGAAATGGCAACAGCGGAGGATGAATGTCCCGTAACAAGAAGATAGAGAAAAAGAAGAAGCTTATCGACTACGGTGTCGGCACGGACTACAAAGGTGGAACCGCGCAAATTTTCAGGACTTATGCAGATCCCAAATGCAGATCAGCAGGTACCAGAAGGTAAGAAGTGCAATCCATCAAGCGGTGCGGCTTCATAGCTTACCAAAGTCATACTAAATTATTTTGATATATTTTTGAGTGTGTAATGTTCTATATTATCAATGGAACATATGAAATGTTGGTGTTGTTTACTTGAGTCATATTGCAGTCTACACGTATCTCTTATGTGTGACTGCCATCTACTGTTCATCATCGGCGGTCACTCGAACGAGTATAACGATCCCTTTATGGAGGATGCCTGTGCGTGACTTTGTTTTACGTGGGGAGACTGGTGCACAGACAGCCACCACACGATCCTTGACAGAATCGGGTCAGGGTCCAGTGACATGGACTCCAAGACTACTGGGGACCCTTTTCTGCTGCAGCCTTCTTCCGCCATCGCAGCCGTTGTGGTAGTTCTTAAATCTACCGTCTTCCGCCTGCTCTGCCGTTGAGGTCTTCACTGTATCCCTGGCTAGGGGGCAGTCAGGTACTAGGCCTTTGCCAAAGGCCACCTGGGGTAACAGTAGTAAAGGGGTTAACCTCCTAGTGCCCCAAGACCCCATAGAGGAGCCTCCACTGCCGGATGCACTTTAACGTCATGCCCAGGACACACATCTACTGTTCACACTTATCATTACACCATTTACAAAATAAAATAGCTTTGAGGTCGGTAAGCACAACCAAAATTATTCCGTCCATTAGGCGCAGGTTATAAGGTGCACTGTCAAGTTTTGAGAAAATTAAAGGATTTTAAGTGCGCCTTATAGTCCGAAAAATACGGTAATAGTGTCAAATGCTTTTTTAAATCAATGAATACTAAAAAAATGTTGGTCTAAGGAATTGATAACTTCCTAAATTATGTCAATTAATGCTAGTGAAGTTGATCTTTTAGCTCAACTGGTGATGAAAACAACGCAAACGCAGTTGAACTTTGAATACAGCAGTCTGGTCGCTATTCAGATTGCGAGATCAAGCGTGAGACGCACTGAGTGACGACTGCCAATAAACAGCCAGCGGCGAATACACACATACCTTCATATAGAACCTCTTGAATGATTGTGTACATTTGTGGTATTGAACACAATATTCATTTAGGTAATCACAACCGCATTTATTAAGTTGTCTATACTTACAAAATTGACATTTGTTTTATCTTGTTTAGTCATGGGCTTCAGCGACAGTCTGACTGGGGAGGTCAAACCCCGCATCCTGCTGATGGGTCTGCGGAGGAGTGGAAAGTCCTCAATTCAGAAGGTGGTTTTCCACAAAATGTCTCCAAATGAGACACTGTTCCTGGAGAGCACCAACAAAATTTGCAGGGAAGATGTCTCCAGCAGCTCCTTTATCAGCTTCCAGATCTGGGACTTCCCTGGTCAGATTGATTTCTTCGACCCCACATTTGACTATGAAATGATCTTCAGAGGCACTGGAGCACTGATCTTTGTCATTGACTCGCAGGTAAGGTAATAGTTGAGACGAGGGATGGGTACCTTTCACATTTGAACCAATTCGGTACCAATTCTAGGTACCTAGGAATTTATACTGGTCGGTACCAACTTTTAGTGTGTTCATGTGTTAATAAATGTTAAATGTTAGGTTTAGATTTAACACTCAGCTGATAAAAATAACCATTCTGCCCAGTTGTTAGAGCTTGTTTTCTTACACTTCTAAGTCTCATTTGCCAGTATAATCTAGTAGACTTTACGTGCGGTTGCAATACCCAGATGTTGTATGGCAGTAGTGTATAGGCTACGGTAAGGCTGGCTCAAAACTGTATCACGATTTATTCATATGTTTGATGACCTTTGGGAAATAAGGACCAGGAGAAAAATGTCTTTCTTTCTAGGATGATTATGTGGAGGCGCTGTGTAGGCTACATCTCACAGTGACACGGGCTTACAAAGTCAACCCAGACATCAACTTTGAGGTCTTCATTCATAAAGTTGACGGCTTGACAGACGACCATAAGATTGAGAAGCAGAGGGACATACATAAACGCTCCAACGATGACATCGCAGATTCAGGACTTGAGCAAATACATCTGAGGTAAACATTTGGAAACAATGTTTTAGGTTATCTATATTTACAATAAGTTGGAGTGTTAATTGAATGGAAAGTAACAAACAGAATACGGATTGTAAAGTTTCAGTCAAAGAGACTAAATTGTAAAAGTTTCTTCAAAATTATACCCATAGTCTATATAACAACCTATTGAATTAATTAATCATTTTTAGTCAAATCATATACTCAATGATGCACAACCTCTTAAGTATGTGCTTTAGTTCAAGTTAACTTACTCATTTGTCTTTTTATAAACCTGTGTTAATAATTGTCCCAATATTCTCATTCAGTTTCCATCCCGTTCCAGTTTCTATTTAACCAGTATATACGACCATTCCATATTTGAAGCATTCAGCAAAGTAGTCCAGAAGCTAATTCCACAGCTGCCTGCTCTTGAAAACCTTCTAAACATCTTCATATCTGTGAGTACATGTTTTCCTTTTTCACACAACTTGCTGTTGCACTAATGCTAGGCTTGAACCCTCCATGAGTGGTGTCCAAATGTTTTCCACAAGGGGTCACGTGCAAAAACTAAATCAAAGCTGGGGCCACTTTACATTAATTTTACTTTAAAGGGGAACTGCACTTTTTGGGGGGAATTTTGCCTATTGTTTACAATCATTATGAAAGACATGACGACGGATGTTATTTCTGATTTTATTAGCATTCTAAATATTATATAAATGCGATCAAAAGTCAGCTTATAATTGAGCCTATGCCCTTAAAAAAAACACCCAAACACCTCCATTAAGGTTTTTTTGTTTTTTTTATTTTGTCCTGTCCAGCTATTCAGGCAAATCATGTTGTTGGTGTAGATGCCCATATTGGCTGTACAGAGTTTACTTTACAAAAGAGCAAAGTCCATTTGGCTGTCATCTGTTTTAATTATGAGACACAATTGTGTCAAAGTCATGATTTTTTATTTCATGCTTGAAATAAGAAATTCTTACTTTGAAAAAGCAGTTTTATACTTGTGAGTGTTGATGACACAGCTTTGCAACAGTTGATATTTTAGTTTCAAGCATGTTTTACTCAATATAGGTCATAAAATCTCAGCAACAAGCTGTAATATCTTACTGAAATCATTTAGGACCAAAACACTTAAAACAAGTAAAACACTCTAACATAAAATCTGCTTAGTGAGAAGAAGTATCTTATCAGACAGAAAATAAGCAAATATCACCCTTATTTGTGTCAAGACTTGGTCCTTGGGGTGTTTTGTTTTCCCGGAATGCAACGGAAAGTTGGCGCGGGCAAGACGTGAATGTAAGTACATATTTTATTAATGACTATAAAAAGGAATAAACAAAAGGCGTGCACAATGGCGGGGAACAAACTTGACTTATGAAACAAAACTTGCACAAGGGCAGAAACTATAAACCAGGGGTGTCCAAACTTTTTCCACTGAGGGCCGCACACGGAAAAATTAAAGCATGCGGGGGCCATTTTGATATTTTTTATTTTCAAACCATAACAAAATATATAGATTTTTTTTTTTTACCTTTAGGGCTCCTGGGGCCCATAAAGGGTCTCAGTCGCGGATGTAACAGTTGGTTGGGGGGGGCGCATAATAAATTAAAATAACATAACATAACATAACATAACATTAAAATGTTAAAAACAAGTCAAATTATTTTTTATTTTTTTTGTTATTTAACGCTTACAATAAATCTGTATATCAACTTCAGGTTGATATAAAGTTTTTAAAAAAATGCCTTATGCCTTTTCTGTCAAAGACAACTTTGTTTTTTTATAGTAAAACTGAAATATGCAGTATTTGGATAATTGTGAAGTAATTGGAGCCCTGAAAAGATCAATAATGCAGGACACCATTGATTTTTTTTGTCATTATTGTTTTTGATTAATCACAGTGAAAAGATAAATAAAATCCCCACTAAATATTTTGGGATCCAAAAGGTCCCCCACTCATAAAGTAATACATATTTATTATTATTTGTCTTACTTTCAAGACTTAAGTTACGAGATCAACTTCAGATATTTCTGTCGATTTTACAGTTGAACTATTATTTTGTTTGTTTTATGCTCTTTTGTCAAAGAAAACTTTGATGTTTTTATATGGCAACCACACAATATATGCAATATTTTTTCCACATAAAACATTTTAATGTGAAATATGTGAAGTAATTGGAGCCTTGAATAGGTCAATAATTCATTATAACATTGATTTTTTTGCCTTTTTTTTTTTCTTTGAGCATTGGCAAAAAAAGGAAAATAAAGATAGACAGCCTGCATGGCAGCTTTGTGTCAACATTGCAACTTTTTCTAGTTAGATTTCACCTCATTCCACTTTTTTAATGTTTTTTTGATTTTTGTAATAGCATTTCCAGAATGTTTGCAGTGCAATTATTTAATATATTTGTTTAGAATATGCCGAGGGCCAATAAAAAGAACAAGCAACAAACCAGAAATGGCCCTCAGGCTGCATTTTGGACACCAGTGCCCTAGATTTTAATTTAACAATGGTTAGATAATGCACCGCTGTGAGTAATGACTCAGCTGGAAGGTTGAAATCCTTGCATGGAAATCACGTAACAATGGCTTTTGATAGAAGTAACTGTAATGGCTCATGTCGTTCTTGTCAACAAAAGAGTCAGACATAGTGTTGACATTGATGTATTATTATGTCACACTACTGTTCATGCTGAGGGAAGCAAAGTGATGATCTTCCTCTTTGTCTTTGTTCAGAACTCAGGTGTGGAAAAGGCCTTTCTTTTAGACGTGGTCAGTAAGATTTACATCGCCACAGACAGCAGTCCAGTGGACATGCAGACGTACGAGCTCTGCTGTGACATGATTGACGTCGTCATTGACATCTCTTGCATTTATGGGTAAGTGAATTGACTCGCAACACTCGTCCGTACATGATTAGCATACACTTTGTATGTATCAATATGTAGACGATGGTGGATGAAAAATTGTAACTAGTTGCGATGCTACTCTGCTTTTGGACTACTGTCGAGGTGCCCTTGATCGTTTCCCCCACCCTCAGCTCACGGACCCAGTCACTGTTTCAGCGCCCCCTGGTTATGACATTTCTCCTAGCCTACATAAGTGTGTTGTGTAACAAAATTGATATACACTTCATTCCTCCTTTAGGTATAATAAACAGTACTGTATAATAAAAATGACCCATTTAACCAGCATGTGGTGAGCTAATTTGCTTCATAGGTTTAGATTCAACTCCAGCTCTGAACTTTCTATGTTTTCTCTGTCAAAGATTGTCTATGTCAGAATGATTATAGACTGTAAATCGCCAATAGGTGTGAATGTAAGCGTGAAAGTTTAAGCAGTAGCAAATTAATGGATGACTAAATCGAGTATTTAAATAAAAGAGCACAGCCTGTTTAATAATAATACCGGTAATAGTATTATTTGGGCTGTTAAATTATTATTTTTTTAAAGTTAAGTTAAAGGCCTACTGAAACCCACTACTACCGACCACGCAGTCCGATAGTTTATATATCAATGATGAAATCTTAACATTGCAACACATGCCAATACGGCCGGGTTAACTTATAAAGTGCAATTTTAAATTTCCCGCCACACTTCCGCTTGAAAACGTCTCGGTATGATGACGTATGCGCGTGACGTAGCCAGTTTAACAGAGGTATGGCTTCCCCATTGAAGCCAATACGAAATAGCTCTGTTTTCATCTCATTATTCCACAGTATTTTGGACATCTGTGTTGGTGAATCTGTTGCAATTTGTTCATTGCATTATGGAGAAAGAAGCTGAGCAAGCAAAGAAGAAAGTTGTCGGTGCAAAGCGGATATTTTGCGAGGGAAGTCAGCAACACAACACAGCCGGTGTTTGTTTACATTCCCGAAAGATGCAGTCAAGATCGAAGAACTCGGACAACAGAGACTCTAACCAGGAGGACTTTGATTTGGATACACAGACGCGATACCGTGAGTACGTAGCTGTGCTTCCAAACATTTGATCGCCTGCTATAACTAGCTCGAGCTAGGAGCTAGGAGCTAGCATAACAAACACCTAGGTGTTTGTTATGCGGGATTAATTTGTGGCATATTAAATATAAGCCTGGTTGTGTTGTGGCTAATAGAGTATATATATGTCTTGTGTTTATTTACTGTTGTAGTCATTCCCAGCTGAATATCAGGTCACCCCCGGCTCTCACAGCATCTTCCCTATCTGAATCGCTTCCACTCCCCACTAGTCCTTCACTTGCATTTTCCTCATCCACAAATCTTTCATCCTCGCTCAAATTAATGGGGAAATCGTCGCTTTCTCGGTCCGAATCTCTCTCACTTCTGGCGGCCATCATTGTAAACAATAGGGAACTTTGTGGATATGTTCAATTGACTACGTCACGCTACTTCCGGTAGGGGCAAGCCTTTTTTTTATCAGATACCAATAGTTGCGATCTTTATCGTCGTTGTTTTATACTAAATCCTTTCAGCAAAAATATGGCAATATCGCGAAATGATCAAGTATGACACATAGAATAGATCTGCTATCCCCGTTTAAATAAAAAAAATTCATTTCAGTAGGCCTTTAAGGTACCAATGATTGTCACACACACACTACGTGTGGTGAAATTTGTCCTCTGCATTTGACCCATCCCCTTGTTCACCCCCTGGGAGGTGAGGGGAGCAGTGGGCAGCAGCGGTGCCGCGCCCGGGAATATTTTTTGCCGATTTAACCCCCAATTCCAACCCTTGATGCTGAGTGCCAAGCAGGGAGGTAATGGGTCCCATTTTTATAGTCTTTGGTATGACTCGGCCGGGGTTTGAACTCACAACCTACCGATCTCAGGGCGGACACTCTAACCACTAGGCCACTGAGTAGTTGAATCAGATTAATCAAATTTTGAAACTTGGATTACTTAACTTGGATTGGATTTTTGAAGATAAAGTGTGTAATTCAGTGGTTCTTAACCTGGGTTCGATGGAACCCTAGGGGTTCGGTGAGTCGGCCTCAGGTGTTCGGCGGAGGTCAAAACACACCCGACTCATTGAGGAAATACAAACTTCTCCTTATCGGCATATTACGGATACGGCAACAGCTGACTGGTTTCCAGGTGTGTAATTTGTTGTGAGTTTATGCACTGTGTTGGTTTTGTTGTTTGAACAAGGCGATGTTCATGCACGGTTCATTTTATGCGCCAGTAAAAAAAACATGGTAGCACTTTAGTATGGGGAACATATTAATTAGTTGCTTATTAACATGCAAATTAGTAACATATTGGCTCTTAACTAGTCATTATTAAGTACTTATTAATGCCTTATTCAGCATGGCCTTATTATAACCCTAACCCTCTAACCCTGACCCTAACCCTAACCAAATAACTCTAAATTAAGTCTTTATTACTTAGAATACGTTCCCCTAGTGTCCAAATAACTCTAAATTAAGTCTTTATTACTTAGAATATGTTCCCCTAGTGTCCAAATAACTCTAAATTAAGTCTTTGTTACTTAGAATATGTTCCCCATACTAAAGTGTTACCAAAAACATATAAATTTGTCTTGAATTTGAAAAAAAAACTAACATTTTATTTTTCACTAAAGAAGGGTTCGGTGAATGCGCATATGAAACTGGTGGGGTTCGGTACCTCCAACAAGGTTAAGAACCACTGGTGTAATTGGTTTGAGAAAGTGTCTTGACATGTTTTGATGTCGGATCGACTGTTAAAAAAAAAAAAAGTCTCCTTTCGACTTCCCGCCGACAGTCTTTCATTTCTGTTGAGCTTTTACGTCATCTTACTTACTAAATCAGTCACAGTAACAATATAAATGTTATGTTATCACTGCACCTTAACCATAATCTGAACACGGAAGTGAAGCACCACCCACCGTTTTATATATATAGAGAGAGAGAGAGTGTGAGAGAGTGAGTGAGTGAGTGAGTGAGTGAGTGAGTGAGTGAGTGAGTGAGTGAGTGAGTGAGTGAGTGAGTGAGTGAGTGAGTGAGTGAGTGAGTGAGAGAGAGAGAGACAGAGAACGGGAAAACCATGAGAAATAATCTGATATATTTTGCTTGTGGATGCAGGCTTTATAAATCAGACTAATTGCAGATTACGTCCACCTGTCTTTTGAACAGGAACAGGAAAATATAACAATAAAAGCATGCAAAGCCAGACAATACAGATATTAATTTCACCGTCACTTTAGTTTGTGACAAAGCAAAGTTACTCCCTCAATTTACAACATTTAAATTTGATCGTATCTTAATTTTCTAGTTAGCTAAATGTCGTTATTGTATTGAATTTGAACCATTCGCAATGATTCCAACCGAAAAATAAACACTTTTATGCTTACATTCCACATAGTAATAAAAAAAAAAACATTGCTGCAGGTTCATCCTCTTTGACCCAAATGTGTTGCAGAATTAATAGAAGAAGGACACGAGTGTCTCTTGGCAATGTCGCTTCACTGGCGTTTGCAATTGAACTAGGCCACACTTAGCCTGAAGCCAGTGAATATTCCTCACACTTCCTTACTACGGAAATGCTCGATTATGCAAAGCACGTTAGTTACAATATCCAAAGACGGTTGCAATTGAAAATGTCATCATTATCTCAGCCAAACAGCTTGTATAGCACATCCGGATTACACGCGTCAGTTTTCTGATGTCAGTTCAGTAAGAAGAACTTGGCATGCCCTGTTCTTGGGAAGCTTGACTATTCCTTGGCCAACAAATGAAGCCTCGGTTACAAATATGGATGTCCGATACTATCAGCTGACTGATATCATTGACCAATATTGCCCTAAAAACGGAACACATCAAAGTATTTTTTTTTCAGCTGATAATTATATCAGCATGTTGTATCACACTGCTGCGTGCTCCACAGAGCAACACGCTTGCTGCTAGTGTGTGAAGTGATTTCAAAGTTTTTCCTTTGGATTGTAAAAACACAATTTGCAACACAAGTGTAAACCGGTAAGTAAGGTGTCTTCTTTCAATAGTTTTCTAACACGTAGATGTGGGAATCTTTGACCACCTCACAATTCGATTCCGATTATTGGGGTGACGATCTGATTCAGAATTGACTCTTGATTCAACACGATTCTCGTAACTTATTATGTGGTGTATACATTATAATGAAGGCTTTTCAAAGCAGGTACAAGTTACAAAAGCTCCTCTTTGGCTGCTGACATGCAACTTATAAACCCCAAAATTCTGATTGCAGACAGCTTTGCCCATCCTTCATTCATTTGTGGCAGCTTTGGGGTAGCTTGAAGGGCTGCTAGCATCTTCCGAATTTGTCGATGAGCCTTGGCAAGCATGATTCCAAATAGGTAGTCTTCAACGTCCTTGACTGAAAGAATCGCCAAGCACACAACCAACCACTTCTCCCAAGAGTTCATCGTGTATCCAGCCACAAACGTTCCGTGGAATAGATCAATTCCATTGTTTACATTTTGGAGCGCAGTGCAAAAAGAGGCTCGAAGAAAGGTAAGACGAGACAAAGAAGCAAAAGCAGGAGAGGTAAGGGAAGCGTCCGCCTTCGCTGAGAGCCTTAAAGGCCTACTGAAATGAATTGTTTTTATTTAAACGGGAATAGCAGATCCATTCTATGTGTCATACGTGATCATTTCGCGATATTGCCATATTTTTGCTGAAAGGATTTAGTAGAGAAAATCGACGATAAAGTTCGCAACTTTTCCTCGCTGATAAAAAAAAGCCTTGCCTGTATTGGAAGTAGCGTGACGTCACAGGAGGTAATATTCCTCACAATTTTCCTTTGTTTACAATGGAGCGAGAGAGATTCGGAGCGACAAAGCGACGATTACCCCATTAATTAGAGCGAGGATGAAAGATTCGTAGATGAGGAACGTTACAGTGAAGGACTAGAGAGGCAGTGATGGACGTATCTTTTTTCGCTCTGACCGCAACTTATGTACAAGCTGGCTCATTGGATTCCACACTCTCTCCTTTTTCTATTGTGGATCACGGATTTGTATTTTAAACCACCTCGGATACTATATCCTCTTGAAAATGAGAGTCGAGCACGCGAAATGGACATTTAAAGTGACTTTTATCTCCACGACAATACATCGGTGACACGCTTAGCTACTGAGCTAACGTGATAGCATCGTTCTCAAATGAAGATAGAAACAAAATAAATAAACCCCTGACTGGAAGGATAGACAGAAGATCAACAATACTATTAAACCATGTACATGTAACTACACGGTTAAAAATTCTCAGCCTGGTAAGGCTTAACAATGCTGTTGCTAACGACGCTAAGGCTAATTTAGCAACTTAGCAACCGGACCTCACAGAACTATGATAAAAACATTAGCGCTCCACCTACGCCAGCAAGCCCTCATCTTCTCATCAACAGCCGTGCTCACCTGCGTTCCAGCGATCGACGGCGCGACTAAGGACTTCATCCGTGGGTTTGGCGGCAAGCATCGGCTAGGCGTAGTAAGTAGTCCTTGTTGTGTTGCTGTAAGTATTGTACTTAGCCGCTAATACACCGATCGATCCCACCTACAACGTTCTTCTTTGCAGCCTCCATTGTTCATTAAACAAATTGCAAAAGATTCACCAACACAGATGTCCAGAATACTGTGGAATTTTGTCGAAGAAAACAAGAGGTTTTTATATCGGGTCAGATGGGGTCCAACCACTTCCGTGGATTTTGTGACGTCACGCGCATAAATCATATCCAAAGGAGTTTTTCAACCGGAAGTGTGGCGGGAATTTTAAAATTGCACTTTATAAGTTAACCCGGCCGTATTGGCATGTGTTGTAATGTTAAGATTTCATCATTGATATATAAACTATCAGACTGCGTGGTCAGTAGTAGTGGGTTTTAGTAGGCCTTTAAAACAAAAAATCTTCACAGTACGTTACTAGTTCCGTGTACTACATGTCACGTCTTAGCGTTCATGTTCTCTGCACTATATGGTTACTAAACTCTTGTCTGCTGTTGGGATTGACCTGACTTACCTGAAATCTGCTTTTGAATCTTCCTTCCCCACTTCATGTTTTGACAACAAATCGCCTTTTCAGTAAATATTTTATCTTGGAATAAAATACTTTTCACTGGTCTGTTTGTGTAGCTCACCACAAATGTCTTTCAAATTGTAATTATTGTGTGAATGCTCCAAAGCATTCACACATATGGTTTTCTGTACCAAAAAGTATCTATTTATTAAAGTTCTTCAACTTCTTCTTCTTCTTCTTCTCCAGATTTTGGCGCGCTCTACCTTCTACATGTTTCACTCGATTCGAATCGTTCCAACTTCAAAATGTTCAGCCTATTCGGGAATCGCGGGCTTTCCCTTGAAAAATTCCAAAAATTCCCAGATTTCTCAGAATTCTAGGTTTTCCGGGACATTTTTCCCATTCAAAATGAATTGGCCATTTTTCAAACTTCCACCATTTCCACATTTTTTAACCGATTCAAACCCTTCCAACTTCAACACATTCCACCATCCTGGAAATTCAAACTATCTTTTTTCCAAGTTAAAAAAAATTCCAGGATTTTCCAGAATTCCTGGTTTTCCAAAGCCCTGTCTCCACCCGTTTTTATGGCGACTACTCCTTCCACATTTTTCAACGCATTTCAACCGTTCCACCGTCGAATCATTCCTCTTAATTAGGACCAAAAAATTAAGTTGTTTTTTGCGCTGGATAAATTCCAAGTTTTCCCGAAATTCCAGGAATTCCGTATATTTCTCAATTCAACATGTTACTACTTCAACATTTCTCGACCGATTTGAAAAATTCCAACACCAACCATTTCAACTCATTCAGACCATTCAATTCTTTTTACCATTTTAAAAAAAATTCCCGCTTTTCCCGAAATTTCCAAATTTTGGGGAAATTCTCATTGAAATCAATGGGTCATTCTTTAAAGTTCAACAACTCCCACATTTTTTATCTGATTCAAACTGTTCCAACTTCAAAATATTCAGCCTGCTTGGGAATTGTGTTGTTTACTTCAACAATTCTAAAAAAAATTCAAGGATATCAGTTCAGCATTGGAGCATTCACACGCAATTCCTTCAGGAATTGCCTCATTTAGTTGTTCTTGATTTATCCATTGTGATTTGTTTTCTTTAACATAAAAACATTTTTGATAATGATAAATGATGTTTGATGGTCTAATTCAGTGTTTTTCAACCTTTTTTGAGGCAAGGCACATTTTTGTCATAAAAAAAATCCAGAGGCACACCACTGGCAGAAAACTTTAAAAAAATTAACTCCACCAAGTCGTCGTGTCTTATTTTGAGTGTGTTGGTGTCTTCCTGTGTGTAGTGCTTTAGTTCTTGTCTTGCTTATTTTGGTGGCCCTTCCTGTATTGCCGGTGTTTTCCTGTAGTGGCTTCATGTCTTCCTTTGAGCGCTATTCCGCGCACCTGCTTTGTGTTAGCAAGCAAGGCTATTTACGTTGTTGCTATCCTTCTTTGTGTGGACATTGTTGATTGTCATGTCACGTTCGGATGTACTTTGTGGACGCCGTAAGTTTTTGCTGTCGTCCAGCATTCTGTCTCTGTTTACTTTGTAGCCAGTTCAATTTGACTTTCATTTTGCATAGCCTTTTCCTTTCCCTTTTGTTCATTTTGGGTTTAAGCATTACATACCTTTTTTTACCTGCACACTGCCTCCCACTGCAAATCGGGATCACAACAAACTATCCTCGTCTCACCCGACAAATTCCGACTTTTACAAAGCAATGCTGCCACCTACTGACATGGAGTATTACGTGGTTACCCTGCCGAGTTTTACACAGCACAGACACTAAGCCACGGCACATTATTGGCAGATTCTAATTATTGATTTGCAAAAAATATTTTTGGGATAAATTAGGTGAAGTTGCATAATTTCCCACGGCACACCAGACAATATCTCACGGCACACTAGTGTGCCGCGGCACAGTGGTTGAAAAACACTGGTCTAATTCATCCTCTCAGAAGCTGGCCTTTAACATTGCTCAGAAGCAGCAACACTGCACAGTCATATATTCACAAATCAGACAAGAAGCTACATTAAAATGTGTTTGTGTCTCTCCATCAGGCTGACCGACACAGAAACAGGTTTACCTTACGACGAGGAGTCCATGGCGATAATCCACCTGGACAACGTGACAGTCATGTACCTGAAAGAGGTCACCAAGTTCCTCGCCATGGTCTGCTTCCTTCGCAAAGAAAGCTTTGAGAGAAAAGGTTAGTCAATAACGCGCATGTTACACAACAAATAGTATTTCATTACAATAGTACAATGTAGTCATTTCACAATAAATATAAATATTGTTCATTGAAAAGCATATTTTTCTCTGTACTTTCCTTGCAAATTACAATGATACAGTGGTACCTCAACATAAGAGCGTTTTGAGATACGAGCTGTCTCTCATCTTATTATTGTTATGCTTTAGATTACGAGCATACTTTTGATGTACGAGCCTAACCAGAATGAACCCTGTAAGACCGAGCCAAAAACATCCTGTCTTAATCATTAGCTTAAAGCTAGAGCTCAACATAACATTGTTTATCCAAGCATGGGAAGGAAGAAAGTGAGTGTGAAGGACAGTGCTGGAAAGAAAAAGTGGATGATATCCACTGAATTAAAGAAATCATCAAAGACACGACCCAGTGTAGCTAGCTAACTTAGTTACATTTATCTATGAAAATTTGGATATTTGAATATGAAAATATGCTTCTGTTGGTGTGTTTGACGGAGAAGCAGCTAGAAGGAGATACCGCAGGAGTAATGCTGTACAATATTGCATTACTTCATAAAAATACTTTAGTTGTATGTATAAATACATTATATTTAGAGATGTCCGATAATATCGGACTGCCGATATTATCGGCCGATAAATGCTTTAAAGAGTGTCCGCCCTGAGATTGGTAGGTTGGAGTTCAAATCCCAGCCGAGTCATACCAAAGACTATAAAAATGGGACCCATAACCTCCCTGCTTGGCACTCAGCAACAAAGGGTTGGAGTTGGGGGTTAAATCACCAAAATGATTCCCGGGCGCGGCGCCGCTGCTGCCCACTGCTCCCCAAGGGGATGGGACAAATGCAGAGGACAAATTTCACCACATCTAGTGTGTGTGTGACAATCATTGGTACTTTAATCTTTAATCTTAATCTTAAAATGTAATATCGGAAATTATCGGTATCGGTTTCAGAAAGTAAAATGTATGACTTTTTAAAACGCAGCTGTGTACACGGACGTAGGGAGAAGTACAGAGCGGCAATAAACTTTAAAGGCACATCCTTTGCGTGCCGGCCCAGTCACATTCTATTTACGGCTTTTCACACACACAAGTGAATGCACTGCATACTTGGTCAACAGCCATACAGGTCACACTGAGGGTGACCGTATAAACAACTTTAACACTGTTACAAATATGCGGCACACTGTGAACCCACACCAAACAAGAATGACAAACACATTTCGGGAGAACATCCGCACCGTAACACAACATAAACACAATAGAACAAATACCCAGAGCCCCTTGCAGCACTAACTCTTCCGGGACGCTACAATATACACCCCCCGCTACCCTCTACCCTAAAACCCCGCCCACCTCAACCTCCTAATGCTCTCTCAGGGAGAGCACGTCCCAATTTCCAAGCTGCTGTTTTGAGGCATGTTAAAAAAAATAATGCAATTTGTGGCTTCAATGATAAATATGGCAGTGCCATGTTGGCATTTTTTTCCATAACTTGAGTTGATTTATTTTGGAAAACCTTGCTACATTGTTTAATGCATCTAGCGGGGCATCACAACCAAATTAGGCATAATAATGTGTTAATTCCACGACTGTATGTATCGTATCGGTTGATATCGGAATCGGTAATTAAGAGTTGGACAATATCGGAATATCCGATATCGGCAAAAAAGCCATTATCGGACATGTCTAATTATATTGTACTGCCTTTGTACAATATATTTTTTCTAAAAGTCTAACAGCGCAGATGAAACCGATTTGAATTCATTTTAAAGGATGACACTTATTTGAGATACAAGTGTTTCGAGATACGAGCTGCGTCAAAAAACCGATTAAGCTCGTAAGTTGATGTACTACTGTACAAGCAAGTATGTAAATGACATGTATTACTGCAATAATATATGCTAGTACATGACCTGTATTACTGGGATAGCACAGCTTTGTACATGGCATGTATTACTGCAATAACACAAGTTTGTACAAAACATGTATTACTGCAATAATACAAGTTTGTACACGACATGGATGACTGCAATAGCTCATGTTTGTACGTGTACTACTGCAATAGTACATGTTTGTTTACATCATGTATTATTGCAATAGTACAAGTTTGTACACAACATGTATGACTGCAATAGTTCATGTTTGTACACGTATTACTGCAATATTACAAATTTGTGCACGACATGTATGACTGCAATAGTTCATGTTTGCACATGTAATACTGCAATAGTATATGTTTGTACACGACATGTATTACTGCAATAGCACACATGCGTACAACACTTGTATTACTGTAATAGTACATGTTTTTACATGTATTACTGCAATATTACAAATTTGTACATGACATATAATACTGCAATAGCACAAGTTTATACAAAACATGCATTACTGCAATAGTACATGTTTGTACACGACATGTATTACTGCAATAGTACATGTTTGTACACGAGATGTATTACTGCAATAGTACATGTTTGTACACGACATGTATTACTGCAATAGTACATGTTTGTACACGAGATGTATTACTGCAATAGTACATGTTTTTACATGTATTACTGCAATATTACAAGTTTGTACATGACATATAATACTGGAATAGCACAAGTTTATACAAAATATGTATTACTGCAATAGTAGATGTTTGTACACGACATGTATTACTGCAATAGTACATGTTTGTACACGACATGTATTACTGCAATAGTACATGTTTTTACATGTATTACTGCAATATTACAAGTTTGTACATGACATATAATACAGCAATAGCACAAGTTTATACAAAATATGTATTACTGCAATAGTACATGTTTGTACACGACATGTATTACTGCAATAGTACATGTTTGTACGCGACATGTATGACTGCAATAGTTCATGTTTGTACATGTATTACTGCAATATTACAAGTTTGTACATGACATGTAATACTGCAACAGCACACGTTTGTACAAAACATGTATTACTGCCATTGTACAAGTGTGTACACGACATGTATGACTGCAATAGCTTATGTTTGTACATGTATTACTGCAATAGTACAAGTTTATACACGTCATGTATGACTGTAATAGTTCATGTTTGTACATGTATTACTGCAATAGTACATGTGTGTACATGACATGTATTACTGCAATAGTACATGTTAATACATGTATTACTGCAGCTATACATGTTTGTACATTATATATATTACTGCAATTGTACATGTTAATACATTATTACTGCAATAGTACATGTTAGTACATGTATTACGGCAATAGTACATGTTAGTAGATGTATTACTACAATAGTAAACATGTTTGTGCATGTATTACTGCAACAGTACATGACAGTACATGTTAGGTCATGCATGACTCCGATAGTACATGTTGGTACATATATTACTACAATAGTACATGATAATACATGCCAATTCAGGTATTACTACAATTGTACATGTTAGTACATGTGTAACTGCATGTTGTTAGTACATGTAAGTTCATGTATTAACTAGAATAGTACATGTATTACTACAATAGTAGGTATGCACAGTGCATGACATGTAAACTCTTGTCTGCCTGTCAGGACTGATCGATTACAACCTCCACTGCTTCAAAAAAGCCATTCAGGATGTTTTTGATGTCAGAGTGAGGCTTCAGCAAAATAAAAAGAGAAGATGCAGCAGTCAGCGCTGAAGACTGCTGTCAATCAAATGTACTTTGTGTGTATTCATGTCATGATCCTGCCTTTTCTGACATCACAGTGCATACACTGTATACTCTTACTATATGTACACGGTATATTTCATATGTACACTACTGTATATACTAGGAGTGTAACGATTCCATTCGATTCAGAATTTGTGGTTGCCGATACAATTCAGGGCAAAATATTATTTTTTTTAGAACGATAGGATCCGAATCGATTCAGTAACTTTTTTGCAATAAAATCAAGCAGTGTGACTTTGAAATAAGTAGTGCATACTTGACACTGCAGGGGAAGTTTGCTATATTTCTGTTATTTCTTGTAAGGGAATTATGTATAAATGAACCATGGATACAAACAATGGACCGCAAGGGAAACAATCCTTTTGGCTTTTTGTGCCATCCATTTGCCTTTTTTAAAGCATTGCATGGATTCAATTCTTTAAGATGTCAATACTCTTCTCAATCAATCAAAACAAGCAAGTAAACAACAATTAATGCATTCACATCTTGTTTGAATAAAGTGCAACCAACACTGTAGGTTAATTTAACAAGATCAACATTCAAGCAATGTTCAATAAAAGTACAGTAACCAACATTTTAACAGCGGTATAGCTCGGTTGGTAGAGTGGCCGTGCCAGCAACTTCAGGGTTGCAGGTTTGATCCCCGCTTCCGCCATCCTAGTCACTGCCGTTGTGTCCTTGGGCAAGACACTTTACCCACCTGCTCCCAGTGCCACCCACACTGGTTTAATAATGTAACTTAGATATTGGGTTTCACAATGTAAAGCGCTTTGAGTCACTTGAGAAAAACGCTATATAAATATAATTCACTCACTCACTTGTGGTCTACATAACATGCAATGGTGATTCTTTGGTCAAAATGTTGCATAGATGATGTTTTGCAGATCATCTTCAAGTCACTTTCTGACAGTCGCTTCCGGATGCACCATTTTGTGGGCGGTCTTATTTACGTGGCTCACCTTCGGCAGCGTCTTCTCCCCGTCATCTTTGATGTAGCGGTGTAGCGTGCAAGGACGGGAGTGGAAGAAGTGTCAAAAGATGGCGCTAACTGTTTTAATGACATTCAGACTTTACTTCAATCAATAACGGAGCAGCATCTCCTCATCCGGGGCTCATTAGTGCAATAACAACGTCGGAAATGTGTCCCGTGTAAAACCGTCCGACCGGAACTCTCTAATAACTACAGTTCCTTGGGTGAATAATGTTAACTCACTACACCGGTATGTTTTAGCGCTTTCATGGCGAGTTTCCTGACAGATATAAGTAAGAACTTTACACTACTTTATATTAGAAATAACAACAGTGGAGGATGAATGTCCCATAACAAGAAGATAGAGGAAAAGAAGAAGTTTATCGACCAGGGAGTCGACACGCACTACAAAGGCGGATGTGCGCAAATTTTCAGGACCTATGCAGATCCCAAATACAGATCAGCAGGTACCAGAAGGTAAGAAAAGTTTCTTTTGCATAATTTTGCGAAACAAAACGCCAGATCAATCAATCAATCAATCAATCAATTTACCGTAATTTCCGGACTATAAGCCGCTACTTTTTCCCCTCGTTCTGGTCCCTGCGGCTTATACAAGGGTGCGGCTTATTTACGGCCTGTTCTTCTCCGACACCGACGAAGAGGATTTCGGTGGTTTTAGTACGCAGGAGGAAAACGACGACACAATGATTAAAGACTGACTTTTCATATACCGGTAGGCTGGTTATTTTGATAACGTACACTACCGTTCAAAAGTTTGGGGTCACATTGAAATGTTCTTATTTTTGAAGGAAAAGCACTGTACTTTTCAATGAAGATAACTTTAAACTAGTCTTAACTTTAAAGAAATACACTCTATACATTGCTAATGTGGTAAATGACTATTCTAGCTGCAAATGTCTGGTTTTTGGTGCAATATCTACATAGGTGTATAGAGGCCCATTTCCAGCAACTATCACTCCAGTGTTCTAATGGTACAATGTGTTTGCTCATTGGCTCAGAAGGCTAATTGATGATTAGAAAACCCTTGTGCAATCATGTTCACACATCTGTAAACAGTTTAGCTCGTTACAGAAGCTACAAAACTGACCTTCCTTTGAGCAGATTGAGTTTCTGGAGCATCACATTTGTGGGGTCAATTAAACGCTCAAAATGGCCAGACAAAGAGAACTTTCATCTGAAACTCGACAGCCTATTCTTGTTCTTAGAAATGAAGGCTATTCCACAAAATGTTTTGGGTGACCCCAAACTTTTGAACGGTAGTGTACATGCGAGCACTTTGTGTTACTTTGCAGCGTTGTATTATTTGTACTCTACACGAATGCTGTTCGCCATGTCAAAGATGTGAAAGTTTGATTGAATGATTGAAAGATTTATAGTTAATAAATGGGATGCTTTGCGTTCCCAAACAGTCATCTCTGTCCCGACGATCCCCTCCGTGGTAGCAGGAACCCCTATATACTACGCTAATTACACATCAAAACCCTGCGGCTTATAGTCGGGTGCGGCTTATATATGGAGCAATCTGTATTTTCCCCTAAATTTAGCTGGTGCGGCTTATGGTCAGGTGCGGCTTATAGTCCGGAAATTACGGTATTTATATAGCCCTAAATCACAAGTGTCTCAAAGGGCTGTACAAGCCACAACGACATCCTCGGTACAGAGCCCACATACGGGCAAGGAAAACTCACCCCAGTGGGACGTCAATGTGAATGACTATGAGAAACCTTGGAGAGGACCGCATATGTGGGTAAACCCCCCCCCCCCCCTAGGGCAGACCGAAAGCAATGGATGTCGAGTGGGTCTGACATAATATTGTGAAAGTCCAGTCCACAGCGGATCCAACACATCAGCGAAAGTCCAGTCCATAGTGGGGCCAGCAGGAAACCATCCAGAGCGGAGACGGGTCAGCAGCGTAGAGATGTCCCCAACCGATGCACAGGCTAGCGGTCCACCCCGGGTCCCGACTCTGGACAACCAACACTTCATCTGTGGCCACCGGACCTATGCAACTCCCCCTCCATAAGGGAGAGGGGAGCAGAGGAGAAAAGAAAAGAAAAGAAACGGCAGATCAACTGGTCTAAAAAGGGAGTCTATTTAAAGGCTAGAGTATACAAATGAGTTTTAAGATGGGACTTAAATGCTTCTACTGAGGTAGCATCTCTAACTTTTACCGGGAGGGCATTCCAGAGTACTGGAGCCCGAATAGAAAACGCTCTATAGCCCGCAGACTTTTTTTGGGCTCTGGGAATCACTAATAAGCCGGAGTTCTTTGAACGCAGATTTCTTGTCGGGACATATGGTACAATACAATCGGCAAGATAGGCAGGAGCTTGACCATGTAGTATTTTATACGTAAGTAGTAAAACTTTAAAGTCGCATCTTAAGTGCACAGGAAGCCAGTGCAGGTGAGCCAGTATAGGCGTAATATGATCAAACTTTCTTGTTTTTGTCAAAAGTCTAGCAGCCGCATTTTGTACCATCTGTAATCTTTTAATGCTAGACATAGGGAGGCCCGAAAATAATACGTTACAGTAATCGAGACGAGATGTAACGAAGGCATGGATAATGATCTCAGCGTCGCTTGTGGACAAAATGGAACGAATTTTAGCGATATTACGGAGATGAAAGAAGGCCGTTTTAGTAACACTCTTAATGTGTGACTCAAACGAGAGAGTTGGGTTGAAGATAATACCCAGATCCTTTACCGAGTCGCCTTGTGTAATTGTTTGGTTGTCAAATGTTAAGGTGGTATTATTAAATAGATGTCGGTGTTGAGCAGGACCGATAATCAGCATTTCCGTTTTCTTAGCGTTGAGTTGCAGATAATATTTCTTACCTTATACACACACCATAATAATACTCCTATGTTGAAGCACATCACAATCCATCAAGTGGTGCGGCTTCATAGCTTACCAAAGTCGTACTAAAACATTTTGATACATTTTTGAGCGCTGTGTGTAATGTTCTATATTTTCAATGGAACATATACAATTTTGGTGTTGTTTACTTGAGTCATATTGCAGTCTACACTAGGGGTGTAACGGAACGTGTATTTGTATTGAACCATTTCGGTACGGGGGTTTCGGTTCGGTTCGGAGGTGTACCGAACGAGTTTCCACACGGACATATTAAGTAGCGTAGCGCAGGTGTGTAAACAATGCACACCGAGGCACAACACACAGCATGCTAGCAACGACCGGGCTACGACAACATATGAAAGCCAGAGCTGGAAGACCCTTCTGCCTCGTTAAAATCTCCCGTTTGGGAACACTTCGGCTGCGCGGTGCGGAGGACGGAGGTTCGCCGACATTGTTCAGCAGCGGTAAGGCATGCTTCTGCCAACATGTCAAACATGCTAACCCATTTGAAGCGGCACCGCCCCCAAGTGAACATCGCTTCAACAAAGATAAAGACGAGCAAACAGCTCCCACCTCTTACTGCCAGGTTAGCCAGGCTGGGGGAGGAAAAGAAAAGTTAATCTGAGGCTGAGTTAACTTGAAACTGTTTAATGTTGCACTTTTTATATGTAGAAGAAAAGTTTTGTCATTTTATTTAATCTGAGCAACAACTTGAGGCAGTTTAATGTTGATTAACGTGGACCCCGACTTAAACAAGTTGAAAAACTTATTGGGGTGTTACCATTTAGTGGTCAATTGTACGGAATATGTACTGTACTGTGCAATCGACTAATAAAAGTCTCAATCAATCAATCAAAAAAAGCACTTTATATGTAGAAAAGTTTTGTTAAGAAACCATTCTGAGCCTTATCTTATTTAATTTTTATTTTATATATGTTGACCACATTAACCCTGGCAATGGACCCTGTGTGTATATGTATGTTATGCCATTGTTTACAGATTTGGTAAATAAATAACCAAAAAATGTATATTTTGTTGTTTTCTTACTGTACCGAAAATGAACCGAACCGTGACGTCTAAACCGAGGTACGTATCGAACCGAAATTTTTGAGTACCGTTACACCCCTAGTCTACACATATCTCTTATGTGTGACTGCCATCATATTGCAGTCTACACGTATCTACTGGTCACGCTTATCATTTCAACATGTACCAAATAAAATAGATTCGAGGTCGGTAAACACAACCAAAATGATTCCGTACAAGAGGCGCACCGGGTTATGAGGCGCACTGTCAAGTTTTGACAAAATGAAAGGATTTTAAGTGCGCCTTATAGTCCGAAAAATACGGTAATTGAAACTTAGGAACACAAACCGATCAATCGTTACACCCTTAGTATACTATATTATGTTATATCACAGTAGTTTCAATGTTTCCAATCCAACAGAAAAGCTAAAGGACGAATGATCTTACCATAACCGAGATGTTTGATGGGCATCCAGGATATCATGATCACTTCCTACTTCCTGTCCAGGTTATATTTAGATCCTGTTGTTAAACGTAATGCAGATTTTCTAGATGACTTTTCAATTGTGTACATTTGTTTTTCATTTGTAAATGTACATTTTACCACCAGAAACATTCTTTGGAGTTTGTTAGTGTTTTCATTTTGTCATTTGGTGGATACAGTGTGTCTGGGTTGTTTTTTTCCTCATCCCTCAAATTGCGTGGAGAATGCACTACCGTCTGGATAAATCCGAAAGAGAAAGAAATGATACAATATTATCTGCTCGCAGATGCCACTTGGTGGCTGTTTGAGCACGCCGCACCAAGTCCTGGATAGTCCCACTCCTAAACGCTTCAGTCACACGCAGGATTCTCACAAGAATGAGGCAAAAATGCAACCTTACCTACTGTACTTCTTTTGTACTGTAGTGTTCACAAACTAAAATGTTCTTACCCTCTTGGATTTGGGTTTGATTCCATTTGCGTTCACGCTGATTGTTTGTGCTACAACCCGTTTATGTCCCGTCACTTCTATTCTGCTGTTTTACTGCCATTTTCTGACTGTGTGGATTATTTCAAGTCGTGTCATCAAATATGGGACAGATACCAACGTCTTTAACGAGGCTCTCAAAAGGGTAAAAAAAACCAAAAAAAACAGCTGACGCCAAGTCCAAAACAGCGTTGCTGATGTGAGACCCAGCATCACCTGGTAACTCCACCCAGTTCAGGTGCTGCGTTGAAATAAGCATTTTCCTTAAATGTCGCTGCAGCAGCAGGATGGGTAGCAAGTAATCATTAATGGCAGCCAACAGATGGCGCTCTACTCCTTAGCCCAGGGGTCGGCAACCCAAAATGTTGAAAGAGCCACATTGGACCAAACATACCAAAAAAAATCTGTCTGGAGCCGCAACAAATTAAACATTAAACATCTTATATAAGTGTTATAATGAAGGCAACACATGATGTAGGTGTCTATATTAGCTATATTAGCCTACTATCAAAGGCTGACGCAAATCTTCGTTGACAGAAATGCTGTATTTTAATTTTTAATTCTACACATTTTTGCAACATTGGAAATCATTAGTAAAATGGAGGCTTCTCACAGGGTGAGATAATTCCTGGAAATGACTGTCTTAGAATGGTCAAAGATATAGATGTGTGTGTCCAAGTTTAAGGAAATGGCATGCTGTCTTCTTCTAATGGATTTATCACAATTTTTGCAAGCTGGGTAACGTTTGCTGTGGTCTGGAACAACATGGCACACAAACAACTATGAGAAATGCAGCCAGTATTCCATACAGAAACTATGTGTCTTGAGACATGCAAATATAAATCAAACACACAGAGGACATAAGTAAAGTAAATAAATGAGCTCAAATATACCTACAAACGAGGCATAATGATGCAATACGTACATACAGCTATCCTAAATAGCATGTTAGCATCAATTAGCTTGCAGTCATGGGACCAAATATGCCTGATAAGCATGCCAGCAAATCAATAAAACAAACAAAGCTCACCTTTGTGCATTCACGCACAGCATAAAACGTTTAGTGGACAAAATTAGACAAAGAAGGAGTGGCATAAAACACGTCTTTCTGTGGCAGCATCGGAGAAAGTTGTACATGTAAACAAACTACGATGAGTTCAAGGATCGCAGAAATTAGTAGGACAAAACGGTGCTTGCCAAATACTCTCATCAGTGAAGCATGTTTCATATAAACAGCGGGATTTCTAACAGGTTTGTGTCGTGTTTACATTGTATGTTTATATTTTATTTTTCAATGGAATACTTTTCAATGTCACTTTTTCTTCTCGCGTGTTGATTTTTTAAATGGCAGTGTTCTTTTATAATAATAATAATATAATAATGTTTGTTCAAATATTTATGGCAGTTCTACTCTCATCCGTTTTGCGCCTGTGTGTGTGTGTGTGTGTGTGTGTGTGTGTGTGTGTGTGTGTGTGTGTGTGTGTGTGTGTGTGTGTGTGTGTGTGTGTGTGTGTGTGTGTGTGTGTGTGTGTGTGTGTGTGTGTGTGTGTGTGCATGCGTGAGGGTGAGTATGGGTGTAGTTGATCACACATGTTGCTTCCGAGCCGGCCATGGGTTGCATAACAGCTGCTGGTGGCCGTGGTCTACCGTGTGTTACATAAGGCAATTTTATGTCCAGAGTTCTAATCCTGTGCCTGAGCATGTACCAGCTGGGATTTCCAGCCTGTCCCCCATGCAGAGCTTTGCGCTTGCTTCAACTTAGACCCGAATCACACAGACACTCCTCTGGGGCCAGTCAGGGTGTTTGATTAAAACCAGTCCCCAATCAACACGGAGACATGCTGACTCCGAATTATTTTCTGCCTACGAGCTCAGTGAAGTTGTGGCCCAATTCCCAAATATCTCTTCTTTGTAATATGCCAAACTGTGTAATTCATTCACTTTCTTCTTTCCTTCATGGATCTAAACTTTACCGCTGCCGGTATTTTTTTCTATATATTTATTGTAATAGGTTCAGAATGTGTTTGTTCTATTTGTGGCCAAAGTAAGACAAAGAAAACAATCTGAAATTGTCTTTATTTTTTAGTTTTAATGCCATGATTTTAATAGTGTGCACAAATTTTCCTCCATGCGGCCCCTGAGCTAAAATTAGTTTGACAACCCTGCTGTAGGTCTGACCACAGAACTTTCCTCCAGAAGGTCTTATCTTTGTCCATGTGATGTCAGAGGAAACAAAAATTGAGCTGTTTGGCCACAATATCCAGCAATATGTTTGGAAGAGAAAAGTTGAGGCCTTTAATCCCAGGAACACCATACCTACCGTCAAGCATGGTGGTGGTAGTATTATGCTCTGGGCCTGTTTTGCTGCCAATGGAACTGGGGCTTTACAGAGAGTAAATGGGACAATGAAAAAGGAGGATTACCTCCAAATTCTTCAGGACAACCTAAAATCATCAGCCCGGAGGTTGGGTCTTGGGCGCAGTTGGGTGTTCCAACAGGACAATGACCCCAAACACACGTCAAAAGTGGTCAAGGAATGGCTAAATCAGACTACAATTAATGTTTTAGAATGGCCTTCCCAAAGTCCATGTGGACAATGCTGAAGAAACAAGTCCATGTCAGAAAACCAAGCAATTTAGCTGAACTGCACCAATTTTGTCAAGAAGAGTGGTCAAAAATTCAACCAGAACTTGCCAGAAGCTTGTGGATGGCTACCAAAAGCGCCTTATTGCAGTGAAACTTGCCAAGGGACATGTAAGCAAATACTAACATTGCTGTAATACTTTTGACCCAGCAGATTTGGTCACATTTTCAGTAGACCCATAATAAATTCATAAAAGAACCAAACTTCATGAATGTTTTTTGTGACCAACAAGTATGTGCTCCAATCACTCCATCACAAAAAAATAAGAGTTGTAGAAATTATTGGAAACTCAAGACAGCCATGACATTATGTTCTTTACGAGTGTATGTAAACTTTTGACCACGACTAAGTGTTTGCCACTCTGATATGACTAGAGGAATGGATGCATTCTGGTAATATTTACAGTTGTGATCGGAAGATTGCGCTCTTTTTTGTGTGCGTTTTATGAGTGCAACTCTCTATCTTTGGAGATTTGAACATTTAACTGCACACAGTTTGATTTTTTTCATCTACACAGCATTGGTCCGTCGTGGTGGAACAAAGCCAGTGTTTCCCACACATTCATTTACTTGTGGCGGCCCGCCACGAAAGAATTACGTCCGCCACAAATTTAAAAAAAATTAATTGTTTTATTTTTTATTTTTTTGGCCTGTCCAGCTTCTCAGGCAAATCATATAGTTGATGTAGATGCCCATACAGGCTGTTCAGATTTACTTTACAAAAGAGAAGTGTAGGATACTTCTCTTGTTGCCTTATTTGTATTTGACCACTACTGTTTTCTGTTTATTTGTTACTGACTGTGGCAGGACACCTCTGCCTCTGTTTCACTTTATGTTGCTGGTAAATAATATGGTTGTAGTAGTAGGCTAAAGTTAAATTATTTAGTATGCACTAATTAAAGGGGCAGAGCTTTAAGAGACATTTTAGCTTTTATATTTTATAAGATATATTTTTTTTAAGAACCACAATTAATAAATATATTTCAGTGAATAACTTATTGTTCAAATCTGTATATAAATATGTACATAAAGTGTTGTAATTATATTGTAAAATGGATGGATGGATGGATGGATGGATAGACGTTTAAAACAAAACTGTTATTATTAATTAGTAAGTATACATTTTTTGAGCCTTTTTAGAGAAAATCATGTCATTGTAGTAAATTATGCAAATTACTTGATGATGTCATGGTGACCACGCCCATAGCCACGCCCCCACTGCCACAGGTATCTTGGCAGTTTATGGGAAACACTGAAAGCTCTCAATTTACCGGTTGATCTACGTTCCTACTGTTACTTATTGTTATGAGCTGTGGGTAGGGATTGAAAGGACACGATCGCAGGTACAAGCGGCAGAGAGAAGCTGAGAACTCGGTTGGGGCTCGGACTAAACCCACTGCCCCACATGGAGAGGAATCAGCTAAGATGTCTCAGGCATTTGGTTTCGGACACCTCACTGGGGAGGGGTTCAGGGAATGTCTGACTCGTAGGAGGCCACGTGGAAAGACCCAGGGCACATTGGAGATACTGTGTCTCTCAGCTCGCCTCGGAATCCCCCCGGGAAGAGCTGAACGAAGTAGCTTTGGCGGGGGCAGTGTGGGCTTCTAGCGCTAAGATTGCCGCCCCCACAACCCGAGCTCGGATAAGCAGAAGATGGATGGATAGATTATCCACACAGAGCCAATTTAAAAATGTCAGGATGCTCAGGAACTACCCAGGAACCAGCAAAACTCAATTCAGCTGGAAGACAGTGTCACAGTTAAAAGACTTTACACGGTCTGAGAGGATGAGCACTGTAATAAAGTTCAAACGAAAGGTATAATCCAATGAATAACTTGACTGAGAGATTTGAGCAGGGTACAAGCACATGACGAACACTTTTACGACTAACCGAAAAACATAGCAACCAGGCTAGCAACACACCTCCTTTACGGCAGCTGTCGCAACGTTCTTAAAGCAACAGCAGCACATACTGTACATATACACTACCGTTCAAAAGTTTGGGGTCACATTGAAATGTCCTTATTTTTGAAGGAAAAGCACTGTACTTTTCAATAAAGATAACTTTAAACTAGTCTTAACTTTAAAGAAATACATTCTATACTAAGGCTGCAGCTAACGATTATTTTTCTATCGATTAATCTATAGATTATTTTTTCGATTAATCGGTTAATCTATAGATTATTTTTTCGATTAATCTATAGATTATTTTTTCCTTTTGCCGATTATTTTTTTATTCAAAATGAAGATGAAAAAATAAATGTAGGCCCGTTTTTTCAAAAGGCATGGCTTTTATTTACAAAAAAAAAGAAGTATGGCCACTCAGTCAACATTGACAACAACATGACTAAATATTCTGTAACAATGTAACAAACATTTAAAACTTTTAACATTTAACAAAATTAAAAGTAGCTTATTTGCTTTTTAATGTGCAAATATAAAAGTCAACATCCAGTGCAAATCTTAATATTCTGCAATAGTATAAGCATTTCAAAAGTAAAAGTATTGCTTATTTTGCTTTAAAATGTGCAAAAATAAAGATAAACATCCAATACAAAAAAGTGCAAAACGAAATATTCTGTAACAACAGTGTAAACATTTCAACAAAAGTGAAAGTATTGTTTATTTGCTAAAATGTGCAAAAATAAAGATAAACATCCAATACAAAAAAGTGCCAATCTAAATATTCTGGAGTACTGTAAACATTAAATATTGCTTTTAAAATGTGCAAAATAAACATCCAGTCCAACACAGTACACAATAACCAATTCTACTCATTCCAGTGAGTGTCTAACAGTTGTAATGAAGAAAGGTTAGCATGTGTACATGTTTGGTTCTTTTCTTGTTTATAATATTCCCAGCAGCTGAAAATAGGCGCTCAGAAGGGGTCGATGTGGCTGGAACTGAGAGCTAATTAGCCTTCACCTCAAGCCAGGATTTCGAGCGAGCTGAGCTGCAGTTTAAGTTTCTAGAAGGTCAACGGGCTCATAGTGATGTTAGTAGTAGTTGACTGGGAGGTGTTTATTATCATTTGGGGAGAGTCCGCTGCCTGATGCTCACCTGCTAAACACCTATCTGCTCCACCCTGAAGCGCTGACTACATGCGCTCTGAATACGCACTGCTGATTGGCTGATAATGCTGCGTGTGTACCAATCAGATGGTTGTGTGGGTGGGACAATGCTGCGTGTGTACCAATCAGATGGTTGTGTGGGTGGGACAATGCTGCGTGCTGAGACAGAGGCAGACGGAGCAAAGCAGCTTGTTAAGACTTTAGCTTAGAAACTCGTTCGGTACACCCCCGTACCGAACCGAAAGCCCCGTACCGAAACGGTTCAATACAAAACACGTACCGTTACACCCCTAGCAGATACAAATGGCACATTCATGTTTTTGTGTAATGATGACAACGTATGCTCGCGCGGACGATTGACTAGTTGATGGTTTTCTTTTCAAATGTTCGTTCATAGCCGTTGTGCTGCTATGATAGGCCATTTCCGCTCGACACAGTGTGCATACAACAACATTATTAGGCCGTTTATTGAAGTACTCCCACACTTTTGGCATGCTTTTCCCCCTCGCTCGCACCGCTCGCATCGTCTTCTTTGATCGTCTGCTTTGCGCTTCGCCATGACGGTAGTGTGACGTCATTATGCGACGCGTCGACGCACAAAAACGGCGTCGACGTATTTACGTAACCGATGACGTCGACTACGTCGACGCGTCGTTTCAGCCTTATTCTATACATTGCTAATGTGGTAAATGACTATTCTAGCTGCAAATGTCTGGTTTTTGGTGCAATATCTACATAGGTGTATAGAGGCCCATTTCCAGCAACTATCACTCCAGTGTTGTAATGGTACAATGTGTTTGCTCATTGGCTCAGAAGGCTATTTGACGATTAGAAAACCCTTGTGCAATCATGTTCACACATCTGAAAACAGTTTAGCTCGTTACAGAAGCTACAAAACTGACCTTCCTTTGAGCAGATTGAGTTTCTGGAGCATCACATTTTTGGGGTCAATTAAACGCTCAAAATGGCCAGAAAAAGAGAACTTTCATCTGAAACTCGACAGTCTTTTCTTGTTCTTAGAAATGAAGGCTATTCCACAAAATTGTTTAGGTGACCCCAAACTTTTGAACGGTAGTGGATATACAACATATATGACAACCACCAAAAAAAAAAAAACAACACCTGGCTTCAAGACAGAAAAACGTAACTTTGCTTTCCAAATGCTTTGTAGACAAAACGGTTACGGTCAAATGAAGTTATTTAATTAACCCATATTATGTTCTACATATGGTGAATGTTTATAGTCACCTTGGCGAAAGCAAACCACCAAGTTTAATTAAATAGTGGTATTTCAGTTTGAGCACATAAATAGATAAGGCCCCTTAGTTTGATATTCGCAGGTGGATTGGATCACTTCTCGTAGGAAAAGAGGCTCTAATTGGGACTTTGGCATCCAAAAGCGATAACCATATCCTTGAGAAAAGACTACCTGTCTCGCTCAACGCCAACATTTGAGTTATGACTTAAAGCAGTGGTTTTCCAGACACTTACACACAAACATCTCCTTTTATGGTCAGGATGCGCTCTCCTGACATAGCACACACACCCAGAGACAGAAAGGAGGAATATAAAAACTGATGGTTTGGCTTCTCCAGTCAGGAGTACTCCATTTTTTGACCGAGGTTCCTCCGGGTACTGCAGACCTGTTTAAGGACGTTCGCTTGTAATAAAGCAACTTTTTGTTCAGCAAAGCATCTCCGACGTCTCTGTTGATCCAGCCGTACTGCTGTGTTGCCCTCCTGCCTGGGAGGGGGTGACAAGCATACTTGCCAACCTTCCCGATTTTCCCGGGAGACTCCTGAATTTCAGTGCCCCTCCCGAAAATCTCCCGGGGCAACCATTCCCCCGAATTTCTCCCGATTTTCACCCCGACAACGATATTGGGGGCGTGCCTCTGGAGTCTTGAGATGGATTACATTTATTGGGGAATAATCAATTTATACAAATAAATGTCACTGGTAATTATTCTTCATACTTTACATTCCCCCTATGGCTGGTGTAAAAGGACTTTTCAAGAGACATACAAATGTCTACCAGAGTGGACCGTGAAAATGAACAACAGACATCATGTAATTTCAGTCTCGCAGTCTAAAACCAAGTAATTTCTCTCCAACATGTCACTCTGGATATGAAGTTGAAAAGGTCACAGTTGAGCCATCATTTACACTACGAAAACTACTACTAAATGCAGTCTAAGCTGATTTTCTCGTATTATTATCCCTTCAGAGTGAAAAATCTTCTTAGTTTGCCGTTTTTAGCTCGTGCACTTGTCGAACCACAATAACTTAATGTCCATCATTTTACCACGGATGAAACCATGGGAATCTATCAAGTGTAGAAGTTACGTTGTGGTTATGCTATAACAATCGATTATAAATGTTCAACCTGAGCTTTAATAACAGAAACCAGACTGTCAATATAAATATCTTATTCTGAACCATTATGGTATTAGTGGCTGTACATTTTTGTGGCTGATAACTCGTGACTGCGTGGGTTCCCTCCGGGTACTCCGGCTTCCTCCCACCTCCAAAGACATGCACCTGGGAATAGGTTGATTGGCAACACTAAATTGGCCCTAGTGTGTGAATGTGAGTGTGAATGTTGTCTGTCTATCTGTGTTGGCCCTGCAATGAGGTGGCGACCCCGAACGGGACAAGCGGTAGAAAATGGATGGATGGATGGAACTCTGGATGGGTACCCATGTAATTCACGTAAAATACAACGCTGCAATGTTACGGTACCTGGGTTGCTGGCTCTTCGCACTTCGGCACTTGGCGATCACTCCAGCAGCCCTAAAAGCGAACTCAGCCAAACTACCGCTGGGTAATGTTGCCATTTTCAATGCCAGCAAAGCAATTGACTCAAAATACGCTCCAACGTAAGTAAAGTAAGGTTACACTTCTTCAAAAATGCGCTAGCTTGATGCTAATATACCGTATTTTTCGGAGTATAAGTCGCTCCGGAGTATAAGTCGCACCGGCCGAAAATGCATAATAAATAATGAAAAAAACATATATAAGTCGCATTGGAGTATAAGTCGCATTTTTTGGGGAAATGTATTTGATAAAACCCAACACCAAGAATAGACATTTGAAAGGCAATTTAGAATAAATATAGAATAGTGAACAACAGGCTGAATAAGTGTATGTTATATGACGCATAAATAATCAACTGAGAACGTGCCTGGTATGTTAACGTAACATATTATGGTAAGAGTCATTCAAATAACTATAACATATAGAACATGCTATACGTTTACCAAACAATGTGTCACTCCTAATCGCTAAATCCCATGAAATCTTATACGTCTAGTCTCTTACGTGAATGAGCTAAATAATATTATTTGATATTTTACGGTAATGTGTTAATAATTTCACACATAAGTCGCTCCTGAGTATAAGTCGCACCCCCGGCCAAACTATGAAAAAAACTGTGACTTATAGTCCGAAAAATACGGTACATTGGCTTTGCTAATGACATGCTAGCGATTTTATGTGGCGATTTTTTTAACACCTCAAAATTTGCTATTAAAACCACAACTACCTACAATCAAACAGCTGGTGCGTAATAATGACAATGATTTCAGTATTAACACTTTTTAGGGCGCGAAAAAAAAATACGGGGTAAACTGCACACTGCTGCCATCTAATGTCTTGGACTTGCAAATGTAATTGCAACTTAATGTCATACTTGCGAATGAGAAAGCTACAACAAATGGACACCAGTTATCATAAGTAGTTCATTTTTAAAATTTTCAATAACAATTTGATTTTACTATCAAACACAAAAGTACCTAAAATTGGTACCCTTGAGTCCCGGTACCTGGGAATCGGTTTGTTTGATTTACTTGCTTAATCCATTCCATAATTTAATTCCACACATGGATATACTAAAGGTCTTAGGTGTTGTACGCACATACAATTGTTTTAAATTAGATTTTCCTCTAAGGTTATATTTCTTCTCTTTAGTTGAGAAGAATTGTTGAACATTCTTGTGTAGCAGGTGATAGTTTGCTTTGTACATCATTTTAGCTGTTTGCAAATGTACCAAATCGTTGAAGTTCAATATTGTTGGTTCAATAAATAAAGGGTTTGTATGTTCTCTATATCCAACATTATGTATTATTGTAATTGATCTTTTTTGTAACACCGTTAGTGAATGAAGTGCACATTTGTAGTTAGTTCCCCATAATTCTACACAATAACTCAGATATGATAACAGTAGCGAGCAGTAGAGAATATGGAGTGATTTTTGCTTTATTCATTATTGACGTGTTTGTTGCTACTTTAACTTTGTGGGACATTTGCTACGACGTCTACTCCGCAGAGCGTGTGGACGAGCAGTCGGAGACAGGAATATTGACGTGAGTTCCTAAAACATTATTTTTGTGTTTTTTCTGCTCATTTGTCAACTATTTATTTTGTAACGGTCTAATTTGTCAAAGATATATGACGCTGATCCCTATTTGATGATGTATCGGTCTAACGGACGCGAACGGCGCGTTCAGACTGCAGTCGCATTCGATACATATCTGATTTATATCCACATAAGAAAGAGGCTTGGGTCGGTTTTAAAAATAAATAAAATAAAATTTAAAAAAAGAGGTTTTAAAAATTCAGAATTGCACTTTTCACATTGATATTAAAAAATACGATACAGGTGACATATGGGCAAAAAAATCAGAAATGACCTGCAGTGGGAAAAAGGTCTAAGTCTAAGACTAGATTTGACCGATACAATCCCCTGAGAATACAATAACCTGGATGAATGAGAACATCCATGCACATACCTGCATGTTGTTTCCTGTCTCTGCATCCTGAGGTCACGCCAACAACCGCCATGCGAGGTCCTGACAAAAAAAAAATATTGTGTGCTGAGTAAAATAAATGAAGATATGTATAAACAGTGTTCCCTCGTCACTTAGTGGTTCACTTAATGTGGTCTTTGTGGATTTTGAAGGACCATTGAGTACATTGACAGCATAGGAAGTGTTTATAAGTGTGGGGAGGGCTTATAAAGGCAACAAATGCTTATAATATTCATAAAAATCATAAAGTAGCGTCCCTTACCATGGGGGTTCTGGAACGTAACCCCCGCAATAACCCCCACTGTACAATGATGCCTTACATACAATGTGTGAGATGTTTATGTAACGTTACGCTGGAATAAAGCCTGATGTTAATACATCCTCAACTAACAGTCATAAAATAAAAAGGAACCCCAACATATTACAAAGACATAGTACAAAACCCAAAACCAGTGAAGTTGGCACGTTGTGTAAATGGTAAATAAAAACAGAATACAATGATTTGCAAATCCTTTTCAACCTATATTCAAATGAATAGACTGCAAAGACAAGATACTTAACGTTCGAACTGGAAAACGTTGTTATTTTTTTACAAATATTAGCTCATTTGGAATTTGATGCCTGCAACATGTTTCAAAAAAGCTGGCACAAGTGGCAAAAAAGACTGAGAAAGTTGAGGAATGCTCATCAAACACTTATTTGGAAAATCCCACAGGTGAAGAGGCTCATTCTGAACAGGTGGGTGCCATGATTGGGTATAAAAGCAGCTTCCATGAAATGCTCAGTCATTCACAAACAAGGATGGGGCGAGGGTCACCACTTTGTGAACAAATGCGTGAGCAAATTGTCCAACAGTTTAAAAGCAACATTTCTCAACGAGCTATTGCAAATAATTTAGGGATTTCACCATCTAAGGTCTGTAATATCATCAAAAGGTTCAGAGAATCTGGAGAAATCACTGCACGTAACATTGAATGCCCGTGACCTTCGATCCCTCAGGCGGTACTGCATCAAAAAGCGACATCAGTGTGTAAAGGATATCACCACATGAGCTCAGGACGACTTCAGAAAACCACTGTCAGTAACTACAGTTTGTTGCTATATCTGTAAGTGCAAGTTAAAACTCTACTATGCAAAGCGAAAGCCATTTATCAACAGCACCCAGAAACACCGCCGGCTTCGCTGGGCCCGAGCTCATTTAAGATGGACTGATGCAAAGTGGAAAAGTGTTCTGTGGTCTGACGAGTCCACATTTGAAATTGTTTTTGGAAACTGTGGACGTCGTGTCCTCCGGAACAAAGAGGAAAAGAACCACCCGGATTGTTCTAGGCGCCAGCATCTGTGATGGTATGGGGGTGTATTAGTGCCCAAGACATGGGTAACTTACACATCTGTGAAGGCACCATTAATGCTTAAAGGTACATACAGGTTTTGGAGCAACATATGTTGCCATCCAAGCAATGTTATAATGGACGCCCCTGCTTATTTCAGCAAGACAATGCCAAGCCACATGTTACAACATTGTGGCTTGGCATTGCCTGTAGTCCAGACCTGTCTCCCATTGAAAATGTTTGGCGCATTATGAAGCCTAAAATACGACAACGGAGACCCCGGACTGTTGAACAACTTAAGCTGTACATCAAGGAAGAATTGAAAAGCTTAAAAAATTGCTCTCTTCAGTTCCCAAACGTTTACTGAGTGTTGCTAAAAGGAAAAGCCATGTAACACAGTGGTAAAAATGCCCCTGTGCCAACTTTTTTGCAACGTGTTGCTGCCATTAAATTCTAAGTTAGTGATTATTTGCAAATAAAAAAAAGTTTCTCAGTTTGAACATTTAACATTTTGTCTTTGCAGTCTATTCAATTGAATATAAGTTGAAAAGGATTTGCAAATCATTGTATTCTGTTTTTATTTATGAATGACACAACGTGCCAACTTCACTGGTTTTGGGTTTTGTAGATCCATCCTCAACTAACAGTCATAAAATAAAAAGGAACCCCAACATAATACAAAGGTATAGTATTTTATTGAATAAAAAATAACTCTTACTGGCTTACAGCTTTGGCTGTCACTTCAGCCTTGCTGAGAGCGCTGCTGCTTGATGTGACATGTCTGCACACAAGAACATTTTATTAGTGTTGGGAGGATGTTTTTACACGGGGGACACAACGCTTACCGTGCCAGCGCGCGCCTCGGGCAGGCCAAATCCTGCCGCCGACCCCGGTGAGACTCGCCGGAAATTGGACAAGGCGCGCAACAGGTTTGACATTCAGCTTTAGTCAAGTATGATGTCTTCTCATGCTCATGTGACCATGCCCTCTGGGAGAAGTCTCTCTAATAAGCCCAAATAATTAATTATTGCAAGTTATAATTGATATATTATAAATATATATACAGTGAAACCTCGATTGATTCGCAAACCCAAAGGTTTGTATGGTGAACCAGAGTTCGCCATGAGAATCAAAGTAAACATGAATATTTGGTTCTAGCCTCGACAAAAGTCCCTATTTTTGGGGAAAACTGCACACTTTGAAGACACTAAAATAATATATATACACTACATTGCCAAAAGTATTTGGCCACCCATCCAAATGATGAGAATCAGGTGCCCTAATCACTTGGCCCGGTGTATAAAATCAAGCACTTAGGCATGGAGACTGTTTCTACAAACATTTGTGAAAGAATGGGCAGCTATTAGTGATTTCCAGCGTGGAACTGTCATAGGATGCCACCTGTGCAACAAATCCAGTCATGAAATTTCCTCGCTCCTAATTATTCCAAAGTCAACTTTATCATAAGAAAAGTGAAGCGTTTGGGAACAACAGCAACTCAGCCACCTAGTGGTAGGCCACGTAAAGTGACAGAGAGGGGTCAGTGGATGCTGAAGCGCATAGTGCAAAGACTTTCTGCACAGTCAGTTGCTACAGAGCTCCAAACTTTATGTGATCTTCCAAGTAGCCCACGTACAGTACGCAGAGAGCTTCATGGAATGGGTTTCCATGGCCGAGCAGCTGCATCTAAGCCATACATCACCAAGTCCAATGCAAAGCGTGGGATGCAGTGGTGTAAAGCATGTCACCACTGGACTCTAGAGCAGTGGCGACGCCTTCTCTGGAGTGATGAGTCACGCTATTCCATCTGGCAATCTGATGGAGGAGTCTGGGTTTGGAGGTTGCCAGGAAAACGCTACATTGTGCCGAGTGTGAAATTTGGTAAGGAGGAATTATGCTGTGGGGTTGTTTTTCAAGAGTTGGGCTCGGCCCCTTAGTTCCAGTGAAAGGAACTTTGAATGCTCCAGGATACCAAAACATGTCGGACAATTCCATGGGATGGCACTTCAAGTTCATATGTGAGTCAAGGCAGGTGGCCAAATATTTTTGGCAATATAGTGTATATATAATAAAAAATGAAATAAAATTGTCATGTTCTGTGGTCATGTATTGTTTTGTTATTTTCTGGTTGTTTAAGACTCTTCTAGTTCCTGTTTACGCTCCCTTGTTTGGTCACCATGTCAACTTTTTAGTTTCACTTGTCTCATGTGTTGGACTCACGCACCTGTTGTTAATCAAGACATTATTATTTAAGACTGTAGTTGCCAAGCAGTCGGCCTGGCGACATTACTATTGTTACTCTGATGACATTATTCATCTCTTGCTCTGCCCATGTTGGATCTCTTGTTTTTGCTCTGTCCATGCCATAGTTCTCGTCACCGTAAGTGGTTTTTTGTTTATGACCATAGTTCAGGCTATGTGTTTACGTTTTTGTTTCCCGCGCCAAGTTTTGTTCCTCCTCTGTGAGCGCTTTTGTTTGTACCTTTTTTGACTGATAAATTAAATCATGTATTTACCTGCAAGCCTTGTCCGGTCCTGTCCGTTTGCGTCTCGGGAAAGCAACCCATGCAGTAAACTGCATCATAGTCCACGTCATGACAAAAATAAAATAAAAAAATATATATACAGTATATATTAGGGGTGTGGGAAAAAATCGATTCGAATTCGAATCGCGATTCTCACGTTGTGCGATTTAGAATCGATTCTCATTTTTAAAATATCGATTTTTTTTTATTTGATTTTTTTTTTATTATAAAAAATTTTTATTTATTTTTTTTAATTAATCAATCCAACAAAACAATACACAGCAATACCATAACAATGCAATCCAATTCCAAAACCAAACCCGACCCAGCAACACTCAGAACTGCAATAAACAGAGCAATTGAGAGGACACACAAACACGACACAGAACAATCCAAAAGTAGTGAAACAAAAATGAATATTACCAACAACAGTATCAATATTAGTTACAATTTCAACATAGCAGTTATTAAAAATCCCTCATTAACATTATCATTAGACATTTATAAAAAATTTAAAAAAAGAACAATAGTGTCACAGTGGCTTACACTTGCATCGCATCTCATAAGCTTGACAACACACTGTGTCCAATATTTTCACAAAGATAAAATAAGTCATATTTTTGGTTCATTTAATAGTTAAAACAAATTTACATTATTGCAATCAGTTGATAGAACATTGTCCTTTACAATTATAAAAGCTTTTTACAAAAATCTACTACTCTGCTTGCATGTCATTAGACTGGGGTAGATCCTGCTGAAATCCTATGTATTGAATGAATAGAGAATCGTTTTGAATCGGGAAAAAAATCGATTCTGAATCGAATCGTGACCCCAAGAATCGATATTGAATCGAATCGTGGGACACCCAAAGATTCACAGCCCTAATATATATATTAGTTAGGTCAGGAAAAAACACGGAGGCTGTTTCATCCCTACAAGCCTGTTTCGCAGGCGTTGAACCATTGAACATGACATTAATGCCTCATGTGATTGTATACTCACTTCTGACTCACAAGTGGGTATACAATCACAAGTTGTGAGTTGCGAGAGCAGGAAGTGCTATGCAAATCAACAGGAGCGCACAGGAGCCTCACTTGGCTCTCGGAAAAATCTGATATCTACTCGCTTTTTTAACCCTCGATGGCCGAAGGAGAACGACACGTTGATTAGGTTGCGGATATATATATTCGCTAGGCCATTTTCAAGAAGGACATTTCAAGAGAAGATCTCGTGAAACGAGGTCGGCCAACCCCCGAGCGAGCTAACCTGTCAAGCGGGTGAGAGGGTTTGTCCGCCACTTCCAATTGAATCAACCAACTATGAGGTACCCCTGACTTACGGGCTTCCGATGGGTGCTGCAAATTGTGAGTTCCAATATTTGATTTATTTATTTTTGCATGTTTAGTATGTTTTTACAATTATTTTAATCTTGACAGTACCACATAGAGATATGTTTTAATTGCTGATGCGGGATTATTGATTTTTAAATGTACCGGAAATTAGCCTGTTTTGTACACTATTGAAGTGATTCAATGGCCAATAGTGCGCAACTGTGTTTCTGTATAGTATTTCTCCAGCGCTGGTCATGTGGTGACATAAATTATGACATTATGAGAGGTATTTATTCAACTAAGTAGGATAACACCGAAGGCCTAGGTGTGAAATGCACTGGTATATATTACATGTTATTATAAATGTGCCTGTTACTACATTCAGTGATGGGCAGTAACAAACTACATGTTGCTAAGCTACATAGCTTAACTATATTTTCCAGCAGCTTGTTGGTAGCTTAGCTATTTTTTTAGCGAGTAGCTTAGCTATTTTTAGACCAGACCTGGGCAAATCTGGCCCGCCGGACATTCCCAAATATTTTTTTTAGATCTTTAAGATGGAAACTCTAGCTGCCATTATGATGTGCAGTGATGTTTCCAAATTACCGTAAATTTTTTAATGGTTGGAATCTGCGCTTTTGCATGATATACTAGTTACTATGGTAATCTAAGTCACAGCAGCTCAGACGAGGCACCAAGCAGTGTGGGAGCGTGTCCACAGAGTGTTTTCAGAGCGACCAGCCTGAAATGCGGGTGTCAGGGACAGACGCTGAAGGAGATTTTTACAACAAAGTTCTAAAGCTTAGCGATATATCAGATATATCAGATTGTAGGTGGGGGTTGTTTTACCCTTCGAGTTCATATTTCGCTGTATGTCGATCGAGAGGGGGTGTGACGTTCATATGCAGTCAATATTCAGTGTTTTATCGTTCATAGTTAATATTGTACATCCCACATTCTTTATATTCATGTATATTTTGGGTGTCTCATTCAGTAAAAAAAAGTAAAATTGTATTCCGTTTTTTAAGGCGGTCTGTCATAAGGTTTTTAGCATTCAGACATTATTGCGAGGTTTTGTGTTAGTGTTCCTAAAAACAGACACACATTTTTTTCTCTAAATTTGGCCCCCCAAGTCAAAGTAATTGCTCAGGTCTGTTTTAGACCCATGTAGTGAGGTAGCTTAGATCAAAGCTACAAGCTACAAAGAGAGAAAATGGACTGCGAATCCAGGCCCAAAAAAAATACGAACAAAATAGAATGACCTGGATGAATGAGAACATCCATACATACGGAGACAATCCGTCATGATTGGTTGGTGTTGGTATGATGAGTCACAATTGGCTAAGGTTAGGGCGAAAAGTTATGGACTGGCCAATCAGAGGTAAGATAAGGTCATCGAAAGGAGTAGGCAAACTCATAACAGACACGCACTCATGTCACATGACGACGAGGGAGTCAGAGACAGAGGGACGCTTCAAGCTGACGACTCCAAAAAAAAAAAAACAACATACTTGAAAATGGCAGAGGGATTCTCTCCCCTACAAATTATACTTTATATGTAGATGACGTGCAGGAAACCCACAATAATGCGTGTCCTTAGCCATATTTAGACAAATGTATGCATTTAGAGAAAACAATGCCTAAAACCCTAATTTCTAGTTTCTTTCTGTGTACACCAAAATCATAACAGGTCTCTTCATCTAAGACGTCCAACACAAATTTAGAAACACACAGTAAGGTGAGTTGAGTTCATGAAAAGTTTTACTGCACATAACTATTACCAAATTGAATACCATTAGAGGGGTGGGTCAAAGAAAAGGCAAACTAAATAAATACATCCACTGGGGTGCAGGGACCCAATTGTAGGATGTCCCCAGCTAAATGACAGATAGTTAGTATAGTAATGGACCCTTATTGGGTGCATTTGTACACCCTCAGTTACATTAACATTGATATTATACATGTGGGCCCATAGATATAAATGCTGTTAAATGTAGCTTTGATGTAGCAAGCTACTTTTGCTGTGTAGCTTGCTACAATTCTCCAGGGATAGCTTTCCTTGTAGCTACATTGAATCGAGAGTAACTTGTAGCTCAGCTTACTACGTTTTCGAAGTAGCTTGCCCATCACTGACTACATTACATATATACTTACAACGTGTATATAAAACCATGATGGAGGCTTTTGGCTGTTTTAGAGCGCTTTATAGGCAGAATAGAGCGATCACCGTTGACTCCATTGTCAACTGACTTTTGCTCGTGTGTATCTACGATTTACATCAATGTATACTTTTCAATTTGTGGAAAAATTGCTGGAGTACTAAAAACAGGTATGAAAAAATATCTAATCCACCAAAAGCAAATTAGCTGTGGACCCCCTAATTGTGAAGACTTCTAATCTACAAAATCCAAAACCAGTGAAGTTGGCACGTTGTGTAAATAATAATAATAATGATAATAATAATACCTGGGATTTATATAGCGCTCTTCTAAGTACACAAAGTCGCTTTACATGTAGATGGTAAATAAAAACAGAATACAATGATTTGCATATCCTTTCCAACCTATATTCAATTGAATAGACTGCAAAGACAAGATACTTAACGTTCAAACTGGTAAACTTTGTTATTTTTTGCAAATATTAGCTCATTTGGAATTTGATGCCTGCAACATGTTTCAAAAAAGCTGGCACAAGTGGCAAAAAAGACTGACAAAGTTGAGGAATGCTCATCAAACACTTATTTGGAACATCCCACAGGTGAACAGGCTAATTGGGAACCGGTGGGTGCCATGATTGGGTATAAAAGCAGCTTCCATGAAATGCTCAGTCATTTACAAACAAGGATGGGGCGAGGGTCACCGCTTTGTGAACAAATGCATGAGCAAATTGTCCAACAGTTTAAGAACAACATTTCTCAACGAGCTATTGCCAGGAATTTAGGGATTTCACCATCTACGGTCCGTAATATCATCAAAAGGTTCAGAGAGTCTGGAGAAATCACTGCACGTAAGCGGTAAGGCCTGTGACCTTGGATCCCTCTGGCGGTACTGCATCAAAAAGCAACATCAGTGTGTAAAGGATATCACCACATGGGCTCAGGAACACTTCAGAAAACCACTGTCAGTAACTACAGTTGGTCGCTACATCTGTAAGTGCAAGTTAAAACTCTACTATGCAAACCCAAAGCCATTTATCAACAACACCCAGAAACGCTTTGCTAGACCCGAGCTCATCTAAGATGGACTGATGCAAAGTGTTCTGTGGTCTTGACGAGTCCACATTTCAAATTATTTTTGGAAACTGTGGACATCGTGTCCTCCGGACCAAAGAGGAAAAAAGTTTTAAAAAAGTTAAAGTACCAATGATTGTCACACACACACTAGGTGTGGCGAAATTATTCTCTGCATTTGACCCATCACCCTTGATCACCACCTGGGAGGTAAGGGGAACAGTGAGCAGCAGCAAAAGAACAATCCGGATTGTTATAGGTGCAAAGTTCAAAAGCCAGCATCTGTGATGGTATGGGGGTGTATTAGTGCCCAATAAATGGGTAGCTTACACATCTGTGAAGGCACCATTAATGCTGAAAGGTACATACAGGTTTTGGAGCAACATATGTTGATATTCCAAGCAACGACTTTTTCATGGACGCCCCTGCTTATTTCAGCGAGACAATGCCAAGCCACATTCTGCACGTGTTACAACAGCCTGGCTTTGTAGTAAAAGAGTGCGGGTACTAGACTGGCCTGCCTGTAGTCCAGACCTGTCTCCCATTGAAAATGTGTGGCACATTATGAAGCCTAAAATACCACAACGGAGACCCCCGGACTGTTGAACAACTTAAGATGTACATTAAGCAAGAATGGGAAAGAATTCCACCTGAAAAGCTTAAAAAATGTGTCTTCTCAGTTCCCAAACGTTTACTGAGTGTTGTTAAAAGGAAAGGCCATGTAACACAGTGGTGAACATGCCCTTTCCCAACTACTTTGGCACGTGTTGCAGCCATGAAATTCTAAGTTAATTACTATTAGTATAAAAAAAATAAAGTTTATGAGTTTGAACATCGAATATCTTGTCTTTGTAGTGCATTGAATTGAATATGGGTTGAAAAGGATTTGCAAATCATTGTATTCCGTTTATATTTACATCTAACACAATTTCCCAACTCATATGGAAACGGGGTTTGTAGCTTGGTAATTATGTCTCAATTCTTGTTCTTACGATGTTGGTATATGTTTATGTTCAAACAACCCTAAGAGGATTGTGTTTATTATTATATTATCACTCCCATTAAGGTATAGAAATAATCTGTCGTGTTGTGTCACGTTGTGTGATGCTGTAATAATCCCGTGTGTGTTGTGTCGTCAGCATGAGGATGAGGATGAGGAGGAGGATTCTCTCTCCTCCACGGAGGGTGATGAAGCGGAGACATGAGGCTGGGGTCCGACGACAAACATGTGCTGTCAGGAGAGCGTGAAGGAGCTTTTAAGGATCTCACCTGTGGATTTGTGTCCTCGAAATGCACACTTTGAGCAAAAGCGTCGTCTTGCTCTTGTGTCTGCTGGCGAGCGGGCAATGTCGCCAGAGAAGACACCGGCTGCCGAGGTGGAGCGGAGCTGTGGACGCGCAGAAACATTCCACGTAAGTCACGTATGAAATATTAGTGTAGTGAGAATGTAGTCAAAGAACACGCATTGCCGTGGAACCATTTACACGTGTCGTCTCGTTAGCATTAGCATTCTTAGTTTGCTATTGTGAAAAACAAAAGCAATTTTAAAAGCTGATATCGATATTTTCCTACCGGTAGTTGTCGATAAACTTATTGGAGAACAGTTGTCCTTTAATATTTGACAACCATATTAAAGAGTGGATATTGTGAAAAATGGGTTTAAAATTAACTTTAACTTAAAAAATAAAATAGGATTTTGGAATCGAGCTAGCTTATTTGGGTTAGTCACGTGACAGTCACGTGACAACCACTCCTAAATATATGTCATTTTGGGATGTGTTCAAGGCAGCACGGATCTGTATCCCGCTCTTTTTTTTAGTCTTCTTATGGGTGAAATGGTTTTTTAGTCTTCTTATGGGTGAAATGGAATAAAAGTCAGAGATGTGTGAAAATGGAAAAAGATGAAGAAAAAAATATATTATTTGTTTTAGTATATTTTCTGTAGGACAAACTGTTTATGTTATACATGCTTCACTGATGATAGTATTTGGCAAGCACCGTTTTGTCCTACTAATTTCAGCGATTCTTGAACTCACCGCAGTTTGTTTACATATATAGCAATTTTAAAAGCTGATATCGATGTTTTCCTACCGTTGTCGATTAACTTATTGGAGAACAGTTGGCTTTTAATATTTGACAACCCTATTGAAGAGTGGAGATTGTGAAACATGAATTTAAAATGAACTTTAACTTAAAAAATAAAATAGGATTTTGGAATCGAGCTAGCTTATTTGGGTTAGTCACGTGACAGTCACGTGACAACCACTCCTAAATATATGTCATTTTGGGATGTGTTCAAGGCAGCACGGATCTGTATCCCGCTCTTTATTTAGTCTTCTTATGGGTGAAATGGAACAAAAGTCAGAGATGTGTGAAAATGGAAAAAGATGAAGAAAAAAATATATTTGTTGTTTTAATATATTTTCTGTAGGAGGACAAACTGTTTATGTTATATACATGCTTCACTGATGATAGTATTTGGCAAGCACCGTTTTGTCCTACTAATTTCAGCGATTCTTGAACTCACCGCAGTTTGTTTACATGTATAGCAACTTTAAAAGCTGATATCGATATTTTCCTATATATCGATTAACTTATTGGAGAACAGTTGGCTTTTAATATTTGACAACCCTATTGAAGAGTGGAGATTGTGAAACATGAGTTTAAAATGAACTTTAACTTAAAAAATAAAATAGGATTTTGGAATCGAGCTAGCTTATTTGGGTTAGTCACGTGACAGTCACGTGACAACCACTCCTAAATATATGTCATTTTGGGATGTGTTCAAGGCAGCACGGATCTGTATCCCGCTCTTTTTTTTAGTCTTCTTATGGGGGAAATGGAATAAAAGTCCGACATGTGTGAAAATGGAAAAAGATGAAGAAAAAAATATATTATTTGTTTTAATATATTTTCTGTAGGACAAACTGTTTATGTTATACATGCTTCACTGATGATAGTATTTGGCAAGCACCGTTTTGTCCTACTAATTTCAGCGATTCTTGAACTCACCGCAGTTTGTTTACATGTATAGCAACTTTAAAAGCTGATATCGATATTTTCCTACCGGTAGTTGTCGATTAACTTATTGGAGAACAGTTGGCTTTTAATATTTGACAACCCTATTGAAGAGTGGAGATTGTGAAACATGGGTTTAAAATGAACTTTAACTTAAAAAATAAAATAGGATTTTGGAATCGAGCTACCTTATTTGGGTTAGTCACGTGACAGTCACGTGACAACCACTCCTAAATATATGTCATTTTGGGATGTGTTCAAGGCAGCACGGATCTGTATCCCGCTCTTTTTTTTAGTCTTCTTATGGGTGAAATGGAATAAAAGTCAGAGATGTGTGAAAATGGAAAAAGATGAAGAAAAAAATATATTATTTGTTTTAATATATTTTCTGTAGGAGGACAAACTGTTTATGTTATATACATGCTTCACTGATGATAGTATTTGGCAAGCACCGTTTTGTCCTACTAATTTCAGCGATTCTTGAACTCACCGCAGTTTGTTTACATGTATAGCAACTTTAAAAGCTGATATCGATATTTTCCTACCAGTAGTTGTCGATTAACTTATTGGAGAACAGTTGGCTTTTAATATTTGACAACCCTATTGAAGAGTGGAGATTGTAAAAAATGGGTTTAAAATGAACTTTAACTTAAAAAATAAAATAGGATTTTGTAATCGAGCTAGCTTATTTGGGTTAGTCACGTGACAGTCACGTGACAACCACTCCTAAATATATGTCATTTTGGGATGTGTTCAAGGCAGCACGGATCTGTATCCCGCTCTTTTTTTTAGTCTTCTTATGGGTGAAATGGAATAAAAGTCAAAGATGTGTGAAAATGGAAAAAGATGAAGAAAAAAAAAAATTTGTTGTTTTAATATATTTTCTGTAGGAGGACAAACTGTTTATGTTATATACATGCTTCACTGATGATAGTATTTGGCAAGCACCGTTTTGTCCTACTAATTTCAGCGATTCTTGAACTCACCGCAGTTTGTTTACATGTATAGCAATTTTAAAAGCTAATATCGATGTTTTCCTACCGGTAGTTGTCCATTAACTTATTGGAGAACAGTTGGCTTTTAATATTTGACAACCCTATTGAAGAGTGGAGATTGTGAAACATGGGTTTAAAATGAACTTTAACTTAAAAAGTAAATAGGATTTTGGAATCGAGCTAGCTTATTTGGGTTAGTCACGTGACAACCACTTCTAAATATATGTCATTTTGGGATGTGTTCAAGGCAGCACGGATCTGTATCCCGCTCTTTATTTAGTCTTCTTATGGGTGAAATGGAACAAAAGTCAGAGATGTGTGAAAATGGAAAAAGATGAAGAAAAAAATATATTTGTTGTTTTAATATATTTTCTGTAGGAGGACAAACTGTTTATGTTATATACATGCTTCACTGATGATAGTATTTGGCAAGCACCGTTTTGTCCTACTAATTTCAGCGATTCTTGAACTCACCGCAGTTCGTTTACATGTACAGCAATTTTAAAAGCTGATATCGATATTTTCCTACCAGTAGTTGTCGATTAACTTATTGGAGAACAGTTGTCCTTTAATATTTGACAACCATATTAAAGAGTGGAGATTGTGAAAAATTGGTTTAAAATGAACTTTAACTTAAAAAATAAAATAGGATTTTGTAATCGAGCTAGCTTATTTGGGTTAGTCACGTGACAGTCACGTGACAACCACTCCTAAATATATGTCATTTTGGGATGTGTTCAAGGCAGCACGGATCTGTATCCCGCTCTTTTTTTTAGTCTTCTTATGGGTGAAATGGAATAAAAGTCAGAGATGTGTGAAAATGGAAAAAGATGAAGAAAAAAATATATTATTTGTTTTAATATATTTTCTGTAGGACAAACTGTTTATGTTATACATGCTTCACTGATGATAGTATTTGGCAAGCACCGTTTTGTCCTACTAATTTCAGCGATTCTTGAACTCACCGCAGTTTGTTTACATGTATAGCAACTTTAAAAGCTGATATCGATATTTTCCTACCGGTAGTTGTCGATTAACTTATTGGAGAACAGTTGGCTTTTAATATTTGACAACCCTATTGAAGAGTGGAGATTGTGAAACATTGGTTTAAAATGAACTTTAACTTAAAAAATAAAATAGGATTTTGGAATCGAGCTAGCTTATTTGGGTTAGTCACGTGACAGTCACGTGACAACCACTCCTAAATATATGTCATTTTGGGATGTGTTCAAGGCAGCACGGATCTGTATCCCGCTCTTTTTTTTAGTCTTCTTATGGGTGAAATGGAATAAAAGTCAGAGATGTGTGAAAATGGAAAAAGATGAAGAAAAAAATATATTATTTGTTTTAATATATTTTCTGTAGGAGGACAAACTGTTTATGTTATATACATGCTTCACTGATGATAGTATTTGGCAAGCACCGTTTTGTCCTACTAATTTCAGCGATTCTTGAACTCACCGCAGTTTGTTTACATGTATAGCAATTTTAAAAGCTAATATCGATGTTTTCCTACCGTTGTCGATTAACTTATTGGAGAACAGTTGGCTTTTAATATTTGACAACCCTATTGAAGAGTGGAGATTGTGAAACATGGGTTTAAAATGAACTTTAACTTAAAAAATAAATAGGATTTTGTAATCGAGCTAGCTTATTTGGGTTACCGTATTTCCTTGAATAGCCGCAGGGGCGTTAATTAATTTAAAACCTCCTGTCACTCCTGCGTTTACCGGAAACCGGCGGGATGGCCGTGCATGCGGTAATTATTTTAAAACCTCTTCTCACTCCGGCGTTTACCAAAAGGAATCCATAAAATTTAGGCGTGCGCTTTGAGTGTGATGTAAGCATACCATCATGAAAAGCACATTTAATTTAAAAAAAACGTTATTATGGTCTTACCTGTACTTATAAATGGAGTCCATTTGCAGCTCCTTCTGACCAAAAGCATCGATAACTTGTTTATAGAAGTCTTCATTATTTTCTTTTTTCCGTTTTAAAAGTCTCTGTCTCGATGGAGATATTCCTTTAATTATTACCTCCTGCTTCCATTGAAAGTCCAGTTTAGAAAACTGTTTTATTTTAGATACCGGTATGTAATCCTCCATGTTAGAAGGAAGAAAAAAAATCTCTTGCTGCGTGTGTTCAGTTCTTCTGCAGTACCGGAAGTCGCAAGAAGGATCACTAGCGCGGCAGCGCCCTCTACCACCAGGAGGCGGGAGTCATTTAATGACTTATACAGTATTTCACACACGCAGCTACGGTATATTAATAAAACATAGCTGCTTACTGTTCTCTTTAGCATACTGTACCGGTATTCAATAGCTTGGACCTTAAATCCTACTGAATAGCTCTTTATCTTTTTTCCTTTGTGCGATTGTAAACTACTGAAAGCAGCTTCCTCCATTTTGAAAATGAGGACAGATGCGTCACTCGTGACGTAACGAATTTGACCCGGCGGAAGTTCTAGCCATATGCTAAATATTTTGCGAAACGAGTTTGACCCGGTGAAAATTATAGACATGCGATAATAAAATTAATATTTTGCGAAACTAATTTGATCCGGCTTCAATAAGAAACCGGCGATAAGGCCAAGCATGCGTTAATTATTTTGAGAAACGAGTTTGACCCGGCAGTAATTCTAGACGTGCGAATACTATATTCCCTGCGCCAATTCAAGGAAATACGGTAGTCACGTGACAACCACTTCTAAATATATGTCATTTTGGGATGTGTTCAAGGCAGCACAGATCTGTATCCCGCTCTTTATTTAGTCTTCTTATGGGTGAAATGGAACAAAAGTCAGAGATGTGTGAAAATGGAAAAGATGAAGAAAAAAATATATTTGTTGTTTTAATATATTTTCTGTAGGAGGACAAACTGTTTATGTTATATACATGCTTCACTGATGATAGTATTTGGCAAGCACCGTTTTGTCCTACTAATTTCAGCGATTCTTGAACTCACAGCAGTTTGTTTACATGTACAGCAATTTTAAAAGCTGATATCTATATTTTCCTACCAGTAGTTGTCGGTTAACTTATTGGAGAACAGTTGGCTTTTAATATTTGACAACCCTATTGAAGAGTGGAGATTGTGAAAAATGGGTTTAAAATGAACTTTAACTTAAAAAATAAATAGGATTTTGGAATCGAGCTAGCTTATTTGGGTTAGTCACGTGACAACCACTCCTAAGTATATGTCATTTTGGGATGTGTTCAAGGCAGCACGGATCTGTATCCCACTCTTTTTTTAGTCTTCTTATGGGTGGAATGGAAAAAGATGAAGAAAAAAATATATTTGTTGTTTTAATATTTTTTCTGTAGGAGGACAAACTGTTTATGTTATATACATGCTTCACTGATGAGAGTATTTGGCAAGCACCGTTTTGTCCTACTAATTTCAGCGATTCTTGAACTCACCGCAGTTTGTTTACATGTATAGCAATTTTAAAAGCTGATATCGATGTTTTCCTACCGTTGTCGATTAACTTATTGGAGAACAGTTGGCTTTTAATATTTGACAACCCTATTGAAGAGTGGAGATTGTCAAACATGGGTTTAAAATGAACTTTAACTTAAAAAATAAATAGGATTTTGGAATCGAGCTAGCTTATTTGGGTTAGTCACGTGACAACCACTTCTAAATATATGTCATTTTGGGATGTGTTCAAGGCAGCACGGATCTGTATCCCGCTCTTTTTTTAGTCTTCTTATGGGTGAAACGGAACAAAAGTCAGAGATGTGTGAAAATGGAAAAAGATGAAGAAAAAAATATATTATTTGTTTTAATATATTTTCTGTAGGACAAACTGTTTATGTTATACATGCTTCATTGATGATAGTATTTGGCAAACACCGTTTTGTCCTACTAATTTCAGCGATCCTTGGACTCACCGCAGTTTGTTTACATGTATAGCAATTTTTAAAAGCTGATATCGATATTTTCCTACCTGTAGTTGTCCATTAACTTATTGGAGAACAGTTGGCTTTCAAAGTTTGACAATTCCCTATTGGGTTTAAAATAAACTTTAATTTAAAAATAAAATAGGATTTTGGAAACGAGCTAGTTTATTTGGGTTAGTCACGTGACAGTCACGTGACAACCACTCCTAAATATATGTCATTTTGGGATGTGTTCAAGGCAGCACGGATCTGTATCCCGCTCTTTTTTTAGTCTTCTTATGGGTGAAATGGAAAAAGATGAAGAAAGAAATATATTATTTGTTTTAATATATTTTCTGTAGGACAAACTGTTTATGTTATACATGCTTCACTGATGATAGTATTTGGAAAGCACCGTTTTGTCCTACTAATTTCAGTGATCCTTGAACTCACCGCAGTTTGTTTACATGTATAGCAATTTTTAAAAGTTGATATCGATATTTTCCTACCAGTAGTTGTCGATTAACTTATTGGAGAACAGTTGGCTTTTAATATTTGACAACCCTATTGAAGAGTGGAGATTGTGAAAAATGGGTTTAAAATGAACTTTAACTTAAAAAATAAATAGGATTTTGTAATCGAGCTAGCTTATTTGGGTTAGTCACGTGACAGTCACGTGACAACCACTCCTAAATATATGTCATTTTGGGATGTGTTCAAGGCAGCACGGATCTGTATCCCGCTCTTTTTTTAGTCTTCTTATGGGTGAAATGGAACAAAAGTCATTTAACTTTAGCCTACTACTACAACCATATTATTTACCAGCAACATAAAGTGAAACAGAGGCAGAGGTGTCCTGCCACAGTCAGTAACAAATAAACAGAAAACAGTAGTAGTCAAATACAAATAAGGCAACAAGAGAAGTATCCTACACTTCTCTTTTGTAAAGTAAATCTGAACAGCCTATATGGGCATCTACATCAACTATATGATTTGCCTGAGAAGCTGGACAGGACAAAAAAAAAAAATATATATATATATATATATATATATATATATATATATATATATATATATATATATATATATATATATATATATATATATATATATATATATTTTTTATTTTTATTTTTTATTTTTTTTTTTAATTTTTTTTTTTGTGGCGGACGTAACTCTTTCGTGGCGGGCCGCCACAAATAAATTAATGTGTGGGAAACACTGCTGTTTATGACCCACTTCCCCCTGGAAGTGGAAGCGGTGGTCAGGTGGTCGGAGAAAGTCAAATAAAGAAGGAGGAGTGCAATCTTTTGGGAGAGCGTGCTGGAGACTGTACAAGAGTTCAGTGTGTCCAGGCGTTTCTCCTCAATTGAGTCCAAATTTAATTCTGTCTCTGTTTAATTCTTTGCCTCTTGTCTTGTTTAGTAGATGTCATCAGTGTTTGAACCTGACAAAAATTGTATGGCCCTAAAATTAAATTTTTGCTACAAGTCGGGGTGGGTGATACCTCAAATGTTGGTATTGATTGTGTCATTAATATTACATATTATTTGTAAACACTAATATCCTGACACAGTAACAATAGCAACAAAATAATACAACTATTCCCTTTTATTAAATACAAATGTTTACAATTGTAAACCTCATGTTTGTAGCTGTTTAAAAAAAGTACTATAGTAATATGTCAGAAATAAACCTGCATGTTTGTAGCTGGACAATAAAGTACTGCAGTAATATGTCAGAAATAAAACTGCATGTTATACTAACTAGTATTTGTATCAGAGTACTATAACGAAACGTTGAAATGTTTACTCTGCAAATTCAAACTCCTGCTGCCTTTATAGGGAATCTAAGTTTTTAAAAAAACAATAAAATGATTTTTTTGTAACCTTGTGTGTAAAGGTACATTTACACAATCAGCGGGGGATCAAATGTACACATAACAATGTTATATTTGTTTGAATATTCTCGTCATTTAGCTCCTTGTCAAAGAAGCCTCCAGATGTGACCAAGTCCCGCAAAGTGAAGACAGAGCATCTGATCAAAGTAGATGACCACGACTTCACCATGAGGCCAGCATTTGGAGGTATTTCTACCATTTTACCATTTGTAGTAGTAGTAGTATTACAATGGTTATAATAATAGTACCATTGCGGTAGTACTACTCAAATTACACTAGTAGTGGTATTATCATAGTAGTAGTAGTATTACAATAGTAACAGTAGTAGTACTACATTATTAAAGTAGCAGTACTATTACAGTAATAGTATTACAGTTGTACTGGCAGTAGAGTTACAACAGTAGTAGTATTAGTAGTGGTATAAGTAGTAGTATTACAGTAGTACTAATAGCAGTAGTACAGTACTGGTTGTAGTAGTAGTATTGCAGTAGTAGTGGTAAATATTGTAATGGTATTGCAGTAGTAGTAGTATTCCTATTACAGTACTAGTAGTAGTAGTAATACTACTTTGGGAGGCGGGGGGGCTGGCTCGTTTGGTAGAGTGTTCCAGGTTTGATTCCCGCTTCTGTCATCATAGTCACTGTCGTTGTGCCCTTGAGCAAGACACTTTAGCAGTGACGTGCAGTCAGTGGAGGCAGGTGAGGCGGGGCCTCACGTGCCATCATGGAAATAAAAAAAATGTAAAAAGAAAAACATTTAATTAAATTGTTATATGTATCCAGTGATTATACTATAAAGTTATTTTCCATTTAACTTCACCACTTTTAGATTATTTTTATTCAAAATCGCTGAATTTTCACATTTGCCGTTCAAATACTGAGAAGAGACGGTGCGGTGATCAGCAGCCAGTTGAGGCACGTCACTGCGTTGTGCCTCAACATGGATTGCGGACTCGGCTAACTGCTGGCCTGCTGTGCAGTGAGACCGTATTGCTATATGAATTATATTATACATTTCCATAGTTTAGTTAGCTGAGGTATATAATGTACAGCAGTGGTCCCCAACCACCGGGCCGCGGCCCGGACCGATTGGTACCGGGCCGCACAAGGAAAAAAAAAAAAAAAAAAAGTTTTTTTTTTTTAATTAAATCAACATAAAAAACACAATATATACATTATATATCAATATAGATCAATACAGTCTGCAGGGATACAGTCGGTAAGCACACATGATTGTATTTTTTTATGGAAAAAAAAAAAAAATCAAACATAACCCGTTAACTGCTGCCAATCCAATGGTGAATAAGATACTCTTTAGGGTTCATATGTTTGTAAATCTGACTGTGATGAAGTCAGTGCCTCACCAGCCATGAACCTCACCGCACGTCACTGCACTTTACCCACCGACTCCCAGTGCCACCCGCACTAGTTTAAATGTAGCTTAAAGATGTAGATAATGGGTTTCACTATGTAAAGCGCTTTGAGTCTCTAGAGAAAAGCGCCATATAAATATAATTCACTTCAATTCACTGCATTATAATAGTAGTGGCGAAGTTGGTAGAGTGGCTGTGCCAGCAATCGGAGTGTTGCTGGTTACTGGGGTTCAATTCCCACCTTCTACCTTCCTAGTCACGTCCGTTGTGTCCTTGGGCAAGACACTTCACCCTTTGCCTCTGATGGCTGCTGGTTAGCGCCTTGCATGGCAGCTCCCGCCATCAGTGTGTGAATGTGTGTGTGAATGGGTAAATGTGGAAATACTGTCAAAGCGCTTTGAGTACCTTGAGGGTAGGAAAGCGCTATACAAGTATAACCCATTTATCATTTAATTTACTAGTGGTAGTAGTATTGCAGTAACAGTAGTAGTACTATTACAGTAGTAGTAGTAATGGTAATATAGTAGTAGTGGTATTACAGTAATAGTAGTGGTAGTAGTAGTAGTGCAGTAATATTGGAGTCGTAATTGTAAGTGTATTAATGGTATTACAGTAGTAGTACTATTACATTATTAGTAGTAGTATTACAGAAGTATTAGTATTACAGTAGTAGTTATACTATTTACAGTCGTAGTAGTACTACATTAGTAGCTGTAGTTTTACAGTAGTAGGAGAAGTAGTGGTACAGTAGCAGTATTTCAGTAGTAGTATTAATAGTAGTAGTAAAGTAGCAGTAGTAGTATTATAGTAGTAATATTAGTAGTATTACTGCAGTAGTAGTATTAACAGTAGTAACAGTAGTAGTAATAACAGTAGTAGTCATACAGTAGTAGTAATAGAGGTATTAATAGTGGTATAAGAGTAGTAGTAGTAGTATTACAAGTGTAGTATTAGAGCAGTAGTAATAGTAGTATTACCGCAGTAGTAGTTGTAGAGTTGTATTAGTATTAGTAGTAGTATTACAGTAGCAGTAATATTAGTAGTAATGGTATTACAGTAGTAGTATTACAGTATCAATGATAGTAGTAGCAGCAGTGATAAAAGTACTATTACTATCAGTAGTAGTATTACATTATCAATAATAGTAGTAGCAGCGGTGATAGAAGTAGTATTACAGTAGTAGCAGAAGTAGTGGTACAGTAGAAGTAGTAGTATTTATAGTAGTAGTAGTAGTAGTATAGTAGTGATAGTAGTAGTATTACTGCAGTAGTAGTAATAACAGTAGTTTTACAGTAGTAACAGTAGTAGTAATAACAGTAGTTTTACACTAGTAGCAGTAGTAGTCATACAATATTAGTAATAGTACTATTAATAATGGTATTATAGTCGTAGTAGTAGTAGTATTACAAGTGTAGTATTATAGCAGTAGTAATAGTAGTATTACTACAGTAGTAGTCGTAGAGTTGTAGTAGTAGTATCACAGTAGCAGTAATATTAGTAGTAGTAGTATTACAGTAGCAATGATAATAGTAGCGGCAGGGATAAAAGTACTATTACTATCAGTAGTAGTATTACATTACCAATAATAGTAGTAGCAACAGTGATAGAACTAGTATCACAGTAGTAGCAGTAGTATTACAGTAGTAGCAGAAGTAGTGGTACAGTAGCAGTATTACAGTAGTAGTAATAGTAGCAGTAGTAGTAGTATTATAGTAGTAATAGTAGCAGTAGTAGTAGTATTATAGTAGTAATAGTAGCACTATTACTGCAGTAGTAGTAATAACAGTAGTTTTACAGTAGTAATAATAAAGGTAGTTTTACACTAGTAACAGTAGTAGTCATACAGTAGTAGTAATAGTACTATTAATAGTGGTATTATAGTAGTAGTAGTCATAGTATTAAAAGTGTAGTATTACAGCAGTAGTAATAGTAATATGTGTACATATATTATGTATATATTACATATATATGTTATATTTTATATCGCTATATTTACTCTATTTATACCTGCATTGTCCTTTCCATCATTGTAACTGAGCTACTGTGTGGAACAATTTCCCTTGTGGATCATTAAAGTTTGTCTAAGTCTAAGTCTAATATTACCGCGGTAATATTAGTAGTAGTGGTATTACACTAGTAGTATTACAGTATCAATGATAGTAGTAGCAGTAGTGATAGAAGTAGTATTAAGTAGTAGTAGTATAGCAGCAGTAGTGGTTGTGTGTGTATGTGTGTGTGTGTGTGTGTGTGTGCGTGTGTGTGTGTGTGTGTGTGTGTGTGTGTGTGTGTGTGTGTGTGTGTGTGTGTGTGTGTGTGTGTGTGTGTGTGTGTACAGTACATACAGTGGGGCAAAAAAGTATTTAGTCAGCCACCCATTGATTGTCAATGGGTGGCTGACTAAATACTTTTTTGCCCCACTGTATACATATATATGTATATATATATATATATATATATATATATATATATATATATATATATATATATATATATATATATATATATATATATATATATATATATATATATGTATATATATATATATATATATATATATATATATATATATATATATATATATACATACGGCAGTGGTGGCAACGGCAGTAGAGAGTTTGTCTGGGGGACCGACAGTATCTCAGTACAGTTGATGAAGCAGAGACTGCAGAACATGAGCAAGCAGCAAGCGGTCCAGCAGTACCAGCAGAAGGAGGAAAACAACAGGCTGAGGCGCAGCATGGAGCCCAGGGCTCTGAGCGTTGACTGCGCCCTGTCAGGCTACAGGAGCAGAGAAACATGAGGGCTCTAAAGTTACTGCAGAGTTAGCCCCGAAGCACCGGAGACAGGTCACCATAGCAACGAGGGACTCTGGTAGGTCTTGGGGACGTTATTGAAATCCAACATGTGCTGTTTTTTTCCCTCCCTGGACTTGAGTTGTTTTGCTGAGGAACTGTAGGCGTTTTCCTTTTGTCTCTTTGATGTCTCATGTTTCCTTTTCTGATTTTGGAAATGACAAAATGTTGGACACAGTTGCCATTCTCTCACCGAGCTTGGAAATTTGCTCCAGAGTATGCCTGTATGTAAGGTCCAAAAATGTGTATATGCTGTGCAACCTGAATACTGCTTATATAGCTGTGATGTATTTTATTTACTTTTAGCTGAAAGGGACAAGCGGTAGGAAATGGATAGATGGATGGATGACTGGATTTATTTATCAGTGTTTGTATTATAATCCACCCTCACACCCCTCACCGCCACCAAATTATTATTTATTATAAAGTGCCATGTTACGGCTCAGACCCCTGCCGTCTGTGCACACCTCGGGACACGCCCACGGGTGCGCACATCCAGGGACGTGCCGCGCGCGTGTCCGCCCTGCAGCAGCCACCAGCTGCAAACACTCACCGGCTATCTGCACACCTGATCCTGATGAGGGCGTGCCGGATAAAGGCAGGGTGGACCCAAGGATCGGCGCGGGAACTTAGTCTTCTCATGGTGAACCTACCCTCCGTCGCCTGGACAGTGAGCTGTGCGTCTCACATTTCCCCGGATCTCCCTCTGGACACTGACTGCCTCCCTCGATCCTTGACTTCCCTCGCTTGGCTCCCCTCTACCCCTGGACTTCCTCATCTCTGTTCAACACTTGGTAACACACACACTTCAGCTAACTACACAGTACATAGTCTTACACCACACACTCTTGTATTCTAGTTCACACTCCATTTCCTTAGTTTAGTTGTATTGTTTATTATTATTATTATATATATATATCTATATTGTCTATATATATAATACATATTTGTATATACTTTCCCCTGGTGTATGTTTGCCGTCACCTCCCCTAGTAAACCATTACATGCCAGATCCTAACAGATTTTCAATAGCAGGGGTCCCCAAGTATTTTTTGTTTTTTTAATCTATCATGTCCAGACGCTCAGGCAAATCATATTGTTGATGTAGACGCCCATATCTGCTGTACAGATTTACTTCTCTAAAGAGAAGTGTGGGATACTTCTCTTGTTGCCTTATTTGTATTTGACTTTATTAAATGTTAGGATATATGTATATACACATATGGAAAAAAATATATATATTTGTATACATATATATATATAGGTGTGTGTGTATATGTGTATATATGTACAGTATATATATATATATATATATATATATATATATATATATATATATATATGTGTGTGTGTGTGTGTATATACGTATATATGTATGTATGTGTACATATAACTATATGTATGTGTATATATGTATGTATGTGTATATATATATATACACTACCGTTCAAAAGTTTGGGGTCACCCAAACAATTTTGTGGAATAGCCTTCATTTCTAAGAACAAGAATAGACTGTCGAGTTTCGGATGAAAGTTCTCTTTTTCTGGCCATTTTGAGCGTTTAATTGACCCCACAAATGTGATGCTCCAGAAACTCAATCTGCTCAAAGGAAGGTCAGTTTTGTAGCTTCTGTAACGAGCTAAACTGTTTTCAGATGTGTGAACATGATTGCACAAGGGTTTTCTAATCATCAATTAGCCTTCTGAGCCAATGAGCAAACACATTGTACCATTAGAACACTGGAGTGATAGTTGCTGGAAATGGGCCTCTATACACCTATGTAGATATTGCACCAAAAACCAGACATTTGCAGCTAGAATAGTCATTTACCACATTAGCAATGTATAGTGTATTTCTTTAAAGTTAAGACTAGTTTAAAGTATTCTTCATTGAAAAGTACAGTGCTTTTCCTTCAAAAATAAGGACATTTCAATGTGTCTAGTACCCAGCATGCCGACTAATAAACCCAACTAAATCCGAAATAGGAAAAATCAGCAAAATAATCCTGGACAGAATCAACACAAAAATTACGGACAAAACACCACTCAACCAATGGAGAAATACAGCAGCAATAATCAAATGGCTCAGCAACATCCAAGACAAACAACAGCACAACTTTATCTCCTTCGATGTCGAAGAATTTTACCCTTCCATCACACAAGACCTACTGACCAAAGCACTAGACTTTGCCTCGGACTACGACTCAATCACAGGCAATGAAAGAAACATCATCATCCATGCAAAGAACTCCATACTTCCGCAACGGTACACCATGGCAAAAAAAGAACAATTCAACATTCGACGTCACTATGGGGAGTTTTGACGGAGCAGAAACGTGCGAACTTGTTGGGAGTTTCCTCCTCTCCTAGCTCGCTAGCCTCAACCTGAACCTTTGTATTTACCGTGATGACGGACTGGCAGTGTGTCGCGCCTCGCCAAGGAGCAGCGAGAATACCAAGAAGCGTATATACCAAATCTTCAAAGAGAACGGCCTACGGATCTCGATTGAAGCCAACAAGCAAACCGTCAACTTCCTCGACGTCACTTTCAACCTGAGGAATAACAGCTACCAACCATTCACGAAACCCAACACAACACTCCAATACGTGCACCATGACAGCAACCACCCACCCACCACCACGAAAAGAATACCTACCGGTATTAATAAAAGACTATCGATGCTGTCATCTAGCAAAGCTGAATTCGACAAAGCAACCCCCCGTACCAAAAAGCACTTGATGAAAGCGGATACAACTTCACCCTCACCTACGAACCCACGCCAGGAAACCAACCAAAAAGGAGCAGAAAACGAAACAACATTATCTGGTACAACACCCCATACAGCAAAAACGTCTCAACTAATATTGGCCACAAATTCCTCACCCTGATCAACAAACACTTCCCCAAAGGAAAAGTATTCAACAAGAACAACATTAAATTGAGCTACAGCTGCATGAACAACATACGACAAATCATTTCAAACCACAATAAAACAATTGAAAAGGAGCCGTCCACCACCAGGCAGAACGACTCCAAAACCGACAAAGGCTGTAACTGCAGCAAGAAACCTGATTGCCCTCTCAACAGGGGGTGCTTACAACCATCAGTCGTTTACCAAGCAAAGGTAACACGCAAGGACATTAACACATCCGACACATATGTAGGATTAACTGAGGGAGCATTCAAAACCAAATGGAACAATCACAAAGCCTCTTTCAGAAGCAAAAGCTTGCGGAACACTACAGAACTCAGTAAACACATTTGGAATCTCAAAGACAAAAATGTTGAATATTCGATAACATGGCAAATTCTTGCATCCAGCACACCTTACAACAGTGGTAATAAAAGATGCAACCTATGCTTAAAAGAGAAACTGTTTATTATATACCGTCCAGACTTGTCATCCCTCAACAAGCGCAGCAAAATTGTATCAGCATGCCGTCACAGAAGGAAACACTTCCTAGGTAACACATGAGCCAATCACCACGCCCCTACGCCTGCCTGTACCCACCCGCTCTGTGCCCTATATAAAACATGGTATGTGAATGCTTCCATTAAAATCTCCTGATGATTGAGGAAACCCTCATGAAACAGGCCTGTAGAGATGAAATAGTCTTGTGATCTTTTCCCACACATACATATATATATATATATATATATATATATATATATATATATATATATATATATATATATATATATATATATATATATATATATATATATATATATATATATATATATATATATATATATATATATATATATATATATATATATATATATATATATATATATATATATATATATATATATATATATATATATATATATATATATATATACATATATATACCTGTATATATAATTACATACACACACACATATGGAGTGACCAGTCTTCCTCTCAGGGAATAAAACACACTGGTCACTCCCAATTTCTTTTGGATGACATATATGTTGAGTAAGAAGGACCACCGAGATACTTGGCCAAATTTTACTAAAACTTTAGGAGACCAGCCCTTACAATGCGATAATAGCAGTATCAAGAAGCGGTCTAAAATCAAACGAAAATAGTCAGCTTATTCAGTGCGAAAACAGCCCCTCTTGCCCAGAAAGAAACATAGCTGTTGTTTCAAAACAGATAAGGCCTTCTCCACAGGAAGGGAGTATGTTATACCCCTACGAGGACAGTACAGCGCCTTCAAGGTGAAACACAAAGTTTACTCGCGGACATAAGATAAAAAAACACGAAGATCACGAGAACACAGTACATAGGAAAATACTAGCGGCTTTAAACACAACTATGGATTAAAAAAGAACACTTAAACATATCTCATTCTCACAATATACACACACACACACGCACACACACACACATACTGTATGTGTATGTATATATATATATATATATATATATATATATATATATATATATATATATATATATATGTATGTGTATGTATGTATATATGTGTATATATATATATATATATATATATATATATATATATATATATATATATATATATATATATATATATATATATCCTGTACATACATACATACATACATACATACATACATACATACATACATACATAGACTGTATACACAAACAGATAGCCTAGCCCAAATCAAAACGTTTTGGGGCCACTGTTCTACAGCACGTTTTAGTAAATTAAAGGTCTCTAAATGTGTTTAGGACAGGCCTGTTTTAGGGAGAAGCTTGTTGCTTTGTCAACATTGTTAGCATTGTCAGATCATCATGTGCACTGTATGTCCATATGGTGTGTTACTTTGACGTAGTGGGCAGTACTACATGGCTCCATGAGAGTACAGTACTTTAAAAGATGCACACATAGGTTGAGTGTGGCTGACATGTGGGAAGTATTATTGCTCTTAATCCAAATAACACATAAAGCTTGTTGTTAATCCGCAGTGGAGGAAGATAGAGAGGGAAAGCCCATCGTACGATCATTTGAGTGCTATCATGTTTACCATTCTCAAGTTGTCATGTGCTTTTCAGAAAATGTGATGGCTTAGCAATGCCGCAGATTTAGCGTAGGTCAGAAGGTCAGCGCTAGGATTGGTTCATACGGCCTTGGAGGCACAACACAATTTAGATTTTTATCAGGTTTGAAAGCTTTTTCATCACAATTTTAAAGAAAACTACATATTAACTAATAGTAAGAGTAGGCCCAGACTGCTAGTACTTTGGACAATCAACTGACATTATTATTGTAGAACTGTGCCTCAGTCATACTTATGGATAAGAACCGAATCCGGTACTGTTTTACCCGCCGGTCCTACCGGGCTCCAATTCACGTAAAATTCAACGGTGCCGTCAAGCTGAAGAAAGCATCCTATCGGGTCCTTTTGGCTCATGGGACTGCGGAGGTAGCGGACAGGTACCGACAGGCCAAGCGGTGTGCGGCTTTGGCGGTCACGAAGGCAAAAACTCGGACATGGGAGGAGTTCGGGGAAGCTATTGGACGACTTCTGGATGGCTTCGAAGCGAATCTGGACCACCATCCGCCGCCTCAGGAGGGGGAAGCAGTGCACTGTCCACACCGTGTATGGTGAGGAGGGTGTGCTGCTGACCTCGACTGCAGATGTTGTGGATCGGTGGAGTAAATACTTCGAAGACCTCCTCAATCCCACCTACAGGTCTTCCTATGAGGAAGCAGTGCTTGGGGAATCTGTGGTGGGGGATGAGGTTGCCGAGGTAGTTAAAAAGGCCCCGGGGGTGGATGAGATCCGCCTGGAGTTCCTTAAGGCTCTGGATGCTGTGGGGCTTTCTTGGTTGACAAGACTCTGCAACATCGAGGGCGGTACCTCTGGACTGGCAGACCGGGGTGGTGGTTCCTCTCTTTAAGAAGGAGAACCGGAGCGTGTGTTCCTACTATCGTGGGATCACACTCTTCAGCCTTCCCGGTAAGGTTTATTCAGGTGTACTGGAAAGGAGGCTATGCAGGATAGTCGAACCTCGGATTCAGGAGGAGCCCAGTGGGAAGCGACTGGGATGGGAATAAGCCCCTCCAAGGCCCAGTCCATGGTTCTCGCCCGGAAAAGTGTGGAGTGCCATCACCGGGTTGGTGAAGAGATTTCGCCCCATGTGGAGTAGTTCAAGTACCTCGGAGTCTTGTTTACGAGTGGGGGAAGAGTGGATCATTAGATCGACAGGCAATCGGTGTGGCATCTTCAGTAATGCGGACACTGTATCGATCCGTTGTAATAAAGAAGGAGCTGAGCCGGAAAGCAAAGCTCTCAATTTACCGGGCGATCTACGTTCCCATCCTCACCTATGGTCATGAGCTTTGGGTTAGGACCGAAAGGACAAGATCACGGGAACAAGCGGCCAAAATGAGTTTCCTCCAACAACGTTGTCTCAATTTACAAATACAATTATTTTGGAACGTTGTTTAGAAGTCAGTTTTGAAAAACATATATTTATAATCAACATTGTATCAATGCCTTGTGCCTGCTGGGTAAGTGCATCTTAACATTATATTTGAAAAGACTCAGAAATGTGTAACAAAACAAGATATAACAACTTGACAGCAGTTATCATAATCAGCTCATTTTTAAATGTTGCAAAAACAATTAATATTTATTGACACACACAGAAGTACCAAAAACTGGTATTGTTGAGTACCGGTATCGATTCCAAGGTACCGTGTCATTTTAAATGTGAACGGTACCCATCCCTAGTCATACCTTACCTGCACACCTAAAAAATGTTGGGTTAAGAAATAACCCAATTTTAACCCAACTGCTGGTTCAGAAAAGGATGAACCCCTTATTTGAGTTTTTTTAACTCAACATGTTGGGTTAATTTTTTCAACCCGACTTTTGCGTTATTTAACCAAAAAGTTGAGTTATGATAACTTAATGTTGGGTCATTCCCAACCAAACTATTGGGTTGAATTATTTAAGCCAAACGTTGAGCTACGCTAACTCAATGTTGGGGGATTGTAAATAATGTTAATGCAATTAATCCATAATAAAATTCCCTTGAAGAAAAAAGTTAATTTTTGATTAAAAAAAGGCTGTTTACCCAAAAATGTATTGCTCGTTGAAAAACAACCCAAAAATGGTTCATCATTTTTAAATCCCAGAAATTGATTTAAAATAATACCCTCATAACACCAAAAATGGATTGCTATTCATAAAAATAACTCCAAAACTTAACCCAACACTAGCAACTCATAAATTGGGTTATCAAAATAACCCAGCATTTTTTAGTGTGTGGACGTCACTAAAATATCAATAAATACAGCTTATTTATTTGTGGATGATCAAAGATATGTTACATTCCAGATGTCGAAATGCCATATCAACGGCTGAAATATAATCTACTTTATCTTGGCGCGACAAAGTAACATGCCTGTCATCACTCTCGGTGAAATGTTGAAACCGGTAAAGTCAAGTTAACATACCTGTGTCTGATAACCGTAACCCATCAAATATCAATAAAAGTAGTGACCACAGTGGAACTTCTCCATTAGCTGCATTGATGTTGCATTGAATTGATGGTGCATTGATAGTGTATGTAACATGTAGTTGTATGGAATAGCGCCCAGCAATGCTGAGCAGATTAAGCTGGCAGGCGTCCTTACTGCTTACCGTTTAGATTTGCACTGGCACCAATCTGTTCCACCCTCACACAGCTGTTACTCTGCCAAGCACATTTAACACCACTGAGGAACAAGTGAGACAAAACAGGAAGCTTTCCGAAAGTTGTTTTAAGTCCATCTCCAGGCAAGGGAAGGTGGTGTGTTCACCTGTGAACGCAACAGAAGTGGTTGTGTTCGCCTGACCTTATGTCAGTTATGGATATTTTTCATGAAAATATACATATGTGGTTTTTGTAGTATGGATACATTTAAGTGTAGGGTGACACGTTTTCATGAATGAAATCTGCTTGGTTTTTGTACTGATGATCATCCTCTAACACAGGGGTGTCAAACTCGATTTAGCTCAGGGGCCGCATGGAGGAAAATCTATTCCCAAGTGGGCCAGAATGGTAAAATCATGGCATGATAACTTAAAAATAAAGACAACTCCAGGTTGTTTTCTTTGTTACTTTGGCCAAAAATAGAACAAGCACATTATGAAAACGTACAATTCACAAATAATCCTCTGGACTAGAGATGTCCGATAATGGCTTTTTTGCCGATATCCGATATTCCGATATTGTCCAACTCTTAATTACCGATTCCGTTATCAACCGATACCGATGTATACAGTCGTGGAATTAACACATTATTATCCCTAATTTTTTGTGATGCCCCGCCTGATGCATTAAACAATGTAACAAGGTTTTCCAAAATAAATCAACTCAAGTTATGGAAAAAATGCCAACATGGCACTGCCATATTTATTATTGAAGTCACAAAGTACATTATTATTTTTAACATGCCTCAAAACAGCAGCTTGGAATTTGGGACATGTTCTCCCTGAGAGAGCATGAGGAGGTTGAGGTGGGCGGGGTTTAGGTGGGGGGGGGGTAGCAGGGGGTGTATATTGTAGCGTCCCAGAAAAGTTAGTGCTGCAAGGAGTTATGGGTATTTGTTCTGTTGTGTTTATGTTGTGTTACGGTGCGGATGTTCTCCCGAAATGTGTTTGTCATTCTTGTTTGGTGTGGGTTCACAGTTTGGCGTATATTTTTAACAGTGTTAAAGTTGTTTATACGGGCACCCTCAGTGTGAGCTGTATGGCTGTTGACCAAATATGCATGCATTCACTTGTGTGTGTGAAAAGCTGTAGATATTATGTGACTGGGCCGGCACGCAAAGGCAGTGCCTTTAAGGTTAATTGGCGCTCTGTACTTCTCCCTATGTCCGTGTACACAGCGGCGTTTTAAAATGTCATACATTTAATTTTTTGATACCGATAATTTTGAAACCGATGCCGATAATTTCCGATATTACATTTTAAAGCATTTATCGGCCGATAATATCGTCAGTCCGATATTATCGGACATCTGTACTCTGGACAAAACACTTCAAGTTTCGTTGAAAATTCTGAGGAAATTGGTGCAGTTTCAAAAACACAATGAGTTTAGACTTCGTTTCAGTTTATCTACAAAGCCAGGATTAAACTTTACGTCACAGTCTTTCTGGGATTGAACAAAAAACACGACATGTAAACTCTTCGAGGAATCAAATACCTCCTTTGTCATGTCCACGTATAAATCCAGCGCTAACTCAACAAACCGTAAGAAACGGAGGAAAAAACTATTCGAAAGGGTTAAGTTTTCTCGCTTTTGTCAGAGACATTATTGAGAAGTAAGGGTGCCAAATAACGAGTGTTCGAAGCAGAAGACATAAAACGGCAGGTTTTAAGTTTCATTTGGGTCGAGGGAGAGGAGCCGCAGCCACGCTTAACTTTGTACCTCTTGCCAGTCCTAACAGAATTGCTATTGTGACATCTAGTGGACATATTTAGAACAGCAGTTTCTTTCATTCCAAAAAAATGCAGCTCATTTTAATACTTGGCAAACTCATCACACGGGCCGGGTAAAACCTGTTGGCGGGCCGTACGTTTGACACCCCTGCTCTAACACCTATGTGTCAAAGTCAGAATGAATTATCTATGGATCTATGGATGATATTTGATTAGTATTAGAACCGGCCCGCAGGCCACAACCGAACCAATACTCCATCAGTGTTTTAGTGTTTAGTTTCATAATAGTCACAAGCTTACATGTTAGCATTCAAAATTCCTGATCAACTAATCTTGGACATTCTAAACGTTCAGTCAACTGAAAAATCACTCTCGCTTAACAATTAAACATTTTAATACTTTGTGATTTCATCCATTATGTAAAGTATCTGACAACAGTTATCTTTAAAGGTAGCATACAGATGACATTTTGCTCAGCAGCATCAAGTACTCTTATTAAAAGTCATTGAATGTGTCTTTTTTTAAGGTCCTGCCATTCCCGTTGGTGTTGATGTTCAGGTGGAGAGCTTGGACAGCATCTCTGAAGTTGATATGGTAAGCAAACGTCTCATCATTAACTGTCATAAAGGTTGCTCATCCAGAAACTTGAGAGTTCCTGGTACGGATCCAGCTTCTCCCATCGAAGTCACTGCTGTTGTGTCCTTGGGCATGACACTTCACCCACCTTGGTATAAATGTGTGCTCGCGGAGGCTGTTGGTGGAAAAAACTTAATGACAAAGATGCATACAGTAGCTAATAAACAAAGATGCTTCAAGACCATCATAGGACATATTTGTCTAATACAGTGCTTCTCAAATATTTGCTGTTACGCCGCCCCAGGAAGAATCAATCAATCAATGTTTACTTATATAGCCCTAAATCACGAGTGTCTCAAAGGGCTGCACAAGCCACAACGACATCCTCGGCTCAGATCCCACATCAGGAAGAAAAGATTATCAAAAAGCGTGGCACAATGTCCTTTGATTCGACTTGGTTTTGTGGTTTTTGGATATAAAGTGATGCTATACATTGTATCATTGAAGTCAATGGACTTTTGCTTATTAGGGTTCTAAAGGGTCAATATTAAAGTCACCACATAAGAAAATTACTTTTTGACCGATTTCAGTCAAATTTGCCTTGATTCAGTCCTCAAACGTTTCAATACTTGCCTTAGGTGATGTATATATACAACTGATTATGTTTTTGCTTTTGTATGACATCTTTCAATTGTTATGCATTCGAATATATTATCAATAGCAAATGACATGTTTTTACCACAGGTTCAGGTTGTTCGTCACAACCGCTACTCTTTCTCCGTTCTTGTTGGTTGTATTGATGTCATTTAGTTTATATCATAGCAGATCAAAATCTATTCCTTTTTTTATCATCAATCCATGTACGGTATGTGTGATATCGATCACTTTAAAGGGTTTGTTGAATTGTTTAAAAAGTGCTTAAAGTAATTGTAATTTGCGTACAAGCTTCTGCTGTTGAAATTAATAGTTGAAAATGTGTTATCACATTTAACGTTGCTATTATATTGTTTGTCTGTATAATAAAAACAATTGCTACTGATGCTACTTGAAAAAAGTTGTATTTGGATCTATGTCATTCTCCAAAATTCTGGCTGGTATGGTCTTTGTTGCAAAAGTTTTTCAGCTCCATATTTTTTTTGTTCAACAATATTTGATGTTGTTTCAATCATCTCTAGAAGTGTAGGTGGATGCGCACCTGAATCCGGGGCTTCTTGTTCAGTGGTCGCTTGGAACATAAGTAGTGTTGGTGTTGAATGTAGGTGTTTGTTTTCCCTCAGACTCCATTATCATCGTCTTTTTCAAAGAAGTGTCAACTTTAATATTTGTCCACAATCCTTGATGTTTTTGACAACTAGTGCTCTTGCTTCTGGACCTCCATTCAGCTTGATTTTACAGTTGTCTCTCCAAGTTCCCTGAATTTGTATCTGCTTTCTCAAGTCACATGCTTTCTTGGCGATTTCAGCACTACGTTTGGTGAGGTGCTCATTCATGTACACATGTGTACTTTTCAACTTCTTTCCCTGTTTCAGCAGTGCCATGTTGGATTACCTGTTCGCACGTTTCACGAGAATGACCTGAGTGGTGGTGGTGTTTTTTTCAATTCAGTGAGATGAATGTTTCGATGGTATTAATGTCAATTTCAATATTCTTTGATTGAGAGAGAAAGTTGACCACTTGCTGTTTCATCTGGTTCCCCTCTAATATCCACAACTTCCTTGTAGGGTCTTGGTTTAATTCGGTGTCCGGTCAAGATGATATCATAAATTCGTTTACCCTGATCCATTTCGTCTATGAAATTCCTCGGAATGATGTTGTCTTGTTTCACTTCAATATTTTCCTCTCGGAGAATCTTCACCTCTTGATGCATTTCTGTTTTGCTCTTGACACATTTCTGTTTGCTCTTTTAAGAGATTCACCACCATCTCTTTGAGATCCTGAATTTCCCTTTTCGCGTTTACAGACTTTCTGTATTTTCCCGCAGACTTCTCAGATCTTCTTTGTGTTCTAGTCTCGCGCTTTCCAGGCCTCCTCTGTGTTCTAATCTTGCTCTTCCTGGTGTGCTCTCTTCTCTCAATTCATCTATTTTTTTGTAACATCAAGTCTTGCTTCCCTTCGTGTCCTGTATCCAGAGACTCATTTAATCCAGATGACACCAAAGGTTTTGGGATTTGAGTTTTTTTTTAGCTTTTGACATCGGAACTGCTCGCCGACGGCAGTTGCCACTATAGCAGCTTGTAGCAGCTCGTTAGAGACAGTTGTCTCTTTCGCAGCTTGACGCAGCTCGTTAACAACAGTTGCCTCTTTAGCGACCTACGGCACTTTTAACATGTATTTTTCAACAAATCTGTACCTTGCGCTGTTCAGATGTCAACTGGAGGTGTCAACCCATCAACAGAAATCACTCTTGGGCTGTCAGAAACACTTTAAAACAGCTTCAAACTCTCGCCGTATACAATCTCAGTGTAGCTTCTGTTCCAATTTGCCTTATTTCAGAAAATATGTGTCTCTCACCGGACCAAGAGCAGTTCAGAGATGCCAGCTGGCTCTCCAGTGGTTGTGATCACAATCAGTGGTCAAAAAACCCTCAAAATTATCCAAAACCCCAGTAGCAAAACGGAGCCTTTTTCCTAGCGTTTTTTCCTGTTGAGAGGGAAGTGATGAAAAAAAACAAAGTGTGTCCAAGTGTCCAAACCTTCACTAAAATATGGACTTTAATCCAGGGTCCAACCCATTATTCATGTTTACATTTTTTTCTTGTGGAAAAATTTGCTTCCGTATACAAACTTTTCTATTTACGAACCCGTTCAAGAACCAAAATAAGTTCGTAAATTCCACTGTATACATACTGTATACATAGCAATACAACACCCTGCAATGAGTAATTACCTGTAAAGACTTTAATACATAGGTGTCAAAGTCAAGACCCGCGGATGAATGATCTATGGACCCCGGGATGATATTTGATTAGTATTTGAAGCGGCCCGCAGGCCACATCCGCCTGCTGCTGTTTTGCACGCACCGATACTCCATCAGTGTTGGCGCTAGGAACTTTCCAAATGGGGTCCAATGGACCCCATCAAGTCATAAAAATGGCGTCCTACAGTAAATTTTTGGGGTCCCACTTTTTTGTAAGCGTTTTGAAAACAAATGATAAATGTATGCATTATCCTGTTATATCTCACATTCTATATTGTGTTTTGAAAAAAGGTTGTCATAAATGTCACTTAAGTCATTAAAAAAATAATAATACAAAAGAAAACAAATTTTAATGCATATGTAAATGTATTCAGTTATAAACATTCATTCACTTTCTTCTTTTCAACATGGATCTAAACTTTACCGCTGCCAGTATTTTTTCCTATACTTTTATTGTAATATTTTCAGAATGTGTTTGTTCTATTTTTGGTCAAAGTAAGACAAAGAAAACAATCTGAAGTTGTCTTTATTTTTTTAGTTTTAAAGGCCTACTGAAATGAATTTTTTTTATTTAAACGGGGATAGCAGATCCATTCTATGTGTCATACTTGATCATTTCGCGATATTGCCATATTTTTGCTGAAAGGATTTAGTAGAGAAAATTGACGATAAAGTTCGCAACTTTTGCTCGCTGATAAAAAAAGCCATGCCTGTACCGGTAGTAGCGTGACGTCACAGGAGGTAATATTCCTCACAATTTTCCTTTGTTTACAATGGAGCGAGAGAGATTCAGAGCGACAAAGCAACGATTACCCCATTAATTTGAGCGAGGATGAAAGATTCGTGGATGAGGAACATTAGAGTGAAGAACTAGAGGCAGTGCAGGACGTATCTTTTTTCGCTCTGACCGTAACTTAGGTACAAGCTGGCTCATTGGATTCCACACTCTCTCCTTTTTCTATTGTGGATCACGGATTTGTATTTTAAACCACCTCGGATACTATATCCTCTTGAAAATGAGAGTCGAGCACGCGAAATGGACATTCACAGTGACTTTTATCCCCACGACAATACATCTGTGACACACTTAGCTACTGAGCTAACGTGATAGCATCGTTCTCAAATGCAGATAGAAACAAAATACATAAATCCCTGACTGGAAGGATAGACAGAAGATCAACAATACTATTAAACCATGGACATGTAACTACACGGTTAATGCTTTCCAGCCTGGTAAAGCTTAACAATGCTGTTGCTAACGACGCTAAGGCTAACTTAGCAACCGGACCTCACAGAGCTATGATAAAAACATTAGCGCTCCACCTACGCCAGCCAGCCCTCATCTGCTCCTCAACAGCCGTGCTCACCTGCGTTCCAGCGATCGACGGCGCGACGAAGGACTTCATCCGTGGGTTTGGCGGCTAGCATCGGCTAGGCGTCTGCTAGTCCTTGTTGTGTTGCTACACCGATCCCACCTACAACGTTCTTCTTTGCAGCCTCCATTGTTCATTAAACAAATTGCAAAAGATTCACCAACACAGATGTCTAGAATACTGTGGAATTATGAAATGAAAACAGAGCTTTTTCTACGGGCTCCGAATACTTCCCTTGTCCTTGTGACGTCACACGCATACGTCAGCATAATAAAACGTTTTTTAACCGGAAGTGATTGATTGATTGATTGATTGATTGAGACTTTTATTAGTAGGTTGCACAGTGAAGTACATATTCCGTACAATTGACCACTAAATGGTAACACCCGAATAAGTTTTTCAACTTGTTTAAGTCGGGGTCCACTTAAATTGATTCATGATACAGATATATACTATCATATATACTATCATCATAATACAGTCATCACATAAGATAATCACATTGAATTATTTACATTATTTACAATCAGGGGTGTGGAGGGGGGGGGGGGGATATGGACATCAAGTAGTGGACATAGAGAGAGAGAGAGAGAGAAAGATCAGAAGGCATAAGAAAAAGAAAAAGTATCTGCATTTGATTGTTTACATTCGATTATTAGCAATCCGGGGAGGGTGTTAGTTTAGGGTTGTAGCTGCCTGGAGGTGAACTTTTATTGCGGTTTTGAAGGAAGATAGAGATGCCCTTTCTTTTATACCTGTTGGGAGCGCATTCCACATTGATGTGGCATAGAAAGAGAATGAGTTAAGACCTTTGTTAGTTCGGAATCTGGGTTTAACGTGGTTAGTGGAGCACCCCCTGGTGTTGTGGTTATGGCGGTCATTTACGTTAAGGAAGTAGTTTGACATGTACTTCGGTATCAGGGAGGTGCAGCGGATTTTATAGACTAGGCTCAGTGCAAGTTGTTTAACTCTGTCCTCCACCTTGAGCCAGCCCACTTTAGAGAAGTGGGTGGGAGTGAGGTGGGATCTGGGGTGGAGGTCTAGAAGTAACCTGACTAGCTTGTTCTGAGATGTTTGGAGTTTAGATTTGAGGGTTTTGGAGTGTGGCGGGAAATTTAAAATTGCACTTTATAAGTTAACCCGGCCGTATTGGCATGTGTTGCAATGTTAAGATTTCATCATTGATATATAAACTATCAGACTGCGTGGTCGGTAGTAGTGGGTTTCAGTAGGCCTTTAATGGCATGATTTTAATAGTCCGGCCCGCGTGTGCACAGATTTTCCTCCATGCGGCCCCTGAGCTAAAATGAGTTTGACACCCCTGCTTTAAACAACCACCAACAAGGTCTCTTTTTGCATATATACTATACAAAGCTGTGTATGTTTCTTCTTATCCCTAATTATTTTCAGGTTATTGTTGTGGTTTCTTCTTTGTATGAGGAGACTAAACCTGCTTTATGTGTCAATCGGCGTCATAGAAACACAATTGTCTTGACTTTGGCTGTGGAATGTTGTGACAATTGGTCCAGTTCGTAATAACAAAAAGCATGTCTCAGTGTGTATTCCGAGTCCAAGTTATAGTTATTCAGCCACCTAGTGGCCACTTCTTGCCTAAGGGCTTCAAAAGGATGAGTCAGGGCGCTTAATTATTCAAGTGAACGATGGCATGACATTTTTTAGAATGGCGGTCACGCTTAGCATGTAATCATGTAAATGTAGAGGTCAGAGCAGCTGTAGGCATGAGTTTGTTGGTGACGTGTAGGCTTAGAGTGTGCACCCTCGTAAGCGTTACACGGGGGAAGATAGCTTGTCCGGACATGTGAGGGGGAAACAGCGGAAGAGTTCATGCATGCACATTGGGCCGCATTCAGCAACCGTTCTTAAGGACAAATTTTGTTCTTAGGCCCACTTACGAAGTTTTTAAGGAGATTTTTGTACTCACCAATGTTTTCTTAGCTGGGATTTGTTCGTAGGTAAAAAAATCTATGAGTGCTCCAGAGCAGTGGTCCCCAACCTTTTTGTAACTGCGAACCGGTCAACGCTTGAAAATTTGTCCCACGGACCGGGGGGGGGTATGGTATTATTTTTATTTTTATTTTTATTTTTTTGTCATAAAAAAATACAATCATGTGTGCTTACGGACTGTATCCCTGCAGACTGTATTGATCTATATTGATATATAATGTAGGAACCGGAAAAATTAATAACAGAAAGAAACAACCCTTTTGTGTGAATGAGTGTAAATGGGGGAGGGAGTTTTTTTGGGTTGGTGCACTAATTGTAAGTGTATCTTGTGTTTTTTATGTTGATTTAATAAAAAATAAAGGTTTTTTTTTTGTTTTGTTTTTTCAATTTCTTGTGCGGCCCGGTACCAATCGATCCACGGACTGGTACCGTGCCGCGGCCCGGTGGTTGTGGACCACTGCTCCAGAGCACTCTTGGGGTGGCCTATTTGTTCTTAAGCATGACAAGTTCCCTTACTTCTATTGTCTAATGTTGAATTATTATCATAGATAGATAGACAGATAGATAGATAGATAGATAGATAGATAGATAGATAGATAGATAGATAGATAGATAGATAGATAGATAGATAGATAGATAGATAGATAGATAGATAGATAGATAGATAGATAGATAGATAGATAGATAGATAGATAGATAGATAGATAGATAGATAGATATAGATAAGACAGACAGACGTTTAGCAAAATGAGCAATATATAGACATTTCAAAATATATATTTGTGTGTATATATATTTGCACACAGTATTTGGTACACACACATGCGCACACACACACACACACTTACACAATCATCAATTGATTTAGTGATTGGTGACTCTTCAAAAGACTCAACTCACACAATGGCAATGCTTTTGCTGCTACTGCAAGATGCCGCAGATGGTGCCCTGGGGAGGGAGCGCATATTTCACCACCATGTAGACCTATTTGCCCGAAGTGACGAATATTTATTTGAACGCTTTAGGCTACCAAGAGCAGTCCCCCCTTTCTTAAACTTACGTTTTGACATTATCAGGCATGTGATTTTTCCGTCTAAAGTCGGAATTCCGTCTTTTTTAATCCCGGGGGAAAAAAAAAATGATCTACCGTTTTTCCGTTTTTTTTTCCGACCCTAAATCAAGATTCGAGACGTAGTTTATATTACGCCGTAGCTGATTGGTCGATATGTTCCTTGTGACCAATCAGGACATCTGTTATGAATGATGACGTTAATAACGTCATCATTCATAATGGTTATTACCGCCATTTTCCATATGTAAACGATGTCGGTTCTCGAGAGAAAGGACGCTTTACGAGTAAACGAAATTGATAAACATGTCAAAAATAAGTTTCGATGGGACTAGATGGAAAGGGAAATCACTGATACTGTTGGGAAGTTATGACTTTCTTCGGTGATTTTATTCGGAAAATCGATCGTCCCGGAAATGTTTTGTGCACGTGGTGTCATGATAATATTGACTATGGATCACGAGGTTTCAAGGCTTTGGAAGTACATGCGAAACGCCAAAAACAAATGAAACAACTTGAAGCAAGGAAAACAAACTTTTCACTAGCTGGTACATTTGGATGTCAACCGAAAGTGAGCAAACCTTACGGACTTCATCCTTTGTTTACATCGACAACTGCCGTAGACATGGAGAGGAAAGATCCACCCAAACAACCCACTTCAGTTGCAGACAGGGTTGTTAATAATGAGGTAAGCTAAAAAAAATATTTGCTTGCGAAATACGCATGCTTGTTTTAAATATTAACCAATTATTGCTTTGCGAAATATAAATGGGTTTTTTTGAAAATAAAAAGCCACGTGAAAATATATTATGAAATTACAGAAATTCAAAGAGTCGCATTATTGATTCCAGTTAACAATTTATTTGAAATACATTTGCATATAATACTATTTTGTAATATTAAGTTCTTATGTAGTCTCTTGAAACTATTGTCAGTGGTGTAACAATCTTGAAGGTAAATATTTTCACACTTGTTTCATGCAATATGTCAGTGTCCTCACATTATTATTATTTCCTATTTTGAAATATGAGTAAACAATACTAAACATGTTTAATTATTTTCATAAATTTATATCCTATTTTGGCGAAAAGAATGAAATGTTTACATTTGGTATTTTGTTAAATAAATTTGCAAGGAAAGCTCATGTTAGGGCTGGGCTCTCCGAGAAAGCTAATGTGTGAAGTGAACTGAAGTAATGTGGTAATACTGTAAATAAACTGTAGATAATAACACTGATCAATGTGACACCTGTGGATGTGAAATGAACGCAAGATGTAAATATTAGTGACTAAATACTGTTGGGACTGAACCATGTAAAGTGATTCATTAGGATAATTGGGTTATGTATGTTCTATTAATGATGTTTTCATGTCTTTGAACACTCAAATATTTTCTTCAAATGGTGCTGTCTTTGTTAATTTTAGCATGTTAAATTGGTGAAAAACCAGGAGCTTCGGGGGGCGTTGCCTGGACCTGGCTGGGGGCCTTCGTCCCCCAGACCCCCGGAAATGTTTTCAGTCTTTTTCATTGTGGTCAAATCACATGCCTGCATTATGTATTTCCCCCGCGGGATAATACGAATTTCTCTTCTGTAATCTGTTTGTGTTTTCTCCGTGTGTTTGATGTTCGGCTTTTCCACCGGAATTGTGCCCTTTTATGGGGAATTAAGGGCGTTTACCTATGCAAATTACAGAAGTAAGGGTGTTTACATGTCTTCGTGGAGGGGGGGCACAGGTTCGGTGGCCACGGATGAAGCGCTGGCTGTCCAAAGTCGGGACCCGGGGTGGACCGCTCGCCTGTGCATCGGTTGGGGACGTCTCTGCGCTGCTGACCTGTCTCCGGTCGGGATGGTCTCCTGCTGGTCTCACTATGGATTGGACTCTCACTATTATGTTAGATCCACTATGGACTGGACTCTCACAATATTATGCTAGATCCACTCGACGTCCATTGCATCTGGTCGCCCGGGGGGGGGGGGTCCCCACATCTGCGGTCCCCTCCAAGGTTTCTCATTGTCCCATTGGGTTGAGTTTTTCCTTGCCCTGATGTGGGATATGAGCCGAGGATGTCGTTGTGGCTTGTGCAGCCCTTCGAGACACTCGTGATTTAGGGCTATACAAATAAACATTGATTGATTGATTGATACATATGCATATTGGGGAAATAAGGGCGTGTTTATATGCAAATTATGATAGACACGCACGCGCTAACCATTTGGCATTCAGCAACTTAAGAACAGCAGGCGGGAACAATTTGGTCGTTTAAGAACACGTCATGAATTTGAATGGACTCTTCTTAGGAAATCACTTAGGAAGAAAGATAAGAGGAAAAGTTAGGAACTTATTGATGAATGGGGCCCACCGACAGGAAAAAGTATTTTGAAAGCAGAGTGCTGCTGTCCTCCAAACGCCTTCGGCTTGTTCTCCTGGCCAGACACCAGCTCCATCACAAACTGCCATTACAGCAATATCACAATCTGTCAACAATTGTGGATGAAGTAAGTGCAGAGAATAATAAACTGAAGTCGTTTTCTCTTTTCCTCGCTTCAGAATGACATGATCAGATTGTTTCAGCTTTCCGAAATGATTTGCATTGCTATTTTTAATCTAACACTGTTCACCACAACTATTTTAAAATTGTGATAATATCTTTATCATGGTCTTCCAACAGGATTTTACCATGACTCTGTACCTGAGACATTATTGGAAAGATGAGCGCCTGTCATTTACCGGCAGTTCCAACAAGAGCATGACATTTGACGGTCGCCTTGTAAAAAAGATCTGGGTCCCGGACGTCTTCTTTGTCCACTCGAAGAGGTCCTTTATCCACGACACCACCACAGACAACATCATGCTGCGCGTCTTTCCCGATGGACACGTCCTTTACAGTCTCAGGTGTGTATCAATGGGACATGTTGATATACTTTATGTTGAGCATGATGGCACAAGTGAAATGCAAATGAAATATATGATAAAGCATCATTATAGCTCACAGGTGTCAAACTCAAGGCCTGGGGGCCAAATCTGGCCCGCCACATCATTTAAAATGGCCCGCCATGTCATTTTACGAGTCCTCCGCATCCAGCCAATATGATTAGGCACTTTATGACGAAATGCATGCATTTTTCTTTCAATTTTGACAGAAAAATGTACTGCATCCAATTGCATACCGTATTTTTCGGACCATAGGGCGCACCGGATTGAAAGGCGCACTGCCAATGAGCGGGTCTATTCAGGTCTATTTTCATAAAAAAGGCGCACCGGATTATAAGGCACATTAAAGGGGCCATATTATGATTTTTTTCTAAATGTAAAACACTATCTTGTGGTCCACATAACATGTGATGGTGGTTCTTTGGTCAAAATGTTGCATAAATTATGATTTACAGACCATTTTCAAGTAGCTTTCTGAGCATCTCTTCAGGATGCGCCGTTTTGTGGGCGGTCTTATTTACGTGGCTCACCGTCGACAGCGTCTTCTCCCCGTCATCTTTGTTGTAGCTGTATAGCGTGCAAGGACGGGAGTGGAAGAAGTGTCAAAAGATGGAGCAAACTGTTTAAATGACATTCAGACTTTATTTAAATCAATAACGGAGCAGCATCTCCTCATCCGTGGCTAATGCAACATCGACGACGGAAATGTGTACCGTGAAAAACAGTCCGACCGGAACCCTCTAATAACTAAAGTTTTGTGGGTGAATTATGTAAAACCCACTACAGTTTTTTAACGTTTTGATAGCTAATCTACTGACAGATATTGTCATGATCTGTGGTCTGGATCATGTTTTTTGTTATTTTTTGTTAGTTTTGGACTCTTTTAGTTCCTGTTTGCGCTCCCTTGTTTGTTTAGTTACCATGGCGACTTATTAGTTTCACCTGCCTTATGTGTTCGGGACACGCACTTGCTCTAATCAAGAGACTATTATTTAAGCCTGTCTTTGCCAGTTAGTCGGCTGGCATCATTGCTTGTGTCATGCGATTGTTTGCTTCATGCCCTGCCAAGTAAGTTTTGTTTGTTCATGCCACAGTTAGCGAGTTTTTGTTTCATGTCCATAGTTCAGGCTAAGTGTTAGCATATGTTTCCTGCTTTAAGTTTTATGTCCCTTAGCCTCTTCTGCAATCGGCACGCTTTCCTTTTGTTTTAGTTCCTGACTATAGTCCTGTGTAGGATTTATTAATTAATAAATATGTTCCTACCTTCAAGTCCTGTCCGGAATAGTCCGTTTGCGTCCTGGGAGAACAAACCTCGCAGTAAGTTGCAAACACCCCCCCCCCCCCGTTTTGACAGATATAAGTAAGAACTTTATGCTACTTTATATTAGAAATGGCAACAGCAGAAGACGAATGCCACATAAGCAAGAAAAAAGAAGCACAGACTACAATGGCGGACGCGCGCACATTTTCAGGACTTATGCAGATCCCAAATATACATCAGCAGGTACCAGAAGGTGAGAAAAGTTGGTTTTGCGTATTATGTTTGCTAATAAGTGCCATTTTGCGGTCCTTATACACGCACCATAATAATACTCGTATGTTTAATGCTCCGACAATCCAACAAGCGGTGCGGCTTCACAGCTCACCGAAGTCGTACTAAAAACATTTTGACAGATTTTTGAGCGCCGTGTGTAATGTTCTATATTCTCAATGGAACATTTAAAGTTTTGGCGTCATCTTGCAGTTTACACGTATCTCTTATGTATGACTGCCATCTACTGGTCACACGTATCATTACACTATGTACCAAATAAAATTGCTTCGAGGTCGGTAAGCACAACCAGAATCATGCCGTACATTAGGCGTATCGGGTTATCAGGGGCACTGTCGATTTTTGAGAAAATTAAAAGATTTTAAGTGCGCCTTATAGTACAAAAATACGGTATGTTGTTCAGGTTAAAATTGTATCTGATCTTGCAACTAGCAAAGCAAGGTATCCATTAATCTGTTTGAAATAAATATAGTAATGAGAAAAAGATTCCTACAACTATTATATTCGTATAACGTATTTTTCGGATTATAAATCGCAGTTTTTTTCATAGTTTGGCCGGGGGTGCGATTTATACTCTGGAGCGATTTATGTGTGAAATTATTAACACATTACCGTAAAATATCAAATAATATTATTTAGAAGTGATGCAGAGGAAAAAGATTTCATGGGATTTAGCGATTAGGAGTGACAGATTGTTTGGTAAACGTATAGCATGTTCTATATGTTATAGTTATTTGAATGACTCTTACCATAATATGTTACGTTAACATACCAGGCACGTTCTCAGTTGGTTATTTATGCCTCATATAACGTACACTTATTCAGCCTGTTGTTCACTATTCTTTATTCATTTTAAATTGCCTTTCAAATGTCTATTCTTGGTGTTGGGTTTTATCAAATAAATTTCCCCAAAAAATGCAACTTATACTCTAGTGCGACTTATATATGTTTTTATTATGCATTTTCGGCCGGTGCGATTTATACTCTGGAGCGATTTATAATCCGAAAAATACGGTATATTCACTGTTTTCCTGTGGCCTTCCGAGGGCAGCCATATTTGCGATGCCAATTTGCCAATTGCGATTTGGCCCTCAATCAAAACGAGTTTGTGGCCCCAGTTATAGATGATAGAACATCAATACAGATGATGATTGGGGAGTGTCAGGTCCGAAGATATCTCTTGCTGTTGTTACATTGTTTTTCCTTTCAATAATACATGGTTGACTTTATTTACCATGAATTGATTTACGTGGAACCCGACTTAAAGGCCTACTGAAACCCACTACTACCGACCACGCAGTCTGATAGTTTATATGTCAATGATGAAATCTTAACATTGCAACACATGCCAATACGGCCGGGTTAACTTATAAAGTGCAATTTTAAATTTCCCGCCACACTTCCGGTTGAAAACGTCTAGATATGATGACGTATGCGCGTGACGTAAACGGTTGATAGAAGTATTGGTACCCCGTTGAATACAATACAAAAAAGCTCTGTTTTCATTTCAAAATTCCACAGTATTCTGGACATCTGTGTTGGTGAATCTTTTGCAATTTGTTTAATGAACAATGGAGACTGCAAAGAAGAAAGTTGTAGGTGGGATCTGTGTATTAGCGGCGGACTACAGCAACACAGCCAGGAGGACAGAGATGGATAGCAGACGCGCTAGCCGGCGAACTCACCTTAACTTCCTCCGTCTCGCCGACCGCATCTGTGATCGGGTGAAGTCCTTCGTCGCACCGTCGATCGCTGGAACGCAGGTGAGCATGGGTGTTGATGAGCAGATGAGGGCTGGCTGGCGTAGGTGGACAGCTAATGTTTTTAGCATAGCTCTGTGAGGTCCGGTTGCTAAGTTAGCTCCAATGGCGTCGTTAGCAACAGCATTGTTAACCTTCGCCAGGCTGGAAAGCATTAACCGTGTATTTACATGTCCCTGGTTTAATAGTATTGTTGATCTTCTGTCTATCCTTCCAGTCAGGGGTTTATTTATTTTGTTTCTATATGCAGTTAAGCACGATGCTATCACGTTAGCTCCGTAGCTAAAGTGTTTCGTCGATGTATTGTCGTGGAGATAAAAGTCACTGTGAATGTCCATTTCGCGTTCTCGACTCTCATTTTCAAGAGAATATAGTATCCGAGGTGGTTTAAAATACAAATCCGTGATCCACAATAGAAAAAGGAGAGAGTGTGGAATCCAATGAGCCAGCTTGTACCTAAGTTACGGTCAGAGCGAAAAAAGATGTCTTGCACTGCATTCTAGTCCTTCACTCTAATGTTCCTCATCCACGAATCTTTCATCCTTGCTCAAATTAATGGGGTAATCGTCGCTTTCTCGGTCCGAATCGCTCTAGCTGAATTGAAAACAATAGGAAAATGTGAGGAGCCTTTCAACTGACTACGTCACGCTACTTCCGGTAGGGACAAGGCTTTTTTTTATCAGATACCAAAAGTTGCGATCTTTATCGTTGTTGTTCTCTACTAAATCCTTTCAGCAAAAATATGGCAATATCGCGAAATGATCAAGTTTGACACATAGAATGGATCTGCTATCCCCGTTTAAATAAAAAAAAATCATTTCAGTAGGCCTTTAAACAAACTGAAAAACGTATTCGGGTGTTACCATTTAGTGGTCAATTGTACGGAATATGTTTTGTACTGTGCAATCTACTAATAAAAGTTTCAATCAATCAATCAATCAGACAAATGTATGCAATTTGATGATTGTTGTGTCTGTTCTCAGAGTGACGGTCACAGCAGCTTGTAACATGGACTTCAGTCGCTTCCCTCTGGATTCTCAGACTTGTTCACTGGAGTTAGAGAGCTGTGAGTTGAATTTGAATGATCTATTCGTCCCTACCTCCATCCTTCCATTCCGCTTATCTTGCTCAGACTAGTCAGGAGGCTGACTTAGGGAACGAGACAGTAGCAGGGTGTGTGCACATATAGTATGTGTCTTCAATTAACCAAACTTAGATTGTTTTCGGTTCATCTTAAATTTCTGGGCGACCGCTCTACCATCTGAACCACAGCGCCCAATTATTTATTAATATTTTAAGAATATCGGCTGTTATTTAAAAAAAAACATGTTGTCAACCACAGCCTCTTATGTTTATGGCATCCATTCTTATTCCAAACACTGTGTGAGGACATGTATTGTGTTTCACAGACGCATACACGGACGAAGACCTGATGCTATACTGGAAAAGTGGTGATGAGTCACTGAGTACCGATGATCGCATTTCCTTGTCACAGTTCCTCATCCAGAAGTTTCACACCACATCTCGCTTGGCCTTCTACAGCAGCACAGGTAGGTCACCAATGTCACAAGCAGAAAAACGGAAAAATGGCATTACATAATAAATTGCCGTATTTTCCGGAACCATAGGACACTGCCGATGAATGGTCTATTTTCGATCTTTTTTCATATATAAATTGCACCGGATTATAGGGCGCATTAAAGGAGTCATATTATTATTATTTTTTTATAAATGTAAAACACTTCCTTGTGGTCTACATAACATGTAATGGTGGTTCTTTGTTCAAAATGTTGCATAGATTATGTTTTACAGATCATCTTTAAGCTGTTTCAATGACATTCAGACTTTACTTCAATCAATAACAGAGCAGCATCTCCTCATCCGGAAACAACAATAACGCCGGAAATGTGTCCCCTGAAAAACTGTCCGACCAGAACTCTCTAATAACTCAAGTTCCGTGGGTAAATAATGTAAACTCACTACACCGGTATGTTTTAGCGCTTTCATGCCGAGTTTACGGACAGATATAAGTAAGAACTGGTTGAGGTGGGCGGGGTTTGGTGGTAGCGGGGGTGTATATTGTAGCGTCCCGGAAGAGTTAGTGCTGCAAGGTGTTCTGGGTATTTGTTCTGTTGTGTTTATGTTGTGTTACGGTGCGGATGTTCTCCCGAAATGTGTTTGTCATTCTTGTTTGGTGTGGGTTCAGAGTGTGGCGCATATTTGTAACAGTGTTAAAGTTGTTTATACGGCCACCCTCAGTGTGACCTGTATGGCTGTTGACCAAGTATGCCTTGCATTCACTTGTGTATGTGTAAAAGCCGCATATATTATGTGACTCGGCCGGCACACTGTTTGTATGGATGAAAAGCGGACGTGACGACAGGTTGTAGAGGACGCTAAAGGCAGTGCCTTTAAGGCACACCCCCAATAATGTTGTTAGGGTGGAAATCGGGAGAATGGTTGCCCCGGGAGATTTTCGGGAGGGGCACTGAAATTCGGGAGTCTCCTGGGAAAATCGGGAGGTTGAAACCGATACCGATAATTTCAGATATTACATTTTAAAGCATTTATCTGCCGATATTATCGGACATCTCTAGTAAGAACTTTACACTACTTTATATTAGAAATTGCAACAGCGGAGGATGAATGTCCCATAAAAAGGAGATAGAGAAAAATAAGAAGCTTATGGACTACGGTGTCGGAGGCGCGCAATTTTTCAGGATTTATGCACATCCTAAATACAGCTCAGCGGGTACCAGAAGGTAAGAAAAGTTGTTTTGCGTAATATTGCGAAACAAAACGCCAGATAATGTGTCTTACCTTATACACACACCATAATAATACTGGTATGTTGAAGCACAGTACAATCCATCAAGCGGTGCGGCTTCATAGCTTACCAAAGTCGTCCAAAAACATTTTGATAGATTTTTGAGCGCCGTGTGTAATGTTCTATATTTTCAATGGAACATATAATATGTTGGTGTGGTTTACTTGAGTCATATTGCCATCATATTTAGGGATGATGTTCGTGAAGAAATTATCGAGTTTGATGCCATTATCGAATCCTCTTATCGAACCGATTCCTTATAGAATCCAGATAGGTTGTTGTGTGTGCACTGAGTTCCAAAAGCCGTAAATATTATATGACTGGGCCGGCACGCTGTTTATATGGAGGAAAAGCGGACGTGACTAAGGACAGCATGCGGACGTTAAATGGTGAAGGTTTCAGGTGAGAGAGGACGCTAAAGGCACGCCCCCCGTGAGCATATAGTGCTGCCATGTGCGTTGTAAATAAGTGGCTTCGATAACGGGAACCGGTTCACAAAAAGGGATTCGAATCCATGGAATCGGTTCTTTTCTTATCGAACAATCAGGAGAACCGGTTTTGAACATCATCCCTCATCATATTGCAGTCTACACATATCTCTTATGTTTGACTGCCATCTACTGGTCACACTCATCATTACACCATGTACCAAATAAAATTGCTTCGAGGTCAGTAAGCAAAACCAGAATTATTCCGTACATTAGGCGCACTGGGTTATAAGGCGCACTGTCGAGTTTTGAGGGGAAAAAAGGATTTTAAGTGCACCTTATAGTCCGGAAAATACGGTATATCAATATAAAAATATAAATTGCGATAGACACGTAATCGAGCTCAATAGAAAATATATTTTCTATTTTTATTCCTCATCGAAAAAGAACGGAGGTTGCGAAGCAAGGTTGGTTGCCTGAACCAAGGCACTCACTTTCTGCCTTAATAGCTGAGGGATTATAATCAGAGGAAGGGTACATTTGAAATAAAAATGTTTACATTTAATATTACTTTGCTCATGGTCCCTATTTTTGATAGGTCACAAAAAATATCAAAGCTGGTCATCTAACTCTTCTCTCACTGTGTTTGCAGGCTGGTACAATCGGCTGTACATCAACTTCACACTGAGACGCCACATCTTCTTCTTCCTGCTGCAGACCTATTTTCCAGCCACTCTGATGGTGATGCTATCATGGGTGTCCTTCTGGATCGACCGTCGGGCTGTGCCAGCCAGAGTTTCCTTGGGTGATTAAAACATCCTTTACCCCTTTGGGGTTCTTACCTCAACCTCAACCTTCAGTTATCTACATCTTCCTTTAGTTTACTTTCTCTTACCTACAATACTGCTCACCTTACTTACCTATTTATTACCTTATCTTGTTTTATTTTACCTTCTGTTGCCTACTTCTTACCTTTTTTCCTCTGTTACCTATGTATTACATTATTTTACCCTATTTTACATTGGCTTACCTTCTGTTACATAATTCTCCCCTTTTTAACTTTCTGGTACCTACGTCTTACCTTATTTTTCACTGCCTTACCTTCTGTTGCCTGCTTTTTACCTTCTCTTAACTACATATTACCTTATTTTACCTTTGGTTTCCTTCTGTTTCCTACTTCTTACCTTCTGTTACCTACCTCCTACCTTTTCTTACCTATTTGTAACCTTCCCCTGCCTTCTGTTACTGACTCCTTACTTTCTCTTAACTTCTTTTACCTACTTCTTATCTTATTTTACAATTTGTTACCTACTTCTCACCTTCTTTTGCCCTCTGTTTCCTACCTTTTACCTTCTTTTACCTATTTCTGACCCTTTCCAATCTTCTGTAGCTTACTTTGTACCTTCTCTTAACTTCTGTTACCTACTTATTACCTTGTTTTACCTTCTGTTACCTCCCTTGTGTCTTCTTTTACCTATCTCTAACCTTATCCTGCCTTCTGTTGCCTACTTTTTACCTTCTCTTAACTTCTGTTACCTACTTCTTACCATCTTTTACATTCTGTTACCTACTTTTTAACCTTCTTTTACTTACCTGTTACCTTCTCTTACCGATTTCTAACCTTCTCTTACTTTCTGTTACCTACTTCTTACCTTCTCACTTCTTTTACCATGTCTTATGTTGCTTTACCTTCTGTTACCTACCTATTACCTTCTCTTACCTATTTCTAATCTTCTCGTACTTTTGGTTACCTACTTCTTACATTCTCCTATCTCCTGTTACCTACTTCTTTTTACCTTATTTTACCTTTGGTTACCTGCCGTGTAGTACCTTAGCATCTCTTACCTTCTGTACGGTTGTGTATATTATACAACCCTCATTGTAAAATTCCTTTATTTGCAAAATTAACAATTGTCGTATTTTACAAAATACATATCAACTTAAAAGTTGATTATCGTACTTCAAAATTAGTTTCCTTTTTTAATACAATACCACTTATGTGACTGTACTCTTATTTTGTTTTTTTATTTTGACATACTTAATGAACACATTAATCACACAAAACCTAAAAACAGTGTTTTCAAAAATAGGATTATCATTATTAAAAATATATTTTGTCTGTGTGCATGACTTGTTAGGAGTGCTCTTTGTAGCAGAGCTTGTGACCCCAAAAAGCCGGAAACAGCGCGCAATGTGCAGGTAAATGGGGATTTAATGCCAAAGCGAGCACAGGGAAACTGTGCAAGAAAAATAATTAAAGATAGTTAACAAGAAATAAATGCAAAACAAGAAGTAAAAAAATGACACAAACTGTGAAAATTCCTCTGAACAACAAGACGCCGAACATTTGGAATGATCCTACTATTAACAAAGAAGAGAGACAATGGCTTAAATAGCCCTCCAACACCAGGTGAGACAATCAACCCAAATAAACCGCAGGTGAGGAGGTAAGCGTTTAGAAAGAGAGTAAAGCTAGAGCAAACAGAATGCAAACACTGATGCCAGGTGGGTATTTATCAAACCGTTATTTGAATTTATTAATGGAAAACCCCTTGAGATGCAGCATCTCGTTTTCAAGGAGGACCAAATCTGCCAACATTATTTGTTGGTGGGATCATTCTGTTAAGAATGCTCTTTGTAGCAGAGGTCTTAACCCCAAAAAGCAGGAGACAGCACACAACATGCAGGTAAATGGGTATTTAATGTCAAAAGTTCAAAAAACCCAAGGTAGAGTGCAACCATGAATTGATTTACGTGGACCCCGACTTAAACAAGTTGAAAAACTTATTCGGGTGTTACCATTTAGTGGTCAATTGTACGGAATATGTACTGTACTGTGCAATCTACTAATAAAAGCTTCAATCAATCAACAGGGATATGCACGAAGCAAGCACAGGGAAACTGTGCAAGAAAAACAACTAAAGAGAGCCAACAGAAAGTATAAAGAAATGCAAAACAAGAAGTCAAAAAAATGCCACAAAGCGTGAAAGTTCCTCTGAACAATAAGTCGCCAAACTTTTTAATGATCCCACAACCAACAGAAAAGAGACAATGGCTTAAATATCCCTTCAACACCAGGTGAGACAATCAACCCAAATAAGCTGCACCTGACATGTTAGCTACTTCTCTTTGTTTATAATGTTTATAATGTCTATTTTTCTATTTCCTGCTGGATCTACTCTCTATTTTTAGCTGCTGCTGTCACATATACTGTATATACTGTAATATTGTACATGGTCATTGGTATATATTGTATATATGTTATAGACATAATATAATATATCTGTATATATATTATTCTGTACACATATTATGTATATATTCGTATATATGTGAGATTTTTTATCGCTATATTAGTCTATTTATACCTGCATTGTCCTTTCCATCCTTACACTTTCCATCATTGTAACTGAGCTACTGTGTTGAACAATTTCCCTTGTGGATCATTAAAGTTTGTCTAAGTCTAAGTCTAAATGAGGAGGTAAGCGCTCAGAAATAGTGTAAAGTTAGAGCAAACAGAATACAAACAAAACAGGAAGTGGAACCAAAATAAGAACCTAAAACAGGAAGAGAAGCCAAAAACACCCAAAAACTAAAGCAAAGAATGTCCTGGCATAACAGGTCGTAACATGACTCTTCTTGCATCAAACAACAAAGTTAAATGTGGTAAAGTAATAATTTACCTTAAAAGCCAGCTGAGTAGGGTAGTTTCAGTTTTCTACTGTATGTATACAATATATAATGTGTCCCCTTTTAGTCTTACTCAATAAAGATGTAACACGTGACTCCTTTTGCTTGCCCTGTGGACGATAACATGAGGTCATGTTGTGTATTTTGTGTGCAGGTATCACTACAGTGCTAACCATGTCCACCATCATCACTGGCGTCAATGCGTCCATGCCTCGGGTGTCCTACATCAAGGCAGTGGACATTTACCTCTGGGTCAGCTTCGTTTTTGTCTTCTTATCTGTGTTGGAATACGCTGCTGTCAACTACCTGTCCACCGTCCAGGACCGCCGGGAACGCAAAAGGAGAGAGCGGGCAAGATCCCAGGTACTTCCAGAGTCGGTTTTTTTTCTTCTTTATAGATTTATTAACAAACAAAGCTCACGGACTAGACTCGTTTTGACTCGTAACCCTTCATTAAGTAATGTACTCACATAGAAAAGTATGAAGATGGATGGAACTGGGGGAAAAACTAAACTTACATTGGACACTAGAATGGCAACTACCACACCTGCCATACGTATATGTAGCAGGGTCAGACAAGGAGAGTTATTGTAGTTACTAAGGCTTGGTGCAGAAAGTAAAAAAAATAGCCCGTTATTGATCGACCCACTGGAAAATTTCCCAGTAATACCCATGGCCAGTCTAGGTGGGTAGATGGTTGTTTGGTTTGTTTGTTGGTTGGTTGCTCGGGAGGTAGGTAGATTGGTAGGTAGGTAGGTAAATATGTGGGTAGATGGTTGTTTGGTTGGTAGGTTGTTGGCACAGTAGGTAGGTAGATTGATAGGTAGGTAGGTAGGTATGTGGATAGATGGTTGGTTGGTTGGTCGGTTGGTTGGTAGGTATGTAAATTGTTATTAGGTAGGTAGGTATGGGAATAAATGGCTGGGTGGTAGGTAGGTATGTGGATAGTGGGTTGGTCGGTTGGTAAGTGAATAGAGGGTTGGTAGGTAGGTAGGTAGCTGACCAGAGGGTTGGTTGGTAGCTGGATAAATTGTTGGTTGACAGGTAGGTGGATAAATGGTTGGTTGGTTGGTTTGTTGGTTGATAGGTATGTAAATAAGTAGTTGTTAGGTAGGTGGATAGAAGGTTGGTTGGTAGGTAGGTGGGCAGATGGTTGGTAGGTCGGTAGGTAGCTAAACAGAGGGAGGGTAGGTATGAAAATAGATGATGGACGATTTGTTTTTCATCTAGAAACCTGGGTTACGCTGTGATTCAAAAACGATATATTTTAAAAACTCAACGATTGGAAAAGATTTGTGTATAAAACAGGGGTAACCACACTTTTTCAGCATCGAGGTGATCTATCTCATCCTCTCTCTCTCTCTCTCTCTATATATATATATATATATATATATATATATATGTATGTATGTATGTATGTTATATATATATATATATATATATATATATATATATATATAAGTATGTTATATATATATATATATATATATATATATATATATATATATATATATATATATATATATATATATATATATATATATATATATATATATATATATATATATATATATAATGTACACTACCGTTCAAAAGTTTGGGGTCACCCAAACAATTTTGTGGAATAGCTTTCATTTCTAAGAACAAGAATAGACTGTCGAGTTTCCGATGAAAGTTCTCTTTTTCTGGCCATTTTGAGCGTTTGATTGACCCCACAAATGTGATGCTCCAGAAACTCAATCTGCTCAAAGGAAGGTCAGTTTTGTAGCTTCTGTAACGAGCTAAACTGTTTTCAGATGTGTGTACATGATTGCACAAGGGTTTTCTAATCATCAATTAGCCTTCTGAGCCAATGAGCAAACACATTGTACCATTAGAACACTGGAGTGATAGTTGCTGGAAATGGGCCTCTATTCACCTATGTAGATATTGCACCAAAAACCAGACATTTGCAGCTAGAATAGTCATTTACCACATTAGCAATGTATAGAGTGTATTTCTTTAAAGTTAAGACTAGTTTAAAGTTATCTTCATTAAAAAGTACAGTGCTTTTCCTTCAAAAATAAGGACATTTCAATGTGACCCCAAACTTTTGAACGGTAGTGTATATATACACTACCGTTCAAAAGTTTGGGGTAGTAGTGTAGTGTATATATACACTACTTTTGAATGGTAGTGTATATATACTGTATATATATATATGTATGTATATTATATATGTATATACATATATATATATATATATGTATATATGTATGTGTCTTAGGGTTGTACGGTATACCGGTACTAATAAAGTACCTTGCTACTAGTTAATTGAAAGTGGTACTGTACTGCAGAAGTACTATTATAGAGAAATACCGGTATCTTTTTTTCATCAACATGTTGATGTGCGGCGGTGACTACAGAGCTAAGGCGCATGATGTTGAGTGTGTCAAAGCGCACACACATAGCGCATACGGGCAATAACATTGTGGAAAGGAAGAATGGCAAAAAAAAATGACAATTCTACTGGTTAATGAAGAGGGTGCTTGAAGCGCAATATGGAGGTATTTGGGCTCCAAAACTAACGCTAAAGGTGGCGCTTTAAACAGGGAAGCGCCGCGCTGCAAGTTCTGCTTTAAAACATGCCTTGTCAAACGTGGTGATTAGTATTACCAGCTTTGCTTCAAACTTTGGTAAACATTTAAATAATAAGCATTCAGATCTGCACAAGGAGTTATAAAAAGTGACAGGTAATAATGTAGTTGTTACACCTGTCCTGCTGTTCGGCTCCCGTGCAGACCGTAGTCGAGGAGCACAGGGCAGACGTTCCCTCCAGGGTCGATGTTTTTGTCGGGGGGTAACACCCTACGCTCTCAGAATGACGAAGCCGCAGATTCATGACAATCTGGTTGTTTCATTATTAGTTTTGCAGGGCACAACAGGAAACGTGCACAGTGCACACTCTACCTCTCTCTTTACTCGCCCACCCCCTCACTGACGTCACTCACCCAACACATTGCCATTCTGAGCCAACACACATACGCCGACTTAATGGGCACCCCTGGTATAAACGATTCAATAAGATTTGATACGGTGTATGAACGATTCGATTCTACGGGTAACATTTGTTGACGGACATATTCTTATTATACCACAAAAAGAACTATGGAAGGATTATTTTAGCAAAATTATTTGCTAACGTTTATCTCAATCTATGTGTGTGCGTAACAAAATCCGCTGGTGTGTGTTTTAAGTTGTCTGTGTATTAGGATTTATCTACGTGTAAAAAAATATCTGTCTGTCCATGTTTCGATCGGCGTGTGTGGGTAAAAAAAATGTGTGTGTGTGAAGCAGGTACCACCTATTGTCTTTTTACATGCGACACTTCTGCCATGTTCGAGTGGTCTGTACAGCAATTTAAACATGTAAAAAGAGTTGTCAGTCTGTAACTCCCCCTTGCCTTTCCTTATACTCACCACTAGTCTGGGGATGCTTTGAGTACATTGAAGGTAGAAAAGCGCTATACAAGTATAACCCATTTACCATATACCATCAGAATCCTATGTCAAATACATTTATTTTTAGAAACGGACCAAAAAGACTTTCTGAATAAACATGTTTTTGTTTGATGGGATAGTAGAAAAGTTATCAAATTAAATGTATAAATAACAAAGAACAGTCTTGGCCGTCAATCCAGTCAATGAAAAGTAAATATCCAGTGTAATTCAGAGCTCCTCTGCATATCTTTAAAAGTGTTGTCAACTTGTCAGATGTAATTTCACCCTGTTGACATGATGGGTAAGGACATGCTAATTCTAGAGGCCCAAAATCAAAGGGTCATATTACAGGCATATCCTAAACCGTTATTTTGGGACATGAAGAGGGCGGGGGGAAGCAGGGGAGTGGTGAGTTTGGAGTTGAATGAGAAGTGTGTGTGTTCAAAGCTTGCAAAGGATGTTGTTGTTGTTGTTGTTGCTACTGCTGCATTGTTGGCTACAAATACAAAAATAAAGTAGTCAAAACTGTCGTCTTTTCCTCGAGTCAAGTCAAGTCGGTGCCATCACAGAAATTAGCCGCGCAGTTTCCTTAGCCGCAGGGTTCAAAGCGTTGGAAAAAAGTAGCGGCTTATAGTCTGGAAAACACAACATATGAAACTAGAAAGGGTCAAGTTGACTTTTTTGTATTTTGCATTGAAACACAGCCTGCTTTGGTTTGCGTTTACTGCGATGTACAAAACCCAAAAGCAGTGAAGTTGGCACGTTGTGTAAATCGTAAATAAAAACAGAATACAATGATTTGCAAATCCTTTTCAACCTACGACCACTGTCAGTAACTACAGTTGGTCGCTACAATGTACGTGCAAGTTAAAATTCTATAATGCAAAGCGAAAGCCATTTATCAACAACACCCAGAAATGCCGCCGGATTCGCTGGGCCCGAACTCATCTATGATGGACTGATTCAAAGTAAGGCTGCAGCTAACGATTATTTTTCTATCGATTAATCTATAGATTATTTTTTTCGATTAATCGGTTAATCTATAGATTATTTTTTCGATTCATCTATAGATTATTTTTCCTTTTACCGATTATTTTTTTTATTCAAAATGAAGATGAAAAAATAAATGTAGGCCAGTTTTTTCAAAAGGCATTGCTTTTATTTACAAAAAAAAAAAAGTATGGCCACTCAGTCAACATTGACAACAACATGACAAAATATTCTGTAACAATGTAAACATTTAAAACTTTTAACATTTAACAAAATTAAAAGTAGCTTATTTGCTTTTTAATGTGCAAATATAAAAGTAAACATCCAGTGCAAATCGTAATATTCTGCAATAGTATAAGCATTTCAAAAGTAAAAGTATTGCTTATTTTGCTTTAAAATGTGCAAAAATCATCCAATACAAAAAAGTGCCAATCTAAATATTCTGGAGCACTGTAAACATTAAGTATTGCTTTTAAAATGTGCAAAATAAACATCCAGTCCAACACAGTACACAATAACCAATTCTACTCATTCCAGTGAGTGACTAACAGTTGTAATGAAGAAAGGTTAGCATGTCCACATGCTCTGGTTCTTTTCTTGTTTACAATATTCCCAGCAGCTGAAAATAAGCGCTCAGAAGGGGTCGATGTGGCTGGAACTGAGAGCTAATTACCGGTAGCCTTCACCTCAAGCCAGGACTGCGAGTGAGCTGAGCTCCAGTTTATATTCCTAGAAGGTCAACGGGCTCATAGTAGGGATGTGCGTATCGATCCTGTGGTATCGATATATCGATACTCACACGCTACTCATTTGGCATCACTTTTCTGAAAAAAGTATCGATATAAACCAAAAAACGGCGTGTGGGGGGTGCAAGCATCACTTTCAGATGTTTTTGATGACTTACTTAACTTACTATGTGCTGGGACACCCCTGTACCTGGCAGAGTATAGAGCTGGCCCAGTCACGTGACAGGAGACAGCGAATGAGCGTCGTCAACGTGCAACACACACACAGCCAGCCGACAGCGATGCAGCCAGGCATATCCAGTGTTGTCCAATTGTTGACTTAAAACAGGCATTGTTTTTTTGTTTTTTTAGTAATGTTTACTGAATATTTTTGTTTAAATGATTATCCTAAATTCAAATAATTTCCACACAGGGGAATTTACTGTTAGTTGAAAATTGCTTGAGTATTTAAAACAAGATAAGAAAGGGATAACATTTGGAGATTCTTCATCTTTGCATTAGTTTTATTTTTTTCCAAGAAAATCTTGAAATATATGATTGAATGTGATTTTGGTTTTAATCTGTAACATCATTTCTTACATTTCGAAAACATTAACCTATTTCATATTTCATTAATTGCTAATTATATCACAAACTTTAAAAAATAACTGCAGCTTCTTGCGATTCGGATTTGACAGTTAATTGGAAAGCCCTAATATCTAATTATTATTATATATAATTATTATTATATATAATATTTAATTTATATTTCATATTTGTTATTTATTTTAATTTTACTTTTATTATATATTGACCATAATAAATGTGGTATAAATGGTCTGTATTTGTCTTGTGATTTGTCTTAAATAATAACAATAGTAATAATATTTTTGACTGACAAAAATTGCCAATAAGAAATTAATGGTATCGGTATCGATGAAAAGGCAAGATAAAGTATCGGTATCGTATCGAATCCTAAAAGTGTGGTATCGCCCATCCCTAGCTCATAGTGATGTTACTAGTAGTTGACTGGGAGGTGTTTATTATCATTTGGGGAGAGTCCGCTGCCTGATGCTCACCTGCTAAACACCTATCTGCTCCACGCTGAAGCGCTGACTACATGCGCTCTGAATACACACTGCTGATTGGCTGGTAACGTTTTGAATACGCACTGCTGATTGGCTGATAACGCTTTGTATAACGCTTTGTGTGTACCAATCAGATGGTTGTGTGGGTGGGACAATGCTGCGTGCTGAGACAGAGGCAGCCGCAGAAGGAGCGAAGCAGCTTGTTAAGACTTTAGCAGCTAAAGTTAGCTTTAGCTTAGCAACTCGTTCGGTACACCCCCGTACCGAACCAAAAGCCCCGTACCGAAACGGTTCAATACAAAACACGTACCGTTACACCCCTAGCAGATACAAATGACACATTCATGTTTTTGTGTAATGATGACAACGTATACTCGCGCGGACGATTGACTAGTTGATGGTTTTCTTTTCAAATGCTCGTTCATAGCCGTTGTGCTGCCTATGCTATGATAGGCCATTTACGCTCGACACAGTGTGCATACAACAACATTATTAGGCCGTGTATTGAAATACTCCCACACTTTTGACCACTTTTGGCGTGATTTTTTCCCCCTCGCTCGCACAGTCTGCTTTGCGCTCCGCCATGACGGTAGTGTGACGTAAATATGCGACGCGTCGACGCACAAAAACGGCGTCGACGTATTTACGTAACCGATGACGTCGACTACGTCGACGCGTCGTTTCAGCCTTAATTCAAAGTAGGGATAATATCGGCCGATAAATGCTTTAAAAATGTAATATCGGAAATTATCAGTATCGGTTTCAAAATTATCGGTATCGGTTTCAAAAAGTAAAATGTATGACTTTTTAAAACGTTGCTGTGTACACGGACGTAGGGAGAAGTACAGAGCGCCAATAAACCTTAAAGGCACTGCCTTTGCGTGCCGGCCCAGTCACATAATATCTACGGCTTTTCACACACACAAGTGAATGCAAGGCATACTTGGTCAACAGCCATACAGGTCACACTGAGAGTGGCCATATAAACAACTTTAACACTGTTATAAATATGCGCCACACTGTGAACCCACACCAAACAAGAATGACAGACACATTTCGGGAGAACATCCGCACCGTAACACAACATAAACACAACAGAACAAATACCCAGAACCCCTTGCAGCACTAACCCTTCCAGGACGCTACAATATACACTACCGTTCAAAAGTTTGGGGTCACATTGAAATGTCCTTATTTTTGAAGGAAAAGCACTGTACTTTTCAATGAAGATAACTTTAAACTAGTCTTAACTTTAAAGAAATACACTCTATACATTGCTAATGTGGTAAATGACTATTCTAGCTGCAAATGTCTGGTTTTTGGTGCAATATCTACATAGATGTATAGAGGCCCATTTCCAGCAACTATCACTCCAGTGTTCTAATGGTACAATGTGTTTGCTCATTGGCTCAGAAGGCTAATTGATGATTAGAAAACCCTTGTGCAATCATGTTCACACATCTGAAAACAGTTTAGCTCGTTACAGAAGCTACAAAACTGACCTTCCTTGGAGCAGATTGAGTTTCTGGAGCATCACATTTGTGGGGTCAATTAAACGCTCAAAATGGCCAGAAAAAGAGAACTTTCATCTGAAACTCGACAGTCTATTCTTGTTCTTAGAAATGAAGGCTATTCCACAAAATTGTTTGGGTGACCCCAAACTTTTGAACAGTAGTGTACCTCAGTTCCCAAATGTTTACTGAGTGTTGTTAAAAGGAAAGGCCATGTAACACAGTGGTGAACATGCCCCTGTGCCAACTTTTTTGCTATGTGTTGCTGCCATTAAATTCTAAGTTAATTATTATTTGCAAAAAAAATGAAGTTTCTCAGTTCAAACATTAAGTATCTTGTCTTTGCAGTCTACTCAATTGAATATAAGTTGAAAAGGATTTGCAAATCATTGTATTTTGTTTTTATTTACCATTTACCCAACGTGCCTACTTCACTGCTTTTGGGTTTTTTGAACTATGTGACAATAATAAAGCAATATCTGGCATATTTCAGTCGCTGCCGTGCACGTGCGGGATCTCCCAGACAAGAACCATGGCCATGTTGGACGGCACCTACAGCGAGGCGGACACCAACAGCCTTGCGGGATACACGGAAGAGCCGCTGGAGGAGGAGGAGGAGGAGGAGGTTGCAGAGAAGGTAGAACACATGGTGGTTCACCTGTCAGTCAGCAGTGAGTCCACAACCACCAAGAAGAAGAAGAGTCTCCGCCGTCTAAACATCATACAGAACACGCACGCAATAGATAAATATTCACGCATGATTTTTCCCGGTTCCTATATTTTCTTCAACCTGATCTACTGGTCTGTCTACTGCTGAAACACTTTTTCATATTAGATGACAACAACTTTTCTACTTCACTGTCTGCAAGTTTTAGTGCTAAGACTCACAACTTTCAGGTTTTTTTTTTTCACGCAGCAACGTCAACGTCCATGAAGAGAAGAAGAAGATTTTTTTTTTTGACAATGAAAGACTTTCTATTTACATTCTTGTTGTGGTGGTCCTCCATTTTTGTAACCACATTGAAGGAAATGCCAAATATCAATTCATGAAAATATATATACAGTATGACTAATGGTTGTTTAATAATTATATATATATGACTGATAGCTATGTATCTTAAATATATTGTGACAAATAGCTATTAATTAGATATGACTAATAACTACTAATTATACATGACAATAACTATTAATTATACATGACGATAGGTGTTTGTTAATTATATATATATATGACTAATACCTTATTATTGTTATTTTCTGAAACTGATAGTTATTAAATATATATTTATGACTAATAGCTATGTATTCATATATATATATGACATAATTACTTATTTATTATTATGACTGATACCTATTAATTGGATATAATGTATGACTGCTACTTATTATATATTTGACTGATAACTATTGAGTATATGCAGCTGAGATAGGCTCCAGCACCCCCCGCGACCCAGAAGGGAATAAGCGGTAGAAAATGGATGGATGGATGGATGGATAATTATTTATTTATTATTATGACTGATACCTATTAATTGGATATACTGTATGACTGCTACTTATTATATATTTGACTGATAACTATTGATTATATGCAGCTGAGATAGGCTCCAGCACCCCCGTGACCCCAAAAGGGACAAGCGGTAGAAAATGGATGGATGGCTGGAACTATTGATTATTTATATTACTGATAACTATTAATTATCTGTATGACTGATGGCTATAAATTATATGTAGATGATAGCTGTTTATTTATTATGTTCAACTGATAACTATTATATACTGTATGACTGATAACTACTTATTGATTATAATATGAGAATATCTATTATATATGACTGATAGCTAATTGTATATATGATTGATAACTTCATTATTACTGTATATTATATATGACTGACAGCTATTTAACAATTTTAAATATGATTGATACCTGTTTATTTATATATAACTGATAACTATTAATTGCATTTAGTGATACCAATGTATCATAAATATTAATTTTAATCATACATATATATATAAGATTGCCAACTTTATATACTATATATATATATATATATATATATATATATATATATATACATACATATATATATATATATATATATATATATATATATATATATATATATATATATATATATATATATATATATATATATATATATATATATATATATATATATATATATATATATATATGACTAATAGCTATTTATTATAGATATGAGTGATAGCTATAGAAACAAAAACTGATCATGCTGTAATAATTGTGTGAATGTTAAAGGTCATTTGTGTCATTAATTGTGTAATGTTATAACACACCAAAATACTTCAATGTATAATTGGTATTCTGTTAAATATGTTGATACAGAACTTTCAATACAACATCAAAACATTGACGTAACATTGTTTACATTTCTCAAAGTTCAATATTTCGTATTTCTTCAGCATTCACACACCATTTCTTCTCAAATGTATATTTTATTTGTCATCTTCCATTCATGTAAAATATCACAAGGTGAAAATGTTGGACTTTTTATTGTGTGCAGCCAAAATAAATAAAGTGTGTGATAGTGACTTTTATCTGTGTAGTAAAACAATTTTTTCTGTTTATATTTTTGGATTTGCATACTTTTACATTGTTTTGAATTAATGTATTTAGTAATAACTTTTTTTTTTTTTTGCACAAACTTGTTTCAATGTTTCTCATATAATCAACTAACTTGTTAGTGGTTATGACGTTTCAAGTTTCAAGTCTTGGTATCGGTCTCAGTATTAACGATAGAAATCCTGTGCTTGTCTGGTATCGCTTCGATACCAACATTTTCAGTATCACCACTCCTAACACAGCGCACACTTTTGGCCTTCACGATAAAAGTGGTGCGTGTCTAACAAAAGAAGGGTTGCATTTTGTTGCACTTTCGCTGTAAAAATTACGGTTTTGCTGTGACAATTATGACAATATGTTGTGTGCGTGTAATTCCATATTGTTGAATATTCACATTATTGAAGTATTTCAACTACACTTCCGCTCAACTTGCCTGTCACTAACCCAATAAAAATTTACGTTAGTTTTTTTTTTAAATGTATATTTTATATTTTTAGTACTGTTTCGGGCACCGTTTACGCCCCTGCACCGTTTCAGAAGTAAGTCATTTTTCATTTCTGTCAGCGCAAATGGGCCGGATGTGTTACGCTATTATTGTGAAACCGGAAGTGTACGATTATTTCGAGAAGCGGTGTTTTTTCACGAGAGCCTTTTGGCACTAAATAAAATACGTGCCTCTCGGGTTACTGTCTACTCTTTATCCTTCATGTTGGGCTTGTAGCCCCTCTTATAAAACATTTAGTTACACTAGCATCGGTAAACAATTAAAAAAAGGGAAGAACACCCATATCCAACCGCGACTGCTTGGATAGTCGTGCTTTTTACGGGATGTCCTTAAAGGGACCGTGACTGGCTGGGCAGACCTTCTTATTTACGAGGTGTCTGTGAATGCGCCACGCCTGCTTTACTTCCTGTCTGCCATAACTTCACCAAAAACAAAAACACAAAAGGACAACGTTTTGTTCCTTCGTCTGTTTGCCGACAATAACGACGTGGTGAGTATTCTTTTGTGTTATTATAGAGTACTTTTCGGCCGAGTAACTGGAGTAGTTAGATTGTAACTGGCCTTGCAAAGGCGGGTAAATAAACGAGTTGTCTGTTGCTCCTCATGTAACTACTGCAACGTTTTTTGCAATAATGAGCTAAACTGTTTCTTTTTAAACTCTTCTGCTTTTTTGTAACTAATCCCAAGTAAGTTGTGTTGCTTGTGTGCATCATATAAGTACACGTAAGTTAGCCGCCACAATATAGTGGCGTTGATATTTTTACATTGCAATAAAAATATTGCAGAAGCACAGCTTATGAATTGTAGCATAAGACAAAACTAAAGTTGCACAGTGAGCGAATTACGGAATATACATAATAAATTCTTCCAAACCGGTATTTCTTGTTTAAAAGTCGCATCTAAAATAAATATACTACAGTAAATAAAGCATTTGAAGTACAAACGTGGCTATTAGCTCTTTTATAAGATATTAACTCCAGCCGTCAAGTTCCACTGACACCATATACAAGTACTAGTAACACCAAGTACAAGTATTACTGACGGTATAAGTAAGAGTACTACTGACTTCAAGTACAAGTACTATGGACACCAACTACTACTGACACCAAGTAAAAGTATCACTGACACCAAGTACAAGTATCACTGACACTATAAGTAGGAGTACTACTGACAGTCGACACCAAGTACAAGTACAAACCCCGTTTCCATATGAGTTGGGAAATTGTGTTAGATGTAAATATAAACAGAATACAATGATTTGCAAATCCTTTTCAACCCATATTTAATTGAATGCACTACAAAGACAACATATTTGATGTTCAAACTCATAAACGTTTTGTTTTTTTAAATATAATAATTAACTTAGAATTTCATGGCTGCAACACGTGCCAAAGTAGTTGGGAAAGGGCATGTTCACCATTGTGTTACATGGCCTTTCCTTTTAACAACACTCAGTAAACGTTTGGGGAACTGAGGAGACACATTTTTTAAGCTTCTCAGGTGGAATTCTTTCCCATTCTTGCTTGATGTACAGCTTAAGTTGTTCAACAGTCCGGGGGTCTCCGTTGTGGTATTTTAGGCTTCATAATGCGCCACACATTTTCAATGGGAGACAGGTCTGGACTACAGGCAGGCCAGTCTAGTACCCGCACTCTTTTACTATGAAGCCACGTTGATGTAACACGTGGCTTGGCATTGTCTTGCTGAAATAAGCAGGGGCGTCCATGGTAACGTTGCTTGGATGGCAACATATGTTGCTCCAAAACCTGTATGTACCTTTCAGCATTAATGGCGCTTTCACAGATGTGTAAGTTACCCATGTCTTGGGCACTAATACACCCCCATACCATCACAGATGCTGGCTTTTCAACTTTGCGTCTAGAACAATCCGGATGGATCATTTCCTCTTTGGTCCGGAGGACACAACGTCCACAGTTTCCAAAAACAATTTGAAATGTGGACTCGTCAGACCACAGAACACTTTTCCACTTTGTATCAGTCCATCTTAGATGAGCTCAGGCCCAGCGAAGCCGACGGCGTTTCTGGGTGTTGTTGATAAACGGTTTTCGCCTTGCATAGGAGAGTTTTAACTTGCACTTACAGATGTAGCGACCAACTGTAGTTACTGACAGTGGGTTTCTGAAGTGTTCCTGAGCCCATGTGGTGATATCCTTTACACACTGATGTCGCTTGTTGATGCAGTACAGCCTGAGGGATCGAAGGTCACGGGCTTAGCTGCTTACGTGCAGTGATTTCTCCAGATTCTCTGAACCCTTTGATGATATTACGGAGCGTAGATGGTGAAATCCCTAAATTCCTTGCAATAGCTGGTTGACAAAGGTTTTTCTTAAACTGTTCAACAATTTGCTCACGCATTTGTTGACAAAGTGGTGACCCTCGCCCCATCCTTGTTTGTGAATGACTGAGCATTTCATGGAATCTACTTTTATACCCAATCATGGCACCCACCTGTTCCCAATGTGCCTGTTCACCTGTGGGATGTTCCAAATAAGTGTTTGATGAGCATTCCTCAACTTTATCAGTATTTATTGCCACCTTTCCCAACTTCTTTGTCATGTGTTGCTGGCATCAAATTCTAAAGTTAATGATTATTTGCAAAAAAAAAAAAAAGTTTATCAGTTTGAACATCAAATATGTTGTCTTTGTAGCATATTCAACTGAATATGGGTTGAAAAGGATTTGAAAATCATTGTATTCCGTTTATATTTACATCTAACACAATTTCCCAACTCATATGGAAACGGGGTTTGTACTACTGACACTGTAAATACAAGTATCACTGACACTATGAGTGAGAGTACTACCGACACCAAGTAGTACGAGAACTACCGACACCAAGCACGAGAACTACCGACACCAAGTACGAGAACTACCGACACCAAGTACGAGAACTACCAACACCAAGTACGAGTACTACCGGCACCAAGTACGAGAACTACCGACACCAAGTACGAGAACTACCGGCACCAAGTACGAGAACTACCGGCACCAAGTACGAGAACTACCGACACCAAGTACAAATATTACGACACCAAGTACAAATATCACCGATACTATAAGTAGGAGTACTACTGACAGCCAACACCAAGTTCAAGTACTACAACGAGCTAGGGCTGCAACTAACGATTAATTTGATAATCGATTAATCTGTCGATTATTAGTTCGATTAATCGATTAATAATCGGATAAAAGATACAAACTACATTTCTATCCTTTCCAGTATTTTATTGAGAAAAAAACCAGCATACTGGCACCATGTTCTGGACATTGGGGGTGCAGCATTCACCAACAATAACACAGAAATGTCACTCATCAGAACTGAATCAGATATTGTACACGTTTCTGTTGTGAATAATAAAGGATTAATTTTAGGCTGCCTCTGAATAATAGCATGAAATATTCCAGCACCTTCATAACGTTTAGTTATACTAAAGCGTCACTCAAATCTAAATATATTTATATAGCTTTATCGGCCTGGCTACATTGATCCATTATGAAACCAACCTGAGATATTTCTGTCCGCTACGTTTATTTCGAAATTGGTAACCGTGCGTTTTCTCTCTCAAAACGGAGTCAAATGTGCCGGAGACACATTATCAGCCCCGCGTTGCAACAAAGGCATAACTTTAACGTTACTCACAAAAAAGCTGAACTCATGAATGCTTGTTGCCACTATGGACTTAAAAAGTTACGTACTGTGAGTTGTTCCCTTCATCCATGGCTCCAACATTTTTCTTCTTCAGGTGCTTCTGAAGCAATGTTGTACTTCCGTGCCGTTTTGCAAGATACGGTCTACTTTGAAGTCTTTAAAGTGAAGTGTTCCCACACTTTTGACGACTTAGGTCGTACACTTTTCTCTATTGAAGCAATAACCTCAAGATGTTTCTGCGCTAAACTATCGGTAGTGTTTTCCTGCGCCATTTTTCGAATTTTTCCAGCAAAGGAGACGCCGTCGTCACGTGAGCTGCACATGACACATCATTGGCTAGCTTGCGCCACCTCATGAGACGTAGCCTCAGTGCCGCCCTGGTGCTGTTTTGTACTGTTTTTGTACTTATTTTGATTATTGTTTCTCAGCTGTTTGTAAATGTTGCAGTTTATAAATAAAGGTTTATAAAAAAATAAAAAAATAAAATAAAATAACAAAAAAAATAAATAAATTAATTAAAAAATTTACAAAAAAGCCTCCGCGCATGCGCATAGCCTAGTTCCAACGAATCGATGACTAAATTAATCGCCAACTATTTTGGTAATCGATTTTAATCGATTTAATCGATTAGTTGTTGCAGCCCTACAACGAGCTAATGCAACAACATTTCGTTCTTATCTGTACTGTAAAGTTCAAATTTGAATGACAATAAAAGGAAGTCTAAGTCTAAGTACTACTGACACTGTAAATACAAGTATCACTAACACTATGATTCCAGTTATTTTGTTGCGAAATACTTCTGCTTTTCAGACAAAAGTCCTCCCATTGAGCATGTCGGTCAGTAAATTTATATGCACTAAAATGCCAAATTATTGCACGATTTGACTTGAAAGCAACATTTTGAAAACACAAACTCCTTAATAATATGGTGTTTGACTTTTTAAAGATGGGATTGGCATACCTCAATTATAAAATAGCTCTTGCAGGTATATTCTTTAACCTCAAGTTAATAATAAAATACTCGAAAGGGTCCAATAAACTGCATTTTATAAGTATTATTATCCCAGAGGACAAGGCTAAACATGTTACACAACAGTAGGAGAGAGGTGGCATGTACAATCGCTTAACTTTAAGAATTGTAAATGGATGCACGTTACAGCAGAAAGTAAGCAGTTATTAACAGGAAATTAAAAAAATAGATTAATAGGAGTCAGAGAGAGGATAATATAACCTCTGTTGGTGTGTATCGACCAGGCTTACTTGTAAAGAGGAGGGCGGATCGATCCATAATTCGGTTGTTGACACCAAGGGTAGCGTCAGTATATGATCGATTCGTTCGTGATTAGGTCGATCTTTTTATTTTCTTACAAAATCCTTTCTTGTCGTTTTTGTTGTTAACAAATTCCAGCAATACCGTATTTTTCGGACTATAAGTCGCTGCGGAGTATAAGTCGCACCGGCCGAAAATGCATAATAAAGAAGGAAAAAAACATATATAAGTCACACTGGAGTATAAGTCGCATTTTTTGGGGACATTTATTTGATAAAATCCAACACCAAGAATAGACATTTGAAAGGCAATTTAAAATAAATAAAGAATAGTGAACAACAGGCTGAATAAGTGTACGTTATATGAGGCATAAATAACCAACTGAGAACGTGCCTGGTATGTTAACGTAACATATTATGGTAAGAGTCATTCAAATAACTATAACATATAGAACATGCTACACGTTTACCAAACAGTCTGTCACTCCTAATCGCTAAATCCCATGAAATCTTATATGTCTAGTCCAGTGGTTCTTAACCTTGTTGGAGGTACCGGACCCCACCAGTTTCATATGCGCATTCACCGAACCCTTCTTTAGTGAAAAATAAAATGTTTTTTTTTTTCAAATTCAAGACAAAGTTATATGTTGTTGGTAACACTTTAATATGGGGAACATATTCTAAGTAACAAAGACTTAATTTAGAGTTATTTGGTTAGGGTTAGGGGGTTAGTGTTATAATAAGGCATTAATAAGTACTTAATAATGACTAGTTAAGATCCTATATGTTACTAATTTGCATGTTAATAAGCAACTAATTAATGGTGAATATGTTCCCCATACTAAAGTGTTACCATTTTACTGGTGCACAAAATGAACCGTGCATGAACATCACCTTGTTCAAACAACAAAACCAACACAGTGCATAAACTCACAACAAATTACACACCTGCAAATCAGTGTGACTTCTGCTGTTGCCGTATCCTTAATACGCCGATAGGGAGAAGTTTTTATTCACACGATGAGTCGGGTGTGTCTTGAACCCCGGAACCCGACTCACCGAGCCCCTAGGGTTCGATCGAACCCAGGTTAAGAACCACTGGTCTAGTCTCTTACGTGAATGAGCTAAATAATATTATTTGATATTTTACGGTAATGTGTTAATAATCTCACACATAAGTCGCTCCTGAGCATAAGTCGCACCCCCGGCCAAACTATGAAAAAAACTGCGACTTATAGTCTGATAAATAAGGTAATTACCTGGTCACAGGAGGACTTGGAGGCTAAAAATCAAAGGATTTTAAAAGAGTTGTAGATGGTGTTTTTTTTATGTATTGTGTACTATTGACTTTGTTTTTTCCACAAATTTTATGTAATAAAAGAGAATAGGGAACTAGTTTAAATATTGTGTTGGTATTGTTAAACTGTGAATAGCACTCACTATAAATACTTGAAAAATGTATAGTTAATACATGTGGTCAGTATCAGCTGATCTCGCTCATGTATCGGAGTTGGCAGCATAACACGCTGATCGGGACAATGTTGTCGTTGTAGTACTACATTGTACCTTGTATGTATTGCTTTTTAAATGACTTTTGTCAGTTTTCCAGTGGGTTTTTCTTTCCTTCACAAACTGGTACCCATGGTTTTATCTGTATCCCCTTCAAAAGTACAACAGCACTTGTGTTTGTAAGAGAAAACCAAAGCAGCTCGTTTTGTGAGGAATTTCTTCTGTGGCCGGGGGGAATGAGTCATTTGAGCAGAATTTTTCCTTGTGAGAACGTGGATGTTTCTACTCATGTGGTGTTTCAAAGCTCCTCTATTGGACACTTATTGCCTCAAGTCACATCCCCCGCTTAGTCACAGTCTCAAACAATTTCAGGAACCTCAATAACTGACAGAGACATTTTATAATAGAAATAAAAATAAAGCATCTACAGCAGCAGAGGTGGGCATTTATTTAACTTGTAGGGGGCCACTTTGGATCAAATGATTCATTTTTTAGGAACAGTTGACACAGTTGGAGGTTGCTTTGCAAAATAATTTCAAAAACTCGGACAGCGATGAACTAGACAAGGGGTCAGCAACCCGTGGCTCTAGAGCCACATGGGGATCTTTAGCGGCGCCCTGGTGGCTCTATGGAGCTTTTTCAAAAATGTATGGAAATGGAAAAGAAATGGGGTGACAAATATGTTTTTCCGTTGTAATATGGTTTCTGTAGGAGGACAAACATGACACAAACCTTCCTAATTGTTAGAAAGCCCACTGTTTAATATATTTCAGCGGCCCTTGAACTCACCGTTGTGTGGACTGTGACTCCGTTTGTTTCCATGTACAACTTTCGCCGACGCTGCCACAGAAAGACGTGTTTTGTGCCACTCCTTCTTTGTCTCATTTTGTCCACCAGACCTTTTATGCTGTGCGTGAATGCACAAAGGTGAGCTTTGTTGATGTTATCGTTTTGTGTTGAGTGAATCAGGCATATGTGGTCACTGCATGGCTGCAAGCTAATCAATGCTAACATGCTATTTAGGCTAGCTGTATGTACATATTGCATCATTATGCCTCATTTGTAGCTATATTTGAGCTCATTTCATGTCCTGTGTATTTAGTGTATTTTTCCATGTTTCATGACATATTGTCTGTATGTAATATTGGCTGCATTTCTGATAGTTGTTTGTGCGCCATGTTGTTCCAGACCACAGCAAACATTACCCAGCTTGCAAAGATTGTAATAAATCCATTAGCAGAAGACAGCCTGACGGTTTCTTTAACTTGGACACACACATCTATACCTTTGGCCATTTCCAGGAGTTATCTCACCCTCTGAGAAGTTTTACTAATGTTTTCCAATGTTGTAAAAATGTGTAGAATAAATATTACATTTCAACATTTCTGTCAACGACGATTTGCGTCAGCCTGCGACATATAGTCATTTTGATGCCATCATTATAACACTTATATAAGTCTTTTAATTGTTTGCGACTCCAGACTGATTACTTTTTTGTATTTGTGGTCCAATATGGCTCTTTCAACATTTTGGGTTGCCGACCCCTGAACTAGACCTCTGCCAGGCCCTACCTACCAATAGTAAACAAATCCTGAATCCAGACAGTGATCCGTATCAGCCCAAACATGTTATCACTTGTTCCTTATCCAATGTCAGACATTTCCCGAAAGTTTAATCAAAATCTGTTCATACTCTTCTGAGCTATCTATAGGAGAATAAAATAAACCGATTAAAGCCTCTTGTCAGTCATCCAGTGTGTTCACTCTGTGGGTGGAGGCGCTAGGTACTTTTTTGGCACCGACCGCCCGAATGCAGCTGAGATAGGCTCCAGCACCCCCCGCGACCCCAAAAGGGACAAGCGGTAGAAAATGGATGGATGGATGGATGGCATATACATTGGAAATAGATCATTTGTCAACCAATTTCTATGTGGTTTACTTTGTTCTCAACATCAAAACATGCTATTATAGCATGATCAAAGGGGCGTTTCCCATCTACATATTCATATCTATGCTGTCTAAGAAACCATTGGAATAATTTTGATAGTTTTGAGGCTTGCAGTAATTTCAAAAATAGAAACAATATAATATAAATGTACTTATAAACTTCTTAGCATATTGGATTGGTTTTAGCCAACTCTAGTGTGACTCCTCTACTGTTACTTTAAAGGCCTACTGAAAGCCACTACTACCGACCACGCAGTCTGATAGTTTATATATCAATGATGAAATCTTAACATTGCAACACATGCCAATACGGCCGGGTTAACTTGTAAAGTGCAATTTAAAATTTCCCGCCACACTTCCGGTTGAAAACGTCTAGATATAATGACGTATGCGCGTGACGTAAACGGTTGATACGGAAGTATTGGTACCCCATTGAATACAATACAAAAAAGCTCTGTTTTCATTTCAAAATTCCACAGTATTCTGGACATCTGTATTGGTGAATCTTTTGCAATTTGTTTAATGAACAATGGAGACTGCAAAGAAGAAAGTTGTAGGTGGGATCGGTGTATTAGCGGCGGACTACAGCAACACAGCCAGGAGGACAGAGATGGATAGCAGACGCGCTAGCCGCCGAACTCACCTTAACTTCCTCCGTCTCGCCGACCGCATCTATGATCGGGTGAAGTCCTTCGTCACATCGTCGATCGCTGGAACGCAGGTGAGCACGGGTGTTGATGAGCAGATGAGGGCTGGCTGGCGTAGGTGGATAGCTAATGTTTTTAGCATAGCTCTGTGAGGTCCGGTTGCTAAGTTAGCTTCAATGTCGTCGTTAGCAACAGCATTGTTAACCTTCGCCAGGCTGGAAAGCATTAACCGTGTATTTACATGTCCCTGGTTTAATAGTATTGTTGATCTTCTGTCTATCCTTCCAGTCAGGGGCTTATTTATTTTGTGTCTATATGCAGTTAAGCACGATGCTATCACGTTAGCTCCGTAGCTAAAGTGTTTCGTCGATGTATTGTCGTGGAGATAAAAGTCACTGTGAATGTCTATTTCGCGTTCTTGACTCTCATTTTCAAGAGGATATAGTATCCGAGGTGGTTTAAAATACAAATCCGTGATCCACAATAGAAAAAGGAGAGAGTGTGGAATCCAATGAGCCAGCTTGTACCTAAGTTACGGTCAGAGCGAAAAAAGATACGTCTTGCACTGCATTCTAGTCCTTCACTCTAACGTTCCTCATCCACAAATCTTTCATCCTCGCTCAAATTAATGGGGTAATCGTCGCTTTCTCGGTCCGAATCGCTCTCGCTGCATTGAAAACAATAGGAAAATGTGAGGAGCCTTTCAATTGACTACGTCACGCTAACTTCCGGTAGGGCCAAGGCTTTTTTTTTATCAGATACCAAAAGTTGCGATCTTTATCGTCGTTGTTCTCTACTAAATCCTTTCAGCAAAAATATGGCAATATCGCGAAATGATCAAGTATGACACATAGAATGGATCTGCTATCCCCGTTTAAATAAAAAAAAATCATTTCAGTAGGCCTTTAATGTGCACAGCTTAGCTGACTTTATTGCAATTGCTCCTCCACAGTGACAGTGATCGTGTGCCGTCTGCTTCTCTGCAGGCCTTGAACCGGCAATGACGCAGCAAGAGCAGCAGGACTTCATGGAGAGACTGGAGGAGGCGCTCTCCTGGATGAAAGCTGTCCAGGAGAAGCTGAGGACAAACGACAACACAGAGGGGCCGTGGGATGCCCTGGAAAGCCGACTCAGGGAGACAGAGGTGAGATTGTTTTACTCTGTTTAACCCAACTCTTTTTCCTGAGGAAGCTTAGGTCCTTTAATGTGTGCAGCAAGCTGTTGGAGATATTTTATCAGTCTCTTGTGGCCAGTGCCCTGTACTTTGCAGTGGTTTGTTGGGGCAGCAGCACCAGCAAAAGGGACTTAAACCGGATTGACAAACCGATCCGGAAAGCCGGCCAAACTATTGGCATGCAGTTGGAGGCGTTTGTGTCAGTGAGGGACAGGAGGACACTGGACAAACTGCTGGCCATCATGGACAATCCTGCCCACCCACTCCACCAGACAATTGAGGGACAGCAGAGTTCATACTCCAACAGGCTCCTGCAGCTTCGTTCCCACAGTGTTCGATTCAAGAACTCCTTCATTCCATCCAGCTTTATAATCACTCGCCATACAGCAATATATGATATCTGTCTATTACCTGACCCCTTCTATGTTAGCTACTTCTCTTTGTTTATAATGTCTATTTTCTGCTGGATTTCTCTCTATTTTATGCTGCAGCTGTTACTTATACTGTAATATTGTACATGGTCATTGTTATATATTGTATATATGATATAAACATATAATATAGTATATCAGTATATATCATATACTGTACATATATTATGTAAATATTACGTATATATGTTATATTTTATATTACTATATTTACTCTATTTTATACCTGCATTGTCATTTCCATCCTTACACTTTCCATCATTTGTAACTGAGCTACTGTGTGTATTAGGGGTGTAACGGTACACAAAAATTTCGGTTCGGTACGTACCTCGGTTTAGAGGTCACTTTTCGGTACAGTAAGAAAACAACAAAATATTGATTTTTTGGTTATTTATTTACAAAATTTGTAAACAATGGCTTTATCCTTTTAACATTAAGAACACTATAATAATTCTGCCCACGCTAATCAACATTAAACTGCCTCAAGTTGTTGCTGAGATTAAATACAATGACAAAACTTTTCTTCTCCATATAAAAAGTGCGACATTAAACAGTTTCAAGTCAACTCATCATGCTTAATTTATTACAGCATTTAGGAAGCCAGTAGTTGATTTTTATTATGTAAATTTTATATTTTTTATCAACATGTGATAGCAGGGACCCTGCCATTCAAAACTAGGCTGCTGCATTTCTAATGATTAATGTAACTATAGCTGAAAAAATGGTACAATAGCATGAGGAGAGACTATTCATCCCTGAACACCATGGAGTTCATGTAGGCTTAATGATGCACTTACATTATTATATCAACTGTCAGAGACAGAAACTCTGGTTTTTTTTTTGTCTTAAAAAAATACAATCATGTGTGCTTACGGACTGTATCCCTGCAGACTGTATTGATTTATATTGATATATAATGTAGGAACCAGAAATATTAATAATAGAAAGAAACAACCCTTTTGTGTGAATGAGTGTAAATGGGGGAGGGAGTTTTTTTGGGTTGGTGCACTAATTGTAAGTGTATCTTGTGTTTTTTATGTTGATTTAATAAAAATAAAAATAATGTTTTTTTAAAATATTTTTTTAATTTTTTTAATTTCTTGTGCAGCCCGGTACCAATCGATCCACGGTGGTTGGGGACCACTGGTGTAGAGGACTGACAGAGACAGAGGCAGAAGGAAGCGGAGGCGGCTACTTAATATGTTCGTGTGGAAACTCGTTCGGTACACCTCCGAACCGAACTGAAACCCCCGTACCAAAACTGTTCAATACAAATACACGTACCGTTACACCCCTAGTGTGGAACAGTTTCCCTTGTGGATCATTAAAGTTAGTCTAAGTCTTTACCCCTGACCTCTGGTGCAACATCAGATTTCACTGGACTGGGCTGGAATCTTTATTATTGTTTGTTGAAAATGCAAAGAATTCCCAAAAAGTCCTAAGCGCTTGGAACGAAACAACGCAAAGACATCAGAAATATATTTAAGTAGTAGTGTGAAGTAGCACAAATATTACAACCCCTTTTAATACGGCAGCTGCGTGTCATTAACTTTTATAACAAAAGTTTTCCATGTTTAGAAAATCCACCACTCAATGCATGAAGGCCAGGTGAAGATGGACATGGCACAAGTAGCAGCTGAACATCTTCTGGAGATGGGCGATGAAGAGCTGAGGACAAATACCCAGGCCAAGCTCAAAGACCTGAAGAGCAATTGGGAAGAAACATGTACTTACACCATCCACTGTCACAGGTACTTTTTACTCTCTAGTACTCTCTCAAGCAATACCTACTTTTTACTCTAGATCAGGGGTCCCCAAACTACGGCCCGCGGGCCGGATCCGGCCCCCCAGCATCCAAAATCCGGTCCACGGGAAGTCCCAAGTTTAAAAAATAAATAAATAAAAAAAAAAAAGTTTTTTTATTTTTATTTTTATTTTTAATCTTTCCTTTCTAATCAATTTTCTACCGCTTGTTACTCTTGATGTCTCCTAGTCGCTCAGGCAAATCATATTGTCTAAAAAAGAATTTTCCATTGATAACGTGACAATGTTAAATGTTGATGAACATCAATGTTAATTAATGTTAAATGACAAAACGGATTATAAAGACAATGTGTATATATATATATATATATATATATATATATATATACACACACACACAGCCTGGCCCCCGGCCAATTTTTTTTAACCCAATGCGGCCCCTGAGTCAAAAAGTTTGGGGACCCCTGCTCTAGATGGTGGTGTACTTTTACAACCCCTGTGGGTTGGCAAGTTACATCAATATTTCGGTTTTTAGTTGTTCTGGAAAGTTTTTTTGTCATGTTTTGCTGTTTAGTTTCTTACTGTAATTACCAGGAAATCATTTTAGGGTTGAATTTCTTAGCCTGAGTACCAGGAAACCATTTCAGAGTTTAGTTTTTTAGGCTAACTACCAGGGAGTAATGTTAGGGTTTAGTTTCTTAGCCTAATTACCAGGGAAACATTTTAGGGCGTAGTTTTCTTAGTCTAATTACCAGGAAACAATTTTAGAGGGGGCTTTTTTAATTACCAGGAAACTTTCAGGAAGTTGTTTCTAAGCCTAATAACAAGGAAACAATTTTAAAAGGTTGTTTCAGCCTTAATACCAGGAAACAATTTTAAGAGGTTGTTTCCTAGTCTAATTGCAGGAAACAATTATAAGGTTTAGTTTCTAAGCCTTATACCAGGAAACGATTTTAAGAGGTTGTTTCTTAGCCTGATTACGAAGAAACAATTTTAAGGTTTAGATTTTTAAGCCTAGTTACCAGTAAACACTTTTAGGAGGTACTCTTATAGCCTACTGACCAGGAAACAATTTTAAGGTTTAGTTCTTAGGCTAATTACCAGGAAACGATTTTAGGGTTTAGTTTTCTAGGCTAATTACAATAATCCGTCAATTCAGTATTAGCCTCGCAGACAGATTTCAGAATACCGGTACAATGAAACTGGTCATATTCATGTGGATATGAATCCAACGTCATGAAGTGTACATACTGTACATAAAGACCCTGAATACTGACTTGTCTAACTTTCCGTGTTTTGTGTTCTTATTAGCCGGATTGAGTGGGTGTGGCTCCACTGGAGTGAATATTTAAAGGCCTATGAGGAGTTCATGTTGTGGCTGATGAAGCAGCAATGCAGTCTGGATGTGACCTTGGAGCAACAACTGGGCCTGAAGGAGAAGTTGTGGCAGGTCGACCAGCAAAGGGTAATGGTGAGCGACATCCGTGGCCAAGCAGCTTTATTGGAACGGCTGCTGGATGAAGCTGCCGCGCTGCACAACAGGATCCAAGACCCTTGTGTGGACCCTCAGACCCAGGAGAGACTGCAGGGGGCCTACAATGACGTCAGTACCAAGGCTGAGGTGAGCTGATACTATTAAACCTGTTTTTCACTAATAACTTCAACAATTATTTAGCTCAAATATCAAATTCTGACTCAAGTATCAAATTCGGACACATGTCTCATTGTTACCAAATATCAGATTCTGACACATGTGTCATTGATATCAAATATCAGAGTCTGTATCAAATTCTGGCACATTTATCATTGTTATCAAATGAGAGATAATGTCAAATATCAGATTCTGATGGTATGTCAAATATCAGATTCTGACACTTGTTTCATTGTTGTCAAATATCAGATTGTGTTTCAGATTCTGACACGTGCACCATTGTTATCAAATATTATATTTTCACACGTGTACCGCTTGTATCAAATATCAGTTCATATCAGTTTGTACCATTGTTATCAAATATTAGATTCTCTATCAGATCGTTCCATTGTTATCCCATATCAGATTCTGACACGTGTACCATTATCATCAAATATTACATTTTGACACATGTACCATGCTTATCAAATATCCGATTCTGTATTAGATAGTACCATTTTTATCCAATATCAGATTCTGACACGTGTACCATTACTATCAAATATTAAATTCTGACACGTACTATTGTTATCAAATATCAGATTCTGTGTCATATTGTACCATTGTTATTCAATATCAGATTCTGACACGTGTACCATTGTGATCCAATATTAGATTACGACATTTTAACCATTGTTATCAAATATCCGATTCAGTATCATATTTTACCGTTGTTATCAAATATCAGATTCTGTACTACATTCTGACATTTTTACTAGTTAGCGATGGGTACCTTTTACATTTCAACTGATACAGTACCAATTGCCGGTACCTGGAAATCGATATTGGTACTCAACGGTACCAATTTTCGATATTATTGTATGTGTTCATGTGGTAATAATTAGTTTTATAATATGTTTAATGTAACATTTAGCAGTGAGCTGATAACAACTGTGCTATGCAGTTGTTATATTTTGATTTTTTTTACACTTCTGAGTCTCAAGTATGCATTGTTTTGATTTTGTCCAAGTTGTAGTTGTCAGAAAGTAGTCTTTGCCATTATTTTAAATGTGGCAGTCCTACAATGTGTTTGTACTGTAAGTATTGTACTTATTAACCACCAGCTGTTTGATTGTAATAATCTTACTTGTAGCTTTGTTCAACCAAATGTACAGGTGTTGAAATCACCATGTAAAGTCTCTGATGCTAATCAGTAGCATGCATATGGAATATCCTATATAAATTAGCATCAAGCTAGCACATTTTGAAAGTGGAGCCTTACTTTTAAGCTCTCTCTGTTGTGCATGCTTGCTTTGATGGCATGGAAAATGACGACACTACTGAGAGACAGTTCGCTATCAAAATATGGTACCATTTGATTTTTTGTAAATTGTTACTAGTTAGGACCAACAAAAATCAGTCGCTCTGAAAGTACTGAATTCTGTACCCATCCCTAGTAGTAGTGTAGGGAAAACAATCAACATAACCTTTGCCAATATGAACTTTTTATGACCACGAAGGTGTCAATGAAACACTTATGTCCCACATTTGTGTCATTATCACTGTAAGTGAATGAAAGTGTGCCTGTCATTGCTAGGAGCGTCTGTCGCTGCTCCAGAAGATCGCCGAGGAGCACCAGACATACCAAGGCTGCGTTCAGAGGTTTCAGTCCTGGCTGCTGTCCAAAACCAAGGAACTGACAGATCTGATGGAGAAAGAAGATACAACAGAGAACAAACTCCAAGCCTTACGAGTAAGACTAAACTGACTTCCCTGAAAATCACCTTATTTTTTGTCTCAAAGCTACCATGCTGTTTATTTCCAGCTGTAAATCCCTGGAAATGTGTATCCTCATACAGTCGGGCCTCATTTTATGAGTTTAATTAGTACCGTGACAGAGCTTGTGCCTCAAAATACTCATTCTTCTAATCAAAATAAATTAAAATGCCATTGTGGAGGTTTCCCTCTTGTGGTGGGTTCTTCTGATGCCGACAGATCTTCTTGACCCCGGTAGACAGTTTGAATCACGTCTTTTGTTGCCACACACAAGTCTCGGTTCCTTTTCAACAATATATATTCTAGGACTTTTCAGTCCGGCATGTCTCTGCTTCCTGGCTCTGTGTGTGTGTCTCGCTCCGCTCCAACTCCCAACTCTAACAACGTGTCTCGTCCCGGCTGCTGCTAATAAGGGCGACAGGTGATTAGATAACAACCCCCAGCTGGGCAATCTACTCACCTGCCGCTGACTTCGAGGCCAGTCTTTACACACCTGGCTCCGCGGCAGGCCCGCAGACCACGACCTCCTCCACAGCCATTATTATGTGCTGAGAACCCCCAAAAAACAGCACCATTTTAAATCTAACATGCTTTTAGATGAGGAAAAACTATCGTGTATATCATGAAAATTGTCGTTGTGGCTTTTGCAGCCCTTTGAGACACTCGTGATTTAGGGCTATATAAGTAAACTTTGATTGATTGATATGAAAAATAATAGACTGCAGTAGTTTTATGAAGCACCATATTTTCCAGACTATAGAGCGCACTGGTGTATAAGCCGCACCTACTATATTTTCCATATATTAGCCGGACCGGACTATAAGCCACAGATATATACATTGTGGAATTAGTTATTTAAACAGACATATTTTGTAAATGTTTATCTACATACCTTAATTGTTTCCAAATGGTGTCAGTATCACGGCAGTAAAACGGCGGATCAAACAAAACAGAAGTCATCGTCGTGGGCCCATTAGCTGCCGAAGCCAGCTCTCCAATCAGCTAAACAAACTCAATAACTCCACAGTGATGTTTTTGCGAATTTTCTGAAGAATTTTGCGAAACTAAAGCAAAACAAAAAGATGCCATCGTAAGGTAATAATACTAACAGAGACACTCGTAAACGTGTTGGCATATTAGCTAATGCTAACAAAGCTAGCTTCATTACATTACGATAGCACATACAAATCTGCATAAAAACACTCCTACAGACATCACACATGGGACGGTTTACTATGGTGATTCTTAATTATTTTCCATTACGCCCCCCCTATGAAGAAGCAAATATTTTGCGCCTCCCCTCCCTACACACACACTCTCTCCACTGTGACTACAAATAGTATAATTTGTCTATTAAATTGTTATAACTATACCTCCGCATGACATTTAAAGTTTATTAACATTAAAGGAAACCACACACTGGCCTTTCCTCGTTTACCACTGGCCAAGCCAAGTGCTACATAGGCTTCATCGTATTCTGGTATGGCAAAAAAAAGCAGGCATCACACCGTGCCCCTCCAAGGGGTGGCCCGCCCCACTATTTGGGAAGGACTGGTTCAGTAAGTAAGAATTGTTTTAGTTAACTTACAAACGTTGTTTGAAGTGATGAATGAAGAGTCCATACGAGTAGACATGCTATGGACGTCAAGGAGACGGAACGGCACTTGTACTTACGGTTGAAAGGACTAAACAGAAGAAAACACTGTAGATGTTCACTTGGGTTTCACTATGTTAAGCGCTTTGAGTCACTAGAGAAAAGCGCTATATAAATACCTGCCGTGATCAAATTTGTTCAAAAGATGGTACCATTACACAAACAATAACACACCATTTCAGTGTGTTTGAATGTGTTTTATTAAAACAATTTGCATTATGGTCATCAGCGAACAAAAATCCAAAAATTAGCCGGACCGTTTTGTAAGCCACAGGGTTTGAAGTGTAGGAAAAAAGTAGCGGCTTATAGTCCAGAATTTATAATCCAAAAGTCTCTAGACGCTTGAAAAATTCTCAACAAAGTACATTGTACAATAAGCAGCAGCAATTAAGAAATGGTGCAAAACAATGTAAAATATGTTAATAGTAATTAAAGTTTTGCTTTTAAATGCGTGTAAACATTTTTGAGCTAATTATATGATGACGTCATGGTGACCACGCCCACAACATGCCTCTGCTATTACAGGTGTCTTGGCAATCTCATTAAAAAATATTGAATAAAAAAATAGATAAATAGCACAAAAAGTCCTTGTCTTTTTAGGTGGGTGATACTAAGGAAAAAGGTTTCTCATTGTATCCCACTGGGTTGACTTTTTTCTTGCCCTGATGTGGGATCTGAGCCGAGGATGTCGTTGTGGCTTGTGCAGCCCTTTGAGACACTAGTGATTTAGGGCTATAGAAATAAACTTTGATTGATTGATCGATGGAATTTATGGTAACGTTACCATAAATTCTGGACTATAAGCCGCTTGTTAATTATAATGTACAGCATTTACTTTGGAGATTTAATTTACAACAGGTGTGTAGAATCTGCGTATTACAATCATTCCATCACCGTCTCGCATTCTTTTAATAATATAAATGCTCCAGAATAATTATCAAGTCAAAATGAAGACAATTATGTATCAATATGCAAATACTATATATCCGGGCATGTGTGGACAAAACCAGCGCACTAGGGGGTTCAATCCGGCCAACTGTTTTTATTTTGAGTTAGATAAAAAAAAACATGCATACATGCTATTCCTAAATCCTCCACTTAGGTGTACTGTTGCAATTAGAGTAGTACATGAGGCACAACGCTGACACTCAGATTGAACAGCAGATGGTAGCAACGTGCATTTGCTAATTAAGGTGTAGGCTACACTATAATATGGAATGCCAAATGAGACAAAATTAAATGAATTAATCGTTAAATAATTACTTGTATGTGTCAATAATTGTAATTTGAATAAAATGCATATATGTTAATATGTAATAAATGTATTGAATGTAAAAGTATATTTAATTATTTAATCATTTAATTGTTCCATCTATCCATTTTCTACTGCTTGTCCCTTTTGAGGTCGCGGGGGGGTGCTGGAGCCTATCTCAGCTGCATTTAATTGTTAATTTCATTATTTCACGATTTAATACATGTTTTCATTATTTAATTAATGACACATTTAGATAATAATTCAGCAGTTTATTTAATCTGTCCCATTTGTCACCACTTCATGATAGGGCTAGGTAATATGGCTGAAAAAAACGATAGTGTTTTGTATCGGTTAATATCAATAATTATATAATTAGGGATGTCCGATTATATCGGACTGCCGATATCGGCCGATAAATGCTTTAAAATTTAATATTGGAAATTATCGGTATCGGTTTCAAAATTATCGGTATCGCTTTCAGAAAGTAACATTTTTGACTTTTTAAAACGCCGCTGTGTACACTGATGTAGGGAGAAGTACAGAGCGCCAATAAACCTTAAAGGCACTGCCTTTGCGTGCCGGCCCAGTCACATAATACCTACGCCTTTTCACACACACACAAGTGAATGCAAAGCATACTTGGTCAACAGCCATACAGGTCACACTGCGGGTGGCCGTATAAACAACTTTAACACTGTGAACCCACACCAAACAAGAATGACAAACACATTTCGGGAGAACATCCGCACCGTAACACAAAATAAACACAACAGAACAAATACCCAGAACCTCTTGCAGCACTAACTCTTCCGGGACGCTACAATATACACCCCCCGCTACCCCCTACCCCCGCCCCCTCAACCCACGTCTTCTCCAACCCCGCCCACCTCAACCTCCTCATGCTCTCTCAGGGAGAGCATGTCCCAAATTCCAAGCTGCTGTTTTGAGGCATGTTAAAAAAAATAATGCACTTTGTGACTTCAATAATAAATATGGCAGTGCCATGTTGGCATTTTTTTCCATAACTTGAGTTGATTTATTTTGGAAAACCTTGTTACATTGTTTAATGCATCCAGCGGGGCATCACAACAAAATTAGGCATAATAATGTGTTAATTCCACAACTGTATATATCGGTATCGGTTGATATCGGAATCGGTAATTAAGAGTTGGACAACATCGGAATATCGGATATCGGCAAAAAAGCCATTATCGGACATCTCTATATATAATAATTGTAATTTTTTAAATATAAAATGTCACCTTCCCCTGATTATAATCCCCTCAGCTATCAAGGCAAAACGGAAAGGAAATGTCAGCACAACCATGGAAAACATTCAAACAATGTAAGCACAATTCTAAAATCACATTGAACATTTAACAAAAGCCTCTCAAAAGGAAGGTGCGAAAATAACGAATATGTAAGAAATGCTTAATAATGCAACAAAATAGTGCAAAGTATAAAAATGTAAACATAGAGAAACCTGAGAATAACTATTTCCTGTTTAGTTTCAGGAAGTTACAGCTGTGCTCTAAAGGGTGAGCGCGGCTAAGGTGGCGTGGTATTACCGGTCTTGGTGGGGACGAGCGCCTTGCGTAATTTAAAGACCCAATTGGTCTGACTACGGTTCCATTTGCAAAAATCCCAAAAACTGCTACACTGTCCATGTGACTTTTCCTGTTTTATCCACAATTTATTCACTCTTTGCGGCACTTATTTTTAATTGATTTATCCAAGCAAACCTAACTGGATTGGTCCTTTTTCCAGGCGGTCGATGAGAGCGTGGCCAGTGAGGAAAAAACCCTGCAACACATCGAGGGCGTGTCCGAAGCGGTCCGAGTCAACAGCTCCCCCGCTGGAGCGGAGGTGGTAGTGGAGGAGGCTGAAGAGCTCCGGCTGGGTTGGCAGAGACTCAGACAGGGTCTGTGTGAGGCCGAGGACGGCCTGCGCTCCAGTCTGGACGCACGCTGCGACTACACCGCTCGACGCCAGCGACTGGGGGTGGACGTTGGAGGTCTCAGGGTACGACTTCAGGGTCTGGACCAGGACTTGGAGAAGGTGGCTGATGTTGGGGACGAGGAGGATTTGACTGAAGAGCTGATGGTCCGCCGGTGGAGAAAATACACGGTAAGTTTTTCAAAAACTTTATTTACTTATCAATGACTAAACAAATACATATCACACTGTTTATTATATGATATAAATAATAACTTTTGTTTCGTCATTTAAATTTTATACATCCCCCTTAATTTTCCCTCACATTTTAAATGTCTTTAAATACACATTAACATTGACCCAACACTGTGTAGTTTAGAAATTGCATTGGCGTGGCCACCCTACCCGTTTGGCAGCTAGCAATTAGCACTCTAGTTGCAAGATTGTCGTGCCAGTTGCCAGCAAGCGAGTTGCCAGTTAGTGATTTGCACACACAAACTGTTAGCTATCGTATAGCACTTTAGTAGCCAGCTCGCAATTAGCACTCTAGTTCCCAGCTAGTGATTAGCGCTCTAGTTCCCAGCTACTGATTTGCACACCAGTTGTCCGCTATTGATTAGCGCTTTAACTGCCAGCTAGCGATTAGTGCTCTAGTTGCCACCTAGTGGTTGGCGCTCCAGTTGCCAGTGAGTGATCGGTAAGCTAGTTGCCAGCTAACAATTTACACCCTAGTTTCCAGCTAGCTATTATCGCACTAGTTGCCAGCAAGCGATTTGCTAGCTAACAATTTTCACTTCGGTTTCCAGGTAGCTATTAGCGCACTAGTTGTCAGCAAGTAGTTAGCATTATAGTTCCCAGCTAGCAATTAATGCTTTATTTGAAAGCTAGAGATTATTGTGCTAGTTGGCAGAAAGCGATTTGCAAGCTAGTTGCCAGTTAGGAATTGCACGCAAGTTGTCAGTTATTGATTAGCACTTTAGTGCTCAGCTAGCGATTAGGGTTCTAGCTACCAGTTAGTGATTGGCGCTTTAGTTGCCAGCTAGCTATTAGCAAACTAGTTGCCAGCTACCAATTTACACGCTGGTTTCCAGCTAACTATTAGTGCGCTAGTTGCCTGCTAGAAATTAGTGCTCTCAATGCCAGTTAGCGATTATCGCGCTAGTTGACAGTTAGCGATTAGCGGCACGATACTGTTATTTTTAAAAGATCTTAGTATTTTGCGATAATAGGTACTTTTGTGACTAGTCTAATTTAAAACACAATCACTAATGTTATACAACATATAAAAGTACCTTGGCCTGGAAAACTTTCTCAAATGCTTCTTGTATTCTGTAAAGTCAGTGACTAAGTTCGACTTTAGTTTATTTGGAACATGCACATAAGATATCATGTTTACAATTTGTCGAATTCAACAAGTCCAAAAGGGAGTAGAAGAAGCAGAGCTGATTCAATTCTCTTCCCTCTTTGCAGCAAAGCAACCGCCATATCTTCTTTTCACTATACTCACAAAAGCCAAGAATCTATGTAATATTTCTAATGCCTTCAATTGCTTGAGTTGATCAACATATCACCTCATATCGATGGCTGATGACACGTTGATGTGGACATAACGATGAACAATAATGAGCGCTGTATCTTCTAGGATGTGAGAAACGGTGTGGCTATGGAAGAGACCCAAGTGGAGCACCTCAAGTCTCAGCTCAAGGATCTCTTCAGGTTCTCCGAGGACTCTCGCCACATCTCTGATGACGTCCTGGCAGTTGTCAAAGAGCACCAGAGGTATTTGTCCACAAGCTCGTTGCTGTCTCGGATAATAGGAATTGTACCTCTTTGATCTCAACTAAACCACCAATCCAATTCAAACATTTACATTTTTACTACTTTTATCTTTTACATTTACATTACAAGTAGGGCTGGGCGATATCGCTGAAAACTTTTTCACGATATAAGGGTTTTATATCGGTTGATATCGATAATTATTTATATTTTTTATGACCTATGGAAACGGGGTTTGTACAAACCCCATTTCCATATGAGTTGGGAAATTGTGTTAGATGTAAATATAAACGGAATACAATGATTTGCAAATCCTTTTCAACCCATATTCAATTGAATGCACTACAAAGACAAGATATTTGATGTTCAAACTCATAAACTTTATTTTATTTTTGCAAATAATAATTCACTTAGAATTTCTGCAACACGTGCCAAAGTAGTTGGGAAAGGGCATGTTCACCACTGTGTTACATCAACTTTTCTTTTAACAACACTCAATAAACGATTGGGAACTGAGGAAACTAATTGTTGAAGCTTTGAAAGTGGAATTCTTTCCCATTCTTGTTTTATGTAGAGCTTCAGTCGTTCAACAGTCCGGGGTCTCCGCTGTCGTATTTTAGGCTTCATAATGCGCCACACATTTTCGATGGGAGACAGGTCTGGACTGCAGGCGGGCCAGGAAAGTACCCGCACTCTTTTTTTACAAAGCCTCGCTGTTGTAACACGTGCTGAATGTGGCTTGGCATTGTCTTGCTGAAATAAGCAGGGGCGTCCATGAAAAAGACGGCGCTTAGATGGCAGCATATGTTGTTCCAAAACCTGTATGTACCTTTCAGCATTAATGGTGCCTTCACAGATGTGTAAGTTACCCATGCCTTGGGCACTAATGCACCCCCATACCATCACAGATGCTGGCTTTTCAACTTTGCGTCGATAACAGTCTGGATGGTTCGCTTCCCCTTTGGTCCGGATGACACGATGTCGAATATTTCCAAAAACAATTTGAAATGTGGACTCGTCAGACCACAGAACACTTTTCCACTTTGAATGAGTCCATCTTAGATGATCTCGGGCCCAGAGAAGCCGGCGGCGTTTCTGGATGTTGTTGATAAATGGCTTTCGCTTTGCATAGTAGAGCTTTAACTTGCACTTAGAGGTCTAGCGAAGAACTGTATTTAGTGACAGTGGTTTTCTGAAGTGTTCCTGAGCCCATGTGGTGATATCCTTTAGAGATTGATGTCGGTTTTTTATACAGTGCCGTCTGAGGGATCGAAGGTCACGGTCATTCAATGTTGGTTTCCGGCCATGCCGCTTACGTGCAGTGATTTCTCCAGATTCTCTGAACCTTTTGATGATATTACAGACCGTAGACCAGGGGTCACCAACGCGGTGCCCGCGGGCACCAGGTAGCCCATAAGGACCAGATGAGTAGCCCGCTGGCCTGTTCTGAAAATAGCTCAAATAGCAGCACTTACCAGTGAGCTGCTTCTATTTTTTAAATTGTATTTATTTACTAGCAAGCTGGTCTCACTTTGCTCGACATTTTTCATTCTAAGAGAGACAAAACTCAAATAGAATTTAAAAATCCAAGAAAATATTTTAAAGACTTGGTCTTCACTAACTGACAAAGAAACAGATAACAGATTTGGTGTCCAGTTCAAAGTGTGACATGATTTATTTAAACATTTGAGAGTTGACTTTTGTATTTTACATGAGTTATTTGTACAAACATGGTGCAAAGTAATTCATGATTTGTTAAAAAATGTTAGTGGCTAGCTAGTTAAAATGGGATATTGTGATTTCACAAGACTGCCTTAGAAGTGATCATTTGAAAATGTTCAATTTGAAAAATGTGCACTTACAGAAAATATAAAAATAAAGTGTTGCATATTGATATTTATCTGTTACTATATATATTTATTGTGAGAAATCATTAAGATGATCAGTGTTTCCACAAAGATAAATATCATTAACTATTAATAATAACAGAGTTAAAGGTAAATTGAGCAAATTGGCTATTTCTGGCAATTTATTTAAGTGTGTATCAAATTGGTAGCCCTTCGCATTAATCAGTACCCAAGAAGTAGCTCTTGGTTTCAAAAAGGTTGGTGACCCCTGCCGTAGATGTTGAAATCCCTACATTTCTTGCAATTGCACTTTGAGAAACGTTGTTCTTAAACTGTTTGACTATTTGCTCACGCAGTTGTGGACAAAGGGGTGTACCTCGCCCCATCCTTTCTTGTGAAAGACTGGGCATTTTTTGGGAAGCTGTTTTTATACCCAATCATGGCACCCACCTGTTCCCAATTAGCCTGCACACCTGTGGGATGTTCCAAATAAGTGTTTGATGAGCATTCCTCAACTTTATCAGTATTTATTGCCACCTTTCCCAACTTCTTTGTCACGTGTTGCTGGCATCAAATTCTAAAGTTAATGATTATTTGCAAAACAAAAAATGTTTATCAGTTTGAACATCAAATATGTTGTCTTTGTAGCATATTCAATTGAATATGGGTTGAAAATGATTTACAAATCATTGTATTCCGTTTATATTTACATCTAACACAATTTCCCAACTCATATGGAAACGGGGTTTGTATGTCAACCTGTACATATGTATTTGAAAAAATATTCTATTTAAAGCCTGTCTAATCCATATTTGTACTGCAGTGTGAAATGCAAAGCGGCAAGATTGTGTTCAGAATCCGAGTGTCTCCTGAGAAACGCACTCCAGGACCCGTTGATGTCCTTTGGCCAGTGGAGGCAGGCCGTGTCCGAGGTTCTGGAAACTTCTGCTGTGGTCACAGACTTCTCCCACATTGTCATGCTGCTTGAAGAAATTGAAGTAAGAATCTTTCATGCTGCTTACCAACACGGTCAAGCTCGTAACAAATCTTGTCATGCTGCTTAACGATGACCCCACTCCTCAACTAGAAGTTGTTCCAAGTTAGGAAATACTAGTTCAGGGGTGTCGAAAGTGCGGCCCGTGGGCTATTTGTGGTCTATAGCTAATTTCTTAACGGCCCGTGACACAATTGTTAGCATTCTAATATTAGCAGGATAGCCTTTTTTTGCAAGTATACACCAAGTATACAAATATTTTGTTACTTGACGTATGCTACCTGTTAGCATGCTAATATTAGTTGGCTAGCTTTTTTTGCTAATTTTATAGGTATACACCAGTGTCATATTTTGGTACTTGATGTATGCTAACTTTAGCATGCTAGCATTTTAAACAATTTTTTTAGGTATACATCGCAGAGGAATATATTTTGGTACTTGATGCATGCTACAGATAGTATTTTAGCATGCTAAAATTAGCATGCTCACTTTTTTAACTAATTTAACAGGTATACACCTCAGTGTCATACATTAGGTATTTAACTAATGTTAACTGTAGGTATGTTATTGTTAGCATTTTAGCATAATACTGTTAGCATGCTAGCTTTTTAGCTCATTTTGCTTATATATTTTGTTACTTTGGGCTATCTGACCAATTTTTAGGATTTCAGTTTGGCTTTGACTCTCCAGCATTCACACAAAATTTATTCCGAAATTGCATTTTGTAGTTCTTAAAAAAATAGTCTATATATTGAACTGGTTTTAAAGGTGAAAACAACCAAAATGGTCCTCTCATCCTTCGACTTGTCAGTCTGCGGCCCTCGGTGGAAAAAAATTGGACACCCTGGGCCCGAGGGGTGTTGTTCTTGAAAAGGATGTTGGGAGTAAGATTAAATGTAACAAAAGTCATGTGATCTACTGCTTTTTTTTTCTTCATTCAGCGGCTGTTGAAGGACAGTTTTCAGCTGCAGGATGTTTTCAAGGGGCTGAAGACAAGGGGGGACTTGTTGGTGTCTGTGTTTGGTCCTGAAAGGTGTGCTGCTCTGCAAAGTGAGCTGACTGCATCAATGAAGAACAGAGAACTGCTGCATGGTGAACTTCTCCAGAGACAAGCCAGACTACAAGTGAGACACCGACCTTCTTTTGCAATGAATTAGTTGTTATTTTTTCATTCAACAGTGGTTGTCCGATAGAAATATTTCAGACAAAACATTTGAATTATAATGTCTGCCAAACATGACACGTGTCCTCTACCTTGGCTTATAGAATTGTTGCTAGACTGGACCGCTTTCATTTTTATTACAAAGTATCTTTTATGCTCACTAGCATCTGGATTATTACAGTGATTTTATTACTTTTAATTTATGAGCACCTTTCTAGAAACCAAAGGACACTTTGAAAACAACAGGCTAAAATCAGCACATAACAAACAAATGAAGGGGTAGAAGCAGTAGTACTGAGTATGCAATCTTGAACAGTCGGGATTTAGATGAAGTTAAATTAAGGTGTGAAGTACAGATTGACCAATATGTTTTTTTTCAGTGCCGATACCAATATTTGCAGCCAATATTAATTTGCAGTAAAAGTTATGTAAACATGAATAGTATACAGCTGGACAAGGCTTTTAGTTGTTTTTTTTTTACATATTTTTTTAGGAAACATCAGAACAGTATCAACATAATGTTTTATGTGGTACTAATTTTGTAGTTAATTTAGCAGGAAAAAAAATCAGGAGATTTTACAAACACCTTTATTGCTTGTGTCTAAGAGGAGCATCAACATTTGCATTTCAAAATATAATAAAAATCTCCTGGGAAAATGTGTAAATTTGTGGGATTTCTCGACATCAATAACTCGTCATCTACTCAATTTTATGGCACTTTATGGATTTATTGAACCCTGGAATATGGCTAATATTAAAAAAACAAAACAAACAAACAATTCTGGGCTTTTTCATGTAGTTTATAGATGAGACTTTTTTTTTAATTTCTTCCTGGATGTTACAGAAAGTCTTAGAATGTGCGAACTGCTGCCTACACTTCTTTACTTATTGACTAAGTCTCCTATTTGTGTAGATACAGTCGCGATCAAAAGTTTACATACACTTGTAAAGAACATAATGTCATGGCTGTCTTGAGTTTCCAATACTTTCTACAACTCTTATTTTGTTTGTGATAGAGTGATTGGAGCACATACACAAAAAACATTCATGAAGTTTGTTTCTTTTATGAATTTATTATGGGTCTACTGAAAATGTACCCAAATCTGCTGGGTCAAAAGTATACATACAGCAATGTTAATATTTGCTTACATGTCCCCTGGCAAGTTTCACTGCAATAAGGCGCTTTTGGTAGCCAACCGCAAGCTTCTGGTTGAATTTTTGACCACTCCTGTTGACAAAATTAGTGCAGTTCAGCTAAATTTGTTGGTTTTCTGACATGGACTTGTTTCTTCAGCATTGTCCACACGTTTAAGTCAGGACTTTGGGAAGGCCATTCTAAAACCTTAATTAAAAATAAGAGTTGTAGAAATTATTGGAAACTCAAGACAGCCATGACATTATGTTCCTTACAAGTGTATGTAAACTTTTGATCGCGACTGTATATACACAAAATTTGGATTTTTGTCGGAAATATCTTTTCTGTCGTCTTCATTTGATTGAATCAGGGAACATACAAAGTCACGGCGCTCCTTTTAATGAGCCTACGCTCCCAGCGTTGGGGACAGAGACTTGTCAAGCAGACTCGATCACTGCAGTAGTAAAAACAAAGAAAACGGGACCGGTAAGACACCATGAAAGAAGGACAAAAACTGGATGTCCCTGCATAAATTGGAGAAAAAAATACCAGCACTAGAAGAAAGTATTAGAAGAAAGGAGGCATGGGTTAGGATTATGGTTAAGGCAGTGGTTCTTAACCTGGGTTCGATTGAACCCTAGGGATTCGGTGAGTCGGCCTCAGGGGTTCAGCGGAGGTTAAGACACACCCGACTCATCGTGTAAATAAAACCTTCTCCCTATCGGCGTATTATGGATACTCCTAAACAATGTTCCCTCTAATTTTCCATCTGATTTGCAGGTGTGTCATTTGTTGTGGTTCATTTTGTGCAACAGTAAAAAAAATATATAACTTTGTCTTGAATTAAAAAAAAAAAAAAAACTTTTATTTTTCACTAAAGAAGGGTTCGGTGAATGCACATATGAAACTGCTGGGGTTCGGTACCTCCAACAAGGTTAAGAACCACTGGACTAGACGTATAAGGATTTCGCTTATGAAGCAGCTGAGTGGAGAGAGTTAATGCAATTTAAGTAGCATCAAGAAGCGAGTAATACTTGATGGTCAGATAGGTTCCCCTCTAAATGTGTTTTCATATTGGATTGTTGAATTTAGGCATTGAAAAAAATATTAAAAACAAATAATGGGGAAATTTGTGACTGCTTTTTTTATGTAATTTTTCACTTTGACAGGCCTCCGTTTCAAGAACTAAGGACTTTGGAGATGCTTACATTTTGATCGGCTCCAAGTTGAGGGGCTTGCGAGACAGGATGATGGCAGCTGAAGTGCTCCAGCCTGACATCCTAGCCAAGAAAAGTCAGTTCGACCAGTTGAAGGTGAGTTGAAAAGTCGGCATGATAAGGACTGATTGTTTACTTACTTTACAGCTTGTTTACTTACCACTAGGGGTGTCCCGATTTTGATCCGAGACGAGGTCAGCAGGAATCATGCATACTTTTATTATTTTGTAGTGTGGAATGTTAGAAAAAGTCTGATCAAGTGAAATTAGTCTAACAGAGAACAATGGTCGTTAGGAAAAACACTAACTATTGTTCTCTGTTTGACTCATTTTATGTGACTGAATGTGGCGCATTGCCACATCAAAATTGAATTTTTTTTTTTACATGAAAACAAATTAAAGTAATATAATGTATTGTAGCTTCCAGAAGAAGTCAAAAAGCAGACACTATTTTTACCTTTTATTGCCAATCTTATGCTAACAACCGGCCCAATTCCAATACATATTCCCTCCCGTGCACACACTTTCGTATTCTTGCTTCCCCGGACACACGGCAACACTTCCTCATTCTCCGCCAATCCCCTTTCAGGCATGGACGGTGCACTCGCGATCTCATGGGAACAATGAACATGAAATGGAAACCACACTAACATAAAACATTGCCACCAGCAGGTCGTTACAGTACAGACTATAATAACACCAGAAAAGGATGCTAGAATTATTTCTTGTCATCTTTAGTAAAGAAAAAGTATCTAGATACTCGAAAAATTCTCAACAAAGTCAATTGTACAATAAGCAGCAACAATATAAAAAAATATATGTTAGTACTTTTTCGGAGTATAAGTCGCACCGGCCGAAAATGCATAATAAAGAAGGAAAAAAACATATATAAGTCACACTGGAGTATAAGTCGCATTTTTGGGGGAAATTTATTTGATAAAACCCAGCACCAAGAATAGACATTTGAAAGGCAATTTAAAATAAATAAAGAATAGTGAACAACAGGCTGAATAAGTGTACGTTATATAAATAACCAACTGAGAACGTGCCTGGTATGTTATCGTAACATATTATGGTAAGAGTCATTCAAATAACTATAACATATAGAACATGCTATACGTTTACCAAACAATCTGTCACTCCTAATCGCTAAATCCCATGAAATCTTATACGTCTAGTCTCTTACGTGAATGAGCTAAATAATATTATTTGATATTTTACAAAACTATGAAAAAAAACGGCCAAACTATGAAAAAAACCGCGACTTATAGTTCGAAAATACGGTATTAAAAATAACGTAGCTTTGTTTTTAAATGTATGTACAGTGTGGATGTGAGTGAGAATGTTGTCTGTCTATCTGTGTTGGCCCTGCGATGAGGTGGCGACTTGTCCAGGGTGTACCCCGCCTTCCGCCCGATTGTAGCTGAGATAGGCTCCAGCGCCCCCCGCGACCCCGAAGGGAATAAGCGGTAGAAAATGGATGGATGGATGGATGGATGGAGTATACATTTTTTGAACCTTTTCAAAGAAAATTATGTCGTCATAGCAAATTATACAATGACGTCATGGTAATCACGACCCTACAGACATGGGTATCTTGGAAATTTAAGGGAAACCCTGACACTACTTAATAAAACAAGTACCGGTATGTATGATTCATGCTGTAGTCGTTTTGGATCAAACCTTCACAAAAAGTTTGCTTCTTTTTCAAACAAGAAACTCTCACACATCATGTGTTGTGGATGTGTCCTATTTGCAGGCCATCCAGAAGGACCTGGAAGACTGTGAAGCACACATCACATTTCTTGAAACGCTCATATCCTCCAGTTCCAGCAACAGGGCTCAGTTTGAAAAAGTCCACGCCGACTGGAAACAGCTTTGCAACACAATTAGGGTAAGAGACTTGTAGAAATTGAACTCTGAGGTTTATTCCTTCACTTCATGCAGTCATCGCGTCTTTTCAATCGAAAGGTTTTCACCTGTTGTGCAAAAAAACTGAAAAACAACTGCAGACGTGATTAAATTAATTTGATATTCATAAAAAGAATACCAATATTATAATGTAGAGAAGGTCATTTCTTCACCCTTGATTGTTTTACTTGTTTGCATTGAATTGGTTGGTATATTTCTCACCTTTATACTTGTATGACATTTGAAAATGTTGTGTAAATTGTAAGAATACTGAAGGTCAAATGGGACACAAATTAAATACATCTTTAAATAATTACTTAAATGTATAATAAAATCATTATAATTCGATTTAAATACATACTGTACATGTGTTATTAAATGTTGTAGGTGAAGTTGCATGAGAGTGAGCAGAGTATCGAAGATCACAAAAGCTTCCATGAGAGTCTACTGAACATGGAGAAATGCTTGATGGTCCTGAAGCAGAAGGTGGAGTCCTTTAGGAGTCCCACAGGAGAATGGAACATTGATGGTCGCAAACACGAGGCTGAGGTCTGTGAGTTTTTATACTGACAACTAGGGTTGCAAAATTCCGGGAATATTCAAAGTTGGAAACTTTCCATGGGAATTAACGGGAATTAATGGGAATAAACATTGAATTGCAACATGCTAGATCTTGCAGCATGATTATTAGCTAAAACAACCTGATTTAATGCAAATTCAGTAGAATTTCATATATTATATTATAATTTTATTATTTGAATAATGATAAATGAATGTGTTGTGGCAGTTGCGCATGTCATCAATGCAGCGGTTTGAGGAAACACTCGGTTGCTTCTCCAAACATGTCTTTAATGGTGAACTGCCAATATGTGAATGCTAAACAGCAAGTGCTTAAAGTGTAATGGCTTTGTAAATACACTGAGACAGTCTGAGTTCATTGTGTTCTTCGTGGTGTTTTTGAAACAGCGCCTTTTATTTCTTCAGAATTTTCAACTAACTTAAAGTGTTTTGCCAAGAGGATTATTTGTAATGTGTACATTTTCAGAATGTGCTTTTTCTCTTTTTGGCCAAAGTAAGACAAATAAATACATTTTGAAGTTGCATGCATTTTTAAAGACTTATGTGGGAATAGACTTTCCTCCTAAAAATGACAGCCCTATTTTAAAGAGATAACATTTAAAAATGACTTCTAGGCATATTGTATTGATCAACTAATTCTTATATTGAGGGCTTTTTGGGCGTTATAGAGGCGCTCCCATCGACTCTATTGTTAGAATTAGTCGGGATTTTGCTTACTTCTAATTACAACTTAGAATGCATAAAAAACATATGTTTTCTTGTCTTACATAAATATTGTAAATAATGGGCAAACTTTAAAAAAATAGATCCCCTTTAATAATTGTTTTTCATCCTGGAACCCTGAAGTTGCTGGCACGGCCACTCTACCAACCGAGCCACGCCGCCCTCAAACACACCATCAACAGCTTCTCTATATTTTAATGGATAAATGTCAGCCGTTTAGATATTTTGTTAACATCCTTGGCTGACATAAGTTAAAGTTAAAGTACCAATGATTGTCACACACACTCTAGGTGTGGTAAATTTGTCCTCTGCATTCAACCCATCCCCTTGTTCACCCCCTGGGAGGTGAGGGGAGCAGTGGGCAGCAGCGGTGGCCGCGCCCGGGAATCATTTTTGGTGATTTAACCCCCAATTCCAACCGTTGATGCTGAGTGCCAAGCAGGGAGGTAATGGGTCCCATTTTTATAGTCTTTGGTATGACGCGGCCGGGGTTTGAACTCACAACCTACCGATCTCAGGGCGGGGACTCTAACCACTAGGCCACTGAGTAGGACCGACTCATTCTGCTACAGTATGGTGCAGACTAGCTGTGCTACGTTCCAACTGCCACAAAGTTAGCCAGATACACGTTAGGTCAGGGGTCACCAACGCGGTGCCCGCGGGCACCAGGTAGCCCGTAAGGACCAGATAAGTAGCCCGCTGGCCTGTTCTAAAAATAGCTCAAATAGCAGCACTTACCAGTGAGCTGCCTCTATTTTTTAAATTGTATTTATTTACTAGCAAGCTGGTCTCGCTTTGCTCGACATTTTTAATTCTAAGAGAGACAAAACTCAAATAGAATTTGAAAATCCAAGAAAATATTTAAAGACTTGGTCTTCACTAACTGACAAAGAAACAGTTTTGGTGTCCAGTTCAAAGTGTGACATGATTTATTTAAAAACTTGAGAGTTTACTTTTGTATTTTACATGAGTTATTATTTTTACAAACATGGTGCAAAGTAATTCATGATTTGTTAAAAAAATGTTAGTGGCTAGCTAGTTAAAATGGGATATTGTGATTTCACAAGACTGTCTTAGAAGTGATTATTTGAAAATGTTCAATTGGAAAAATGTGCACAAAGAGAAAGTATTAATAAAAATTGTTGCATATTGATATTTATCTGTTTCTATATATATTTATTGTGAGAAATCATTAAGATGATCAGTGTTTCCACAAAGATAAATATCATTAATTATTAATAATAACATAGAGTTAAAGGTAAATTGAGCAAATTGGCTATTTCTGGCAATTTATTTAAGTGTGTATCAAACTGGTAGCCCTTCGCATTAATCGGTACCCAAGAAGTAGCTCTTGGTTTCAAAAAGGTTGTGTTTCTATGAATTATTTTTTTAATTCAATGAATATCATCCACTTCTTCTCAGCACTGTCCTTCACACTCTTTCTTCCCATGGTTGGAAAAACAAAGTTATGTTGCTCTCTAGCCACAAGCTAATGCGAGTAAGTTCGGATTTTTAAGTCGGATCATACGGGTTTCACTAGGCTCGTAACCTAAAAGAGATGGCTTGCATCCCGAAAAACTTGTAAACTGGGTGACTCGTGTCCCAAGGACCCACTGACTATTCTGGATGGTCCACAGAAAGCACTGGGAGAGTTTCCAGAGAAAGAGTTGCAGCTCCAGCAGATGGAGGTCCAATGTCAGAAAGTTCTACAAAGGACTTCGCAGAAAGGAGGAGTCCACATTGTGGAAGATATGAACCGTCTCAAGAAGTCCTGGTTGAACTTGTACGAGATGAGTGGCAACATTCACAGGTGATGTTCTACATATTAAATATGCAGCTTTGGTGCAATGTTAAGTTCATCTTCATGTTGCTTTCTTTTCTTGCAGGCTGCTGAATGGATCCACGGAACAGATGACTGTTTCTGACATGTGGGGCATCAACACTTTAGGCCCCACAGAAATGGCAGAGGTGGTGGATGGTGGTCACCATCCCAAAGGTCACCTCATACCGCCTAGACAGGAAGAGCTTCCCAAAGAAGTAGCTAGTATGACCAACGAAGAACGTTCTGACCAAAGCAGAGGAGCTTTTGTGCACTTGAGGCAGAAAGATGGCGCAATGGTATGTTGTCAAAAGTTGAAATATATAAAAATAACTATTAGGGTTGTGCCTATCGATCGGCCACTGATCAGTATCGAACAATTTTCCTGAAAAAAATAAGTGATCACCATTGCCGATTAATGCTTTTAATTGCTCTCTGGCTGACAGTCTTTTTTTTGAGTTTCATGACTGATAAGATAATCTAATTACCGTAATGTCCAGGCTATAGAGTGCACCGGTATTTTTGCACCATATTTTAGAAGACATTCATTGTTTTACATACTGTATATTAGCCACACCAGACTATAAGCCGCAGATATACAGTATACCCGAACAAAACATTTTGTAAATGTTTATTTATGTACCTTAATTGTTTCCAAACTGTGCCTGTCACATGGCAGTAAAACGGCTGAACAAACAAAACAGAAGTCATCGTCATGGACTCGCTAGCTGCGGAAGCTTGCTCTCCAATCAGCTAAACAGACTCAATAACTTGACAGTGATGTTTGAGTGAATTTACAAAACTTAAGCAGTACAAAAATAATGCCATTATAAGTTAATAATACTAACAAAGACACTTGTAAATGGGTTAGCATTAGGAATGTCTGATAATATCGGACCGCCAATATTATCGGCCGATAAATGCTTTAAAATGTAATATCGGAAATTATCGGTATCGGTTTCAAAATTATTGGTATCGGTTTCAAAGAGTAAAATGTATGACTTTTTAAAACGCAGCTGTGTACACGGACGTAGGGAGAAGTACAGAGCGCCAATGAACCTTAAAGGCACTGCCTTTGCGTGCCGGCCCAGTCACATAATATCTACGGCTTTTCACACACACAAGGCATACTTGGTCAACAGCCATACAGGTCACACTGAGGGTGGCCGTATAAACAACTTTAACACTGTTACAAATATGCGCCACACTGTGAACCCACACCAAACAAGAATGACAAACACATTTCGGGAGAACATCCGCACCGTAACACAACATAAACACAACAGAACAAATACCCATGACCCTTGCAGCACTAACTCTTCCGGGACGCTACAATATACACCCCCCGCTACCCCCTTACCCTCCACTCCAAACCCGGCCCCTCCCAATCCCGCCCACCTCAACTTCCTCTCTGGAAAATACGTAATGTTTCTCTATACACTTTGTGAAGCCGCTTCTCTGAGTTAATAATAATCACCACTAGAGATGTCTGATAATGGCTTTTTTCCCGATATCCGATATTGTCCAACTCTTAATTACCGATACCGATATCAACCGATACCGATACATACAGTCGTGCAATTAACACATTATTATGCCTAATTTTGTTATGATGCCCCGCTGGATGCATTAAACAATGTAACAAGGTTTTCCAAAATAAATCAACTCAAGTTATGGAAAAAAATGCCAACATGGCACTGCCATATTTATTATTGAAGTCACAAAGTGCATTATTTTTTTTAACATGTCTCAAAACAGCAGCTTGGAATTTCCTTGAGAGAGCATGAGGAGGTTGAGGTGGGCGGGGTTGGGGGGGGTAGCGGGGGGTGTATATTGTAGCGTCCGGGAAGAGTTAGTGCTGCAAGAGGTTCTAGGTATTTGTTCTGTTGTGTTTATGTTGTGTTACAGTTCGGATGTTCTCCCGAAATGTGTTTGTCATTCTTGTTTGGTGTGGGTTCACAGTGTGGCGCATATTTGTAACAGTGTTAAAGTTGTTTATACGGCCACCCTCAGTGGGACCTGTATGGCTGTTGACCAAGTACACTTGTGTGTGTGAAAAGCCGTAGATATTATGTGACTGGACCGGCACGCAAAGGCAGTGCCTTCAAGGTTTATTGGCGCTCTGTACTTCTTCCTACGTCCGTGTACAAAGCGGCGTTTTAAAAAGTCATACATTTTACTTTTTGAAACTGACCAAAGCAGAGGAGCTTTTGTGCACTTGAGGCAGAAAGATGGCGCAATGGTAATCAAAAAGGTTAACCAACGAACGAGATTTCTCTACAGAATTTCCTCTCTGGTCAACAAAAGCACCTTGAGGATTCTGGCGGGAACTCTCGTTCAACCCTTTTTCGATTACGCATGCACCTCCTGGTACCCTAGCACCTCCAAAACCCTCAAATCTAAACTCCAAACATCTCAGAACAAGCTAGTCAGGTTACTTCTAGACCTCCACCCCAGATCCCACCTCACTCCTACCCACTTCTCTAAAGTGGGCTGGCTCAAGGTGGAGGACAAAGTTAAACAACTTGCACTGAGCCTAGTCTATAAAATCCGCTACACCTCCCTGATACCGAAGTACATGTCAAACTACTTCCTTAAGGTAAATGACCGCCATAACCACAACACCAGGGGGAGCTCCACTAACCACGTTAAACCCAGATTCCGAACTAACAAAGGTCTTAACTCATTCTCTTTCTATGCCACATCAATGTGGAATGCGCTCCCAACAGGTATAAAAGAAAGGGCATCTCTATCCTCCTTCAAAACCGCAATAAAAGTTCACCTCCAGGCAGCTACAACCCTAAACTAACACCTTCCCCGGATTGCTAATAATCAAATGTAAACAATCAAATGCAGATACTTTTTCTTTTTCTTATGCCTTCTGATATCTCTCTCTCTCTCTCTCTATGTCCACTACTTGATGTCCATACCCCCCCCCCACCCCCCACCCCTCCCTCCACGCCCCTGATTGTAAATAATGTAAATAATTCAATGTGATTATCTTATGTGATGACTGTATTATGATGATAGTATATATGATAGTATATATCTGTATCATGAATCAATTTAAGTGGACCCCGACTTAAACAAGTTGAAAAACTTATTCGGGTGTTACCATTTAGTGGTCAATTGTACGGAATATGTACTTCACTGTGCAACCTACTAATAAAAGTCTCAATCAATCAAAAACCGATAATTTCCGATATTACATTTTAAAGCATTTATTGGCCAATAATATCGGTAGTCCGATATTATCGGACATCTCTAGACCTGCTAACTGCTACGCTAATCACTAAGCTAGTTTGAAACAACACCAAGAAATAAGTGTTCAGTAAAGTTTAAGAAGTGTAGATGGCAGCTCGTTACCGCAGAGCAAGCAGTTACTAGCATGAAATTTACAAAGTAGATTAATAAAGAGGGCGGATCGATCCATTTAACGGTGGTGTCGACACTAAGGGTAGTATCAGTATATGATATATATTTTCATTTTCACAAAATTGTTTTTTCATTAAGTTTGTTAATGTTTACGAACTCGGGGAAAAATTCCCATGATACATAAAAACCAAAGGATTTTAAAGTTTAATAAATACTAGATTTAGCTTTTTTTTATTAGTGTTCTATTAACTTTGTTTTCATCAAACAATTGTATGTAATTAAAGAGAATAAGGAACTGCTTTAAATATTTTGTTGATATGGCTAAATAGAAAAATTTACAGTTAATACATGTGGTTGGTATTGGCTGGCCGATCTCCTGATAGAATCGGAATCATAAAACCCTGATCGGAACATTCTTAAAAACTCTACTTAAAACAATATGATGCCATTATGCAGACTCAACTATGGTATAGTGTTTTATTTCAAATACTAATTGTGTCATGGCAGAGCACATGTAATGAGATTACAATCTAATGGTAGTGCAGACACTACGACCAGGGGCGCCGCTAGGGATTTTGGGCCCCATGAAAAGAATCTTTACAGGGCCCCCATTATTTTTTCTGTATTATAATTTCATCATCATTAGGGGCCTCTCTGGGCCCCTAGAATCCGTCTCCTTTACCCCCCCTTTTCGGCGCCCCTGACTACGACTACTCTGACAAAAACTTACTGTTTACAGTATCTGCAAACAGTAGCCCAAGTGATCCAATCAGTAGGATTGAAACAACTGAAGGTGATTTCCTTCCTGCCTTTTGCTGATGTGACTGTTACATATGCACCTGCGTCTTCATTCATTTGGAATACAAACAATGGAGGAAAACCAATACATAACCTAAAGCTGCTCATCTTTTGTTTACAAACATGAAATGAAATATCAACTACAAAGTATCATTATTTAATCAAAATAATAGATAATAGTTTAGTTAATAGTTGGTGTGTGCAAAGATGCAGACAAGGGGCTTAGTAGAAGTTTAACATTTCCAATAAGAGCAAAGCAATTAGACAGATTGTTGCTGATTTGCATATTTGATGCTATACAGGTGAGCAGGGATCAATACAAGTCCAAAAGGAAACAGTTTGAGGCTTGGCTCAGCAGAGAGAATCAACTCCTGTCAGGAATCCTGAGCACCAAGCGAGGAACCCTGACGAGCAATCAAGTCCAGAAACAACGAGACACACTAAAGGTGAACACACAACAACACAACATGTTCACTTGTTAGCTTTTCTTTGCCTTTCCTTTATGCATCGGATACTAGGGATGGGTGCCATACACATTTGAATCGATAGGGTACCAATTAGGGATGTCCGATAATATCGGTCTGCCGATATTATCGGCCGATAAATGCGTTAAAATGTAATATCGGAAATTATCGGTATCGATTTTTTTATTATCTGTATCGGTTTTTTTGGGTTTTTTTTTTATTTTTTTTTATTAAATCAACATAAAAAACACAAGATACACTTACAATTAGTGCACCAACCCAAAAAACCTCCCCTCCCCCCATTTCTTTCTGTTATCAATATTCTGGTTCCTACATTATATATCAATATATATCAATACAGTCTGCAAGGGATACAGTCCGTAAGCACACATGATTGTGCGTGCTGCTGGTCCACTAATAGTACTAACCTTTAACAGTTAATTTTACTCATTTTCATTAATTACTAGTTTCTATGTAACTGTTTTTATATTGTTTTACTTTCTTTTTTATTCAAGAAAATGTTTTTAATTTAGTTATCTTATTTTATTTATTTTTTTAAAAAGTACCTTATCTTCACCATACATGGTTGTCCAAATTAGGCATAATAATGTGTTAATTCCACGACTGCATATATCGGTTGATATCGGTATCGGTTGATATCGGTATCGGTAATTAAAGAGTTGGACAATATCGGAATATCGGATATCGGCAAAAAGCCATTATCGGACATCCCTAGTACCAATTCATGGTACCTGGGAATCGATACCAGTACTCAACAATACTAATTTTCTGTACTTTTGTGTGTGGTGTTCAGTATTACTTGTTTTTGATAATACTTTTTTTTATTGCAACATTTAAACATAAGCTAATAATAATAACTGCTGACCAGTTGTTAAATCTTGTTTTATTATCATCATATTATCATTTGCAAGTATGACAATAAATTGGAATTACAGCTGCAATTCCAAGACATTAGATGGCAGTAGTGTACATTATATAGTCTGTTTTTTGTTGCGCCCTAAAAAGTGTTAATACTGTAAGTATTGTACACACTACACACCAATTGTAACATGATTGATTGTAACGTGCATCTTAGTTGTAGTTTTCATTAACACATATGGAGGTGTTGAACACGCCATGTAAAATTGCTAATGCTAATCAGTAAGATGGTAATAGCAAAGCCAATGTATATTAGCATTAAGTTAGCGCATTTTTGGAAAAGCGGATCCTTACTTTACTTACGTTGTAGCGTTTTTTGAGTCAGTTTCTTTGTTGGCATTGAAAATTGCAACATTACCCAGAGGTAGTTTGGCTGAGCCCGCTCTCAGTGCTGCTGGAGGGATCTCGAAGTGCCAAAGTACGAAGAGCCACTTAAATTGAGAACTGGCCGTGATGTCACGCGCAACAATAGACTTAACGGTAATCAAAGCCTGGCGGGATTCGGTAGGTGCCAAAAAAGTTTGGATATCAATTCGAGGCCAAGTAACTACAGGGCCAGAATTCCCGATATTGATACTTCATTATCGGATACGTCATTATCATTGAATAATTTTGTAAATTTGCCTCTACTTAGTTGACTATGATTATGAGAACACAGAAAAAAAAAATGTTTTGCATTAAAATGTTTTTATAACAAAATACTATATAAAACAATGCATAAATAAATAAATAATTTCCCTATTACAATCTACTACCCACAATGTCATTATTGCAAAATAACCAAAAAAATGTAACAAAAATATAGATCTTAAAATGTAATCAAAACCAGTAAAATAACTTCCATTTCATGCAGATATTTGTGAAAAATAACGTATGTTGTAGTAGAGCAGGGAAGGGGAGAGGTCAAGTGTGCCTGAGTGAGCAGCTTAGAGAGAGAGATGTGCTGTTTGCACCGACAGACTGCAGGAGACGCTGCGGCCGCATAAACTGTGAGGAAATTTGAGTAATTACCCGGATGTATAGAAGAGAAACTGCGACAAAAGTATTGATGGGATACCAATAGCCACCTTGGTATCGATACTATCGATATTTATATTGATACGCCCACCTCTAGTGTAAGTAATTGCAGACTCTATCAAATAGGTACAGTAAGTAATCATTCCTCACAATTCCCCACATACCTTAGTTTGAAGCTGATTTTGGGCACGGGAAAGAAACAAAATAAATCACGTTTTGTGTGGCTTTAATTATTTTAAAATGTAAGTGTTGGATGCTAATTCTCAAATGAACACAGTTGTCAAATAGAGATACAGGAGGTATAGCTTTGACCAGTTCACACGGGCACAAGGCCTCTTTCACTGCTCCCCTATAGAAAAGGTAAAGATACTGCAGGTTATGCAGGTTCGCATACGGTAACTTTTACGACTTTTACTACCTCTATTTAGTCAAGTTTGATGTCTTTTTTGACTTCACATAACTATCGTATCGTATCTCTACCGTGTTATACAGTATTTGTTCATCAGATCTGTGTTTTGTTCACTTCAATAAAAGACCATGTTCCTTTTATTTACTTTGGGAGAATGACCTACATCAGGGGTGTCAAACTAATTTTAGCTCAGAAGCCACCTGGAGGGAAATCTATTTCCAAGTAGGCCGAATTGGTAAAATCAGCATACGAACTTAAAAATAAAGATAACTTCAGATTGTTTTCTTTCTTTTACTTGGGCCAAAAATCGAACAAGCACGTTCTGAAAGCGTACATAACACAAATAATCCTCTTGACAAAACACTTCAAGTTAGTTGAAAATTCTGAGGAAAAACATTTCAGCAGTTTCAAAAACACTACGAAGGACAACTTAGACTTTGTCTCTGTGTATCTACAAAGCTATTAAACTTTAAGTCGCAGCCTATCTGGAATTAAACAAAATAGACAATAAAAACTGTGCTAACTCAACCCAACAAACCATACAAACAGAGGTAGTAACTATTTAAAAGGGTTTAGTTAAATTTTTTGTCCAATTTTCTCTTTTTGACAGTCATTTTGTGGCAATGATGATGCCAAAGAACGATGTGTTTGACCCAAAACGGCAGGTTTTCCGTTTCATTTGGGTCGAGGAGAATGAGCCGCAGCCTCTCTTTACTGTGTACCTCTTGCTTGGCATACTTGCTTAGCCCCGCTATAAACCGTTTGCTTGCCTAACAGAATTGCTATTGAGAATCTAGTGGACACATTTAGAACAGCAGTTTCTTTCATTAAAGAAATTGCTAATTTTTTACACTTGGCAAACTCATCTTGTGGACCGCAGGCCGATTTAAACCTTATCAGACCCGTGGGCCGTACGTTTTGACACCTCTGATCTACATACACATGACGTTACTGACACCTAGTGACTAGTCAGTGTACTACATATAATGACTTCTCTCTTTAAAAAAGAATTGATTGGAATATGAAAATCCTTTGTGGAAGGCAAGCCTAGTAAACACTTATTTTGGTGTTACAAAAGGATGCTAAATACTCCCAACTTTTGTGTGCTCCATACAGGCTCTGAAGGCAGGAGTGAGTTGGGGTCAAGATCAGTTCCAGCTTTTGCTGCAGGACAGGAAAGAGAGTCAGGCAGGATCAGGTCCAGCAGAAGATGCCAGCTTTGAAGAACTTCGTTATCGCTGGATTCTCTACAAGTCCAAACTAAAGGATGCCCGTGTCCTTCAGAAAAGGCTCAATTCCAAGGTAACGATCCAACTATGGACATGAAAGATTTGACACTATACACAAGAGCAGTGAGAATGTCAACCAAATCTACATTATTACTAAATTAATGACAATAATATACAATATTTGAAACGTCTTGCTTTTTCAGTATAAGCTCACTTTTTATTTTTTACATAATCTATTTATTTACAACTCAAATCCTAGTACAGAAAAAAAATTGATTTATTGAAGTCTTCTTAAAAGTTAGAATGCAAATATGAAATATATAAATAATTTAAATACTGTACTATGTCATATGTACACTGAAAATAGTGAACTTACTATGCAAAAAACAAATCACACTGTACTGTGTGCACAACAAATAATGCACTTATTACCGTATTTTTCGGAGTATAAGTCGCTCCGGAGTATAAGTCGCAGCGGCCGAAAATGCTTAATAAAGAAGGAAAAAAACATTTATTTGATAAAACCCAACACCAAGAATAGACATTAGAAAAACAATTTAAAATAAATAAAGAATAGTGAACAACAGGCTGAATAAGTGTACGTTATATGAGGCATAAATAACCAACTGAGAACGTGCCTGGTATGTTAACGTAACATATTATGGTAAGAGTCATTCAAATAACTATAACATATAGAACATGCTATACGTTTACCAAACCATCTGTCACTCCTAATCGCTAAATCCCATGAAATCTTATACGTCTAGTCTCTTACGTGAATGAGCTAAATAATATAATTTGATATTTTACGGTAATGTGTTAATAATTTCACACATAAGTCGCTCCTGAGTATAAGTCGCACCCCCGGCCAAACTATGAAAAAAACTGCGACTTATAGTCCGAAAAATACGGTATGTTAAAATATACAAGACATACAAGTTAATTGCATTTGAAAGGGTATACTTCCATTATTATTATGTGTTGTCATTACATCAGTGGTTCATTTGGTCTCAAAAAATAATGGCAATATCCTTTATCTGCAATAATTTGTAGGTCAATATATCGTCGAGCAAAATGTGTTGTAGACCCAAGCCTCTGATGACCTCAACCTCTTTTTGGGAAATTTTGAAAAAGGTGGAAAGAGGTTGGGAGACAGAGTGTGGATTGTCTGTGGTGATCGATAAAGAGAGGGGGCCAAATAGAAAAGAGCGAATGGTTTCAACTTTTTTTAATGAAAAATGAAATTAAGTAATTACACTGCTCTTCTGTGGAATTTGTGAATGAGGGGGTTTACCTATGCATGCCATTCTATGTTCCAATGTCACTGTGATGACCTCTGTGAAATGTACAATTGTTTTGGGTATGCTTTACTAGAGGCCAGCAGACCTCTACTCACTCATTTTAGTAAAGCTAAAAACACCAAGCCTGGGTGGAACAGGCATGTAGCTGGCCCACATGCAGAGGCTAAGGCGGCCCGTAAGGCCTGGGTCATTGCTGGTAGACCTAGACAGGGACCTGTTCTTGAGCATAAAAAGATAACCAATACTCGATACAAATATGCAGTGCGCTTTGTTGGCAAGCATGAGCAAGCCCTGAGAGCTGAGTCAATGGTGTGAAAACTGCTGGACAGCAATGTCATTGTCTTCTGGAAGGAAGTAAAAAAATATAAATAGGGTTAAAGGCCTACTGAAACCCACTACTACCGACCACGCAGTCTGATAGTTTATATATCAATGATGAAATCTTAACATTGCAACACATGCCAATACGGCCGGGTTAACTTATAAAGTGCAATTTTAAATTTCCCGCGAAATATCCTGCTGAAAACGTCTCGGTATGATGACGTTTGCGCGTGACGTCACGGATTGTAGCGGACATTTTGGGACAGCATTGTGGCCAGCTATTAAGTCGTCTTGTTTTCATCGCAAAATTCCACAGTATTCTGGACATCTGTGTTGGTGAATCTTTTGCAATTTGTTTAATGAACAATGGAGATAGCAAAGAAGAAAGCTGTAGGTGGGAAGCGGTTTATTAGCGGCCGGCTGCAGCAACACAAACACGTAGCGGCTACGTAGTAGCAGGTGTTTCATTGTTTACATTCCCGAACGATGACAGTCAAGCTTTACCATTGGCCTGTGGAGAACTGGGACAACATAGACTCTTACCAGGAGGACTTTGAGTTGGATACGCATGCTTGTGGAGATGGGACAACAGAAACTCTTACCAGGAGGACTTTGAGTTGGATATGCGGTACCGTGAGTACGTAGCTGCGGCTTCCAAACATTTGATCGCTTGCCTGTACGTGCGTGCCGCTATGTGCATGTCATGTACGTAACTTTGGGGAAATTAATGTGCTGTATGAACTTTGGGGAGGTGAACGATACTTTGGGCTGTGGGATTGAGTGTGTTGTGCGGGTGTTTGATTTGTATTGGTGGGTTATATGGACGGGAGGGGGGAGGTGTTTGTTATGTGGGATTAATTTGTGGCATATTAAATATAAGCCTGGTTGTGTTGTGGCTAATAGAGTATATATATGTCTTGTGTTTATTTACTGTTTTAGTCATTCCCAGCTGAATATCAGGTCCCACCCGCCTCTCACAGCATCTTCCCTATCTGAATCGCTTCCACTGCCCTCTAGTCCTTCACTCTCACTTTCCTCATCCACGAATCTTTCATCCTCGCTCAAATTAATGGGGAAATCGTCGCTTTCTCGGTCCGAATCGCTCTCGCTGCTTGTGGCCATGATTGTAAACAATGTGCAGATGTGAGGAGCTCCACAACCTGTGATGTCACGCCACTTCCGGTACAGGCAAGGCTTTTTTATCAGCGGCCAAAAGTTGCGAACTTCATCGTCGATGTTCGCTACTAAATCCTTTCAGTAAAAATATGGCAATATCGCGAAATGATCAAGTATGACACGTAGATCGGATCTGCTATCCCCGTTTAAATAAGAAAATCTAATTTCAGTAGGCCTTTAAAGCAGCATTGCCATGTAACATTACGGGTGTATCTGGTGGAGGAAATATACCTGAACTATGCAGGCAGCACTATGCTGCTCTATTCAACTATGTCAGAAGGGAGCTATATTGTACAGGCAACATAGAGGAGGAAGTGGTACACATTAGCCCAAATGACATTCCCCAAGCCATCAGGCAACTAGCTGATAACAAAGCATGTGGCATGGATACTATTACTGCAGAGCACCTAAAGCTAGCAAGCCCTAGGGTAGCTGTGTTGCTCTCCATCTGTTTTACAGGGTTCTTAATCCAATGCATCCTGCCAGATGCTATGCTGACAGTTATTTTAGTACCTGTCATTAAAGACAAGGCTGGTAAGGTAGGGAGTATGGACAATTATCGATCTATCACCCTAGCCAGCATGCTATCTAAAGTGCTGGAAAGTGTGATAATACACAGAGTTGGGGATCTTATTTGCACCACGGGCAACCAATTTGGCCTTTAAGAGCAAGCATGGCACTGACTTGTGTATTTGTGCTTTAAAAGAAGCAGTAGAAAGATACAGAGCGCGTGGCTCTACAATGTTGGTAGGTTTTATTGATGCATCTAAGGCATTTGACCGAGTCAACCATCACAAACTCTTTACCAAGCTGAAGCATAGGGGTGTTCCGGGTAGCATCATACGTATTCTGGCATATTGGTACGACAGGCAGACGATGCAGGTAAGATGGGGGAGTAGTTTATCCTCTCCCTTTAGAGTTGGCAATGGGGTACAGCCGGGTGGGCTTCTATCACCAGGCCTATTTAGCCTGTATATGGATGATCTGTCAAGGCAGTTGAGAAAATGCAAAACAGTGTGCATCATTGGGAACACCTTAATCACTTTACGTACGCTGATGATTTGGCCATTATATCTTCCAGTAGTGCAGGGTTCCAGCAGCTTCTTAACATATGCTCAGACTATGGAGTCAAGTTTGACGTCAAGTATAATGCCACAAAAAGTATGGTAATGGTGTGTAGGACCAAGGAGGATCAACATCTTCATTTCCCAGGTTTCTACTTGTCTGTGTGCAACAATGTCAAATACTTTGGCCACATCATCAATGACAAGATGGAGGATGATGCTGACATGCTTAGACAGAGAAGAATGATGTATGTCCAAGTCAATATGATGGTGAAAAAATGTCACTACTGTTCTGATGAAACAATGGTGTACTTGTTTAGAGCTTACTGCACCCCTATGTACACAGCATCCCGCTGGGTGAGAATCAAAAAAAGAGAGCTTGCGCAAACTCCAGGTTGCATATAATGACTGTCTCAGAATCCTGCTCGGAAAGCCCAGGGGTAGTAGTGCCAGCAAAGTTTTTTTGTGATTTAAGGATAAACACCTTCCACGTCACCCTGAGAAAACTGATGTTTAAATGTATATGTAGACTGCAGGGGTCCGAGAATGATCTTATTATACAGATAACCAATGCTAGGTGTAGTTCTGTTAGGTACCAATCATATATATGGGAATACTTGTATAAAATCAAGAACTTAAGCATGAAGACTGTTTCTACAAACATTTGTGAAAGATTGTGATTTCCAGCGTGGAACTGTTATAGGATGCCACCTGTGCAACATATCCAGTCGTAAAATTTCCTGGCTCCTAAATATTCCAAAGTCAACTTTATTATAAGAAAAGTGAAGAGTTTGGGAACAACAGCAAGTCAGCCACCAAGTGGTAGGCCACGTAAACTGACAGAGAGGGGTCAGCGGATGCTGAAGCACATAGTGCAAAGACTTTCTGCACAGTCAGTTGCTACAGAGCTCCAAACTTCATGTGACTTTCCAATTAGCCCACGTACAGTACGCAGAGAGGGTCATGGAATGGGTTTCCATGGCCGAGCAGCTGTATCTAAGTCATACATCACCAAGTCCAATGCAAAGTGTGGGATGCAGTGGTGTAAAGCACGTCGCCACTGGACTCTAGAGCAGTGGAGACAAGTTCTCTGGACTGATGAGTCACGCTTTTCCATCTGGCAATCTGATGGACCAGTCTGGGTTTGGAGGTTGCCAGGATAACGCTACATTTCGGACTGCATTGTGCCGAGTGTGAAATTTGGTGGAGGAGGAATTATGGTGTGGGGTTGTTTTTCCAGGAGTTGGGCTTGGCCCCTTAGTTCCAGTGAAAGGAACTTTAAATGCTCCAGGATACCAAAACATTTTGGACAATTCCTTAGGATGGCACTTCAAGTTCATATGTGAGTAAAGGCAGGTGGCCAAATACTTTTGGCAATATAGTGTATATATCAGGGGTCCCCAAACTACGGGCGTCCAAAATCAGGCCTGCGGGAAGTCCCAAGTATTAAAAAATAAATAAATTTTTTTTTTTTTTTTTAAATCAAAAAAATAATTTATTTTCTTATCCACATTGTACCGCTTGCTACTCACTGTGTCTCCTAGCCGCTCAGGCAAATCATATTGTCTAAAAATGCATTTTCTCATCGATAGTGTGACATCATCGCGCGCGCGGAAAGTGCGCTATATATATCTAATATATACATGGATGTGTGTGTATATATATATATATATATATATATATATATAATATAATATAATATAATATAAATATATATTATATAATATAATATAAATATATTTTATATAATATAATATAAATATATATTATATAATAAAAAAAATATATATATATGTATAATATAATAAAAATGTATATATTATATATATACATTCCGGCCCCCGGCCAAATTGTTTTAACCCAATGCGGCCCCCGAGTCAAAAAGTTTGGGGACCCCTGGTATATATAGTGTATATATATATATATATATATATATATATATATATATATATATATATATATATATATATATATATATATATATTTTATTTTATTTTATTGCTGCTTTTATTTATTTATTTATTAGATGCCTTTTACTGAATATGCGCAAACACTGTTTCTAATATTATGTGATATTGCCTTTTATACTGTTTTTGTTGTTGTTTTTGTTTCATGTACTCTATGTGATTGTATGTCTACTTGGACGTTGGAGTAGCAATAAAGCTTGACTGATTGATTGTGGTTTGAGGAGATGGCTTATGGTGGTAAAAACCTGTTTAGAGTTTCCCGGCTTATTGTTGATCTTGTGAGAGTAGAATTGAGGTGTAGCGTATTTGAGATGTTTTGAGTATTATAAGTTTTGGTGCTCACGGTAGGCCAGTCTGTGACCAGTCAGACTCGAGGCCTTGTAGCTCCGCTTAAGGACACGCCCCACCGTTTTCATCTTTCGGAGCTAATTTGTGAACCAGGGGGCAGAGTGCTGTGAGTTGACCTGTCCTAGATTTTAAGGGTGCTATTCAGTGAGTGGTTGTAAAAGTCAACCGATTTAGTTACAGATAATAAGCGTCCAAATGTGGTGAGATGTTGATGGTCTGTATTCATTGAGTCTATGTTGATAGTTTTAATGTTTCTAAAAATGATTTAACCTGGGGGCTTTTTAGGGCTGGGTGGTATAACGGTATTACGAGTTAAACCGGTATATTTTAGAAAGAGGTGTGTATTTGCCATACTGATATCTAATATCTTTTGATGCTGCCTTTGATAGTTACTCCCGCCGTTTACCCGCGATTCATTGACAATCACATCGCGTCAACACCCGCCGCAGGCCTTTGCGATGCTTTTTTTGATGATAATATAACGGGTCTGTCACGCGTCCGTAGTCTCTGCCGCGCATTGTTGACACCGACGCCCCGCCACAATCACCTTTACGCACAGCCGACCTGCTCACGCCGTAGCTCTGACAGCTGGCGGGGGCGGGCGGTGGCTCCTCCTCTTTATTAACCAACACAAGCTGGTGAAAAGATTCAACTGGACGCCTTGAGTACCCTTCAAACATTTTGGACATTTGTCTGGTTACAAACTAAACTTGGGTAGTAGTGAAATATTTCCTATAAATTCTGCTGCTAAGAAAAATCCTCTGCACAATTTTCCCTTTTAAAATTGCCTCACAAAGCTTCACACACTCTGGAGTTTAGGTCACACATACCGTATTTTTCGGACTATAAGTCGCAGTTTTTTTCATAGTTTGGCCCGGGGTGCGACTTATACTCAGGAGCGACTTATGTGTGAAATTATTAACACATTGCCGTAAAATATCAAATGATATTATTTAGCTCATTCACGTAAGAGACTAGACCAGGGGTCGGCAACCCGCGGCTCCGGAGCCGCATGCGGCTCTTTGACCACTCTGATGCGGCTCAACTGCATACTTGCCGACCCTCCCGATTTACCCGGGAGACTTCCGGATTTCAGTGGCTCTCCCTGTAATCTCCCAGGGCAATTATTCTCCGATTCTCACCCTGTCAACTATAAAAAGGGGATACTGTGATGACACAGCATTTAGCGCCCTCTACAGCCATCAGTATCAACGTGCCAGTCCAGGTACATGTTGTATGCAGCTTCTGCTAGCACACGTGTGTGACAACAAGGCATACTTAGTCAACAGCCATACAGGTTACACTGACGGTTGAGATATAAACAACTTTAACACTCTTACTAATATACGCCACACTGTGAACCCACACCAAACAAGAATGACAAACACATTTCGGGAGAACAAACATAAACACAACAGAACAAATACCCAGAATCCCATGCATCCCTAACTCTTCCGGGCTACATTATACACCCCCGCTACCACCAAACCCCCCCCCCCCTCCCCCCCAACCCTGTTCCCCAAACATCAACCCTCTCCCCCTCCCTCCGTGCGTCGGTTGAGGTGGGCGGGGTTTGGTGGTAGCGGGGTGTATAATGTAGCCCGGAAGAGTTAGGGATGCATGGGATTCTGGGTATTTGTTCTGTTGTGTTTATGTTGTGTTACAGTGCGGATGTTCTCCCGAAATGTGTTTGTCATTCTTGTTTGGTGTGGGTTCACAGTGTGGCGCATATTTGTAACAGTGTTAAAGTTGTTAATACGCCCATCCTCAGTGTGACCTGTATGGCTGTTGTGTGCTAGCAGAAGCTGCATACAACATGTACCTGGACTGGCACGTTGTCAATGCTGGTTGTAGAGGGCGCTATTATTGTTGTTTGGGTGAAAATCAGCAGACATTCGAGAGAAAAGTAGACTTAAATTTCGGGGATCTCCCGGTAAAATCGGGAGGGTTGGCAAGTATGACGCCGTCAAGCGTCATTTATATAAAACTCGTGGTCCGCACTAACATTACATTTTCATATTACGGTGCGGGCTGCGTGTTTGAAACCCCTGGTTTATACACAGCACAAAGCAAAAAAAAACTTTGTATGCAGTGTTATTTCATTTTAAATTTCAAAAGAGTTTTGTGGCTCCCATTGTTTTCTTTAATTTGTGAAACTGGTCAAAATGGCTCTTTGAGTGGTAAAGATTGCCAACCCCTGGACTAGACGTATAAAATTAATGGGATTTAGCGATTAGGAGTGACAGATTGTTTGGTAAATGTATAGCATGTTCTATATGTTATAGTTATTTGAATGACTCTTACCATAATATGTTACGTTAACATACCAGGCACGTTCTCAGTTGGTTATTTATGCCTCATATAACGTACACTTATTCAGCCTGTTGTTCACTATTCTTTAATTATTTTAAATTGCCTTTCAAATGTCTATTCTTGGTGTTGGCTTTTATCAAATACATTTCCCCAAAAAATGCGACTTATACTCCAGTGCGACTTATGTATGTTTTTTTCCTACTTCATTGTGCATTTTCGGCCGGTGCGACTTATACTCCGGAGCGACTTATACTCCGAAAAATACGGTACGTTTGCAGAGCTTTATAAAGCCAACTTGGTTCCACTGCTATCCAGAATCCAAGGAGATTTTGGTCGCTGGTTTATCTACAGTGGCTCGTGTCAACTCTATTAAAATTAATATACACTACCGTTGAAAAGTTTGGGGTCACCCAAACAATTTTCTGTAGTAGCCTTCATTTCTAAGAACAAGAATAGACTGTCGCGTTTCAGATGAAAGTTCTCTTTTTCTGGCCATTTTGAGCGTTTAATTGACCCCACAAATGTGATGCTCCAGAAACTCAATCTGTTTAAAGGAAGGTCAGTTTTGTAGCTTCTGTAACGAGCTAAACAGTTTTCAGATGTGTGAACATGATTGCACAAGGGTTTTCTAATCATCAATTAGCCTTCTGAGCCAATGAGCAAACACATTGTACCATTAGAACACTGGAGTGATAGTTGCTGGAAATGGGCCTCTATACACCTATGTAGATATTGCACCAAAAACCAGACATTTGCAGCTAGAATAGTCATTTACCACATTAGCAATGTATAGAGTGTATTTCTTTAAAGTTAAGACTAGTTTAAAGTTATCTTTATTGAAAAATAAGGACATTTCAATGTGACCCCAAACTTTTGAACGGTAGTGTACTTCCTTGATTTTCTTATCTGTTTCAGTGCATACCACTTTTTCTCCCTCAGTCCTTCTTTCGTAAATTAGTCAGATTTTATATTCCCCTTGGAACAAAAAGACTCACAGGTTACGTAAACAATATTTGCAAAGACCCAAATCGTTGGGAGGATTAACACTACCAAACTTTAGGTTTTACTCCTGGGCCACCAACATTAGAATTCTAAAGTATATGAAGCATTTGATCCTCCTCCGTTATGGCTGGTTATGGAGGCAAACTCAACCAAACCAGTACCTCTTAGAGCTCTGATTCACTCTCCCATCCTCTCCTCTACCTCCTCTTATACAAAAAACTCAATTGTAAATCTCTAATTCAGGATTTGGGTTCAGTTTAAGCACTATTTTGGTTTACAGACTCTTTCTAGTCTTGCACCCATCACTGCTAATCATGCTTTCCCTCCCTCTCTTGTCGATAGTGTCTTCTTAAGATTGTCAAGTCTGGGGATCAACAACAGTAAAGATTTTACATTTTTCCAACAACTTTGTGATACATTTTCACTCCCGAAACAACATTTTTTTTAGATATCTACAGCTCTGCAGTTTTGTTGGTAATACTTTCCCCAGGTTTACAGATTTACTCAGTGACACAGTTTTAGATGTGTTTCTGACACGGCTTCTAACTTTAAAAGGATCAACTACACGTATTTATAACCACATTTTTATGCTTAGTGATTTCCAGCGTGGAACTGTCATGGGATGCCACCTGTGCAACAAATGCAGTCGTGAAATTTCCTCGCTCCTAAATATTCCAAAGTCAACTATCAGCTTTATGATAAGAAAATGGAAGAGTTCGGGAACAACAGCAACTCAGCCACCAAGTGGTAGGCCACGTAAACTGACAGAGAGGGGTCAGCGGACGCTGAAGCGCATAGTGCAAAGACTTTCTGCACAGTCAGTTGCTACAGAGCCGCAAACTTCATGTGACCTTCCAATTAGCCCACGTACAGTACGCAGAGAGCTTCATGGAATGGGTTTCCATGGCCGAGCAGCTGCATCTAAGGCATACATCACCGATTCCAATGCAAAGCGTGGGATGCAGTGGTGTAAAGCACGTCGCCACTGGACTCTAGAGCAGTGGAGGCGCCTTCTATGGACTGATGAGTCACGCTTTTCCAACTGGCAATCTGATGGACCAGTCTGGGTTTGGAGGTTGCCAGGAGAACGGTACGTTTCGGACTGCATTGTGAAATTTGGTGGTGGAGAAATTGTGCTGTGGGGTTGTTTTTCAGGAGTTGGGCTCGGCCCCTTAGTTCCAGTGAAAGGAACTTTGAATGTGCCAAGATACCAAAACATTTTTGGACAATTCCATGCTCCCAACCTTGTGGGAACAGTTTGGAGCGGGGGCCCCTCCCTCTTCCAACATGACTGTGCACCAGTGCACAAAGCAAGGTCCATAAAGATATGGATGACAGAGTCTGGTGTGGATGAACTTGACTGGCTTGCACAGAGTCCTGACCTGAACCTGATAGAACACCTTTGGGATGAATTAGAACGGAGACTGAGAGCCAGGCCTTCTCCACCAACATCAGTGTGTGACCTCACAAATGCGCTTTTGGATGAATGGTGGAAAATTCCTATAAACACACTCCGCAACCTTGTGGACAGCCTTCCCAGAAGAGTTGAAGCTGTAATAGCTGCTAAAGGTGGACTGACATCATATTGAGCCCTATGGGTTAGGAACATACTTGCCAACCCTCCCGTTTTTAGCGGGAGAATCCCGGTATTCAGCACCTCTCCCGACAACCTCCCGGCAGAGATTTTCTCCCGACAAACTCCCGGTATTCAGCCGGAGCTGGAGGCCACGCCCCCTCCAGCTCAATGCGGACCTGAGACTGAGTGGGGACAGCCTGTTCTCACGTCCGCTTTCCCACAATATAAACAGCTTGCCTGCCCAATGACGTCATAGCATCTAGGGCTTTTAGAGAGTAGAGTGCACAACTGCGCACACAACAAGGAGACGAAGCAGAAGAACGAGGAAATTACAGACATGGCGACGCCGTCGAACGAGCAAGATGAAGAAATACGCTTGCAAGTTCCAAAACGAATGGAAACAAGAATTTCAGTTTATTCAGGACAGTTCGAAGGGGAAGGTGTATGTTGCCTGTACATTTTGTAGAACAGACTTCTCCATTGAACACGATGGCCGAAATGATATACTCATCATGAACGGAGAAGTTAAACAGGACAATACTGCCATCTAATGGATAGCCTGAAATTCAAGTTTTTTTGGTTTTTTTTGTATGTAAATAAAATAAATATATATATATATATAGCTAGAATTCACTGAAAGTCAAGTATTTCATACATATATATATATATATATATATATATATATATATATATATATATATATATATATATATATATATATATATATATATATGAAATACTCGAGTTGGTGAATTCTAGCTGTAAATAACCACGCCCCCAACCACCACGCCCCCCGCCCCCAACCCCCGACCAAGCCCCACCCCCCACCCCCTACCCCCCACCTCCCGATATTGGAGGTCTCAAGGTTGGCAAGTATGGTTAGGAATGGGATGGCACTTCAAGTTCATATGTGAGTCAAGGCAGGTGGCCAAATACTTTTGGCAATATAGTGTATATCGTATATCGCCTCCGGCCTATAAATACCGCAATGTCAGTTTTGGTCCAAATGGCCCAGCCCTAGGGCTTTCGGTGGGAGGAAAGTGGTCTGAGCTCCATGGATATTGCCTCGCGGTTTGAGAGTCCTAGGTTGTAGACTTGAAGGTTTTAAATGGGGGCAGAGTTTGTTATCACGAGGTCGAGGGCGTGTGTGGGAACTTTGACGTGTAGTTTTAGGTTTAGACAGTCCGATGAGGGAAGAAAGTTTGGTTTGGTTCGGTTTGCAGGTGTGGTGAAAAGACTGCGGAGCTCGGTGATGAATGCTGAGTTTGGTTTGGGGAGGCCGATAGTATTTTTGAGGGGGGAGACACTATGCATTTAAATGAAAGGCATTCAAATGAGGGCGGTTGGGGGAGTGCATGCTAAAAAAAAACAGCCGGGCCCCCCACGGAGACCAGTGCTGCCAGCTTTACCCAAATATCCAAAGCCATGGTGGACAGGCCTCATTTAGGGTGGAAGGGACTTCTGTTTCAGTTAAATACATAATGTCAATCCCTGGTGGTCATTAATGAAGCAATGTTGTACATCTTGTACTACATTGTAGTACAACAAAACTAAGCTGTTATCTTCTATTACATTATAGTATACCGGCTCAAATAAACAATGTACTTTCATGTTTTAAAGTTCAAGTTAAAGTACCAATGATTGTCACACACACACGAGGTGTGGTGAAATGTGTCCTCTGCATTTGTCCCATCACCCTTGATCACCCCCTGGGAGGTGAGGGGAGCAGTGGGCAGCAGCCGTGCCGCGCCCGGGAATCATTTTTGGCGATTTAACCCCCAATTCCAACCCTTGATGCTGAGTGCCAAGCAGGGAGGTAATGGGTCCCGTTTTTATAGTCTTTGGTATGACTCGTACTTTGACTTTGACGTGACTTTTACTACATAATAGTCTAACAAAACTGTTATCTTCTACTACATTATAGTATAACAAAATAAAACATTTGTATTCTACTACATTATAGTACAACGGACCAAATATACACAATATTTTCATGTTGTACTACATTATAGTATAACAAAACAAACATGTTGTCCTCGACTACATTATGTATTGTATAACAAAACAAATACACACAATACTTGCATCTGCTACTATAGTACACCAAAACTTGTATTTTCTACTGCATTATAGTATAACAAACAAATACACACAATACTTTCAAAGTCTACTACATTATGTATTGTATAACAAATCAAATACACACAATACTTGCATCTGCTACTATAGTACACCAAAACTTGTATTTTCTACTGCATTATAGTATAACAAAACAAAACATTTATCTTCTACTTTATTATATATATATATATATATATATATATATATATATATATATATATATATATATATATATATATATATATATATATATATATATATATATATATATATATATATATATATATTAAACAAATACACGCAATACTTTCAACCTCTACTACATTATAGTACAACAAAACATACACAATGCTTTCATCTTCTACTACATTATAGTATAACAAAACAATATGTTTAAGTTAAACTACATTAAATTTGAACCAAACAATTACACACAGTATTTTCATCTTCTACTACATTACAGTATAACAAAACAATATGTTTAAGCTATACTACATTAAATAATAACCAATTACACACAATATGTTCATTTCCTACTACATTATAGTACAACAAAACAATATGTTTAAGTTATACTACATTAAATTATAACCAATTACACACAATATTTTCATTTCCTACTACATTATAGTACAACAAAACAATATGTTAGTTATATTACATTAAATTATAACCAAACAATTACATACAGTATTTTTCATTTTCTACTACATTATAGTACAACAAAACAATATGTTTAAGTTATACTACATTAAATTATAACCAAACAATTACACACAGTATTTTCATCTTCTACTACATTATAGTATAACAAAACAATATGTTTAAGTTATACTACATAAAATTATAACCAAACAATTACACACAATATTTTCATCTTCTACTACATTATAGTATATTAAAACAATGTTTAAGTTATACTATATTAAATTATAACCAATTACACACAGTATTTCCATCTTCTACTACATTACAGTATAACAAAACAATATGTTAGTTACACTACATTAAATTATAACCAATTACACACAATATTTTCATTTCCTACTACATTATAGTACAACAAAACAATATGTTAGTTATATTACATTAAATTATAACCAAACAATTACACACAGTATTTTCATCTTCTACTACATTATAGTACAACAAAACAATATGTTAGTTATATTACATTAAATTATAACCAAACAATTACATACAGTATTTTTCATTTTCTACTACATTATAGTATAACAAAACAATATGTTTAAGTTATACTACATTAAAGTATAACCAAACAATTACACACAATATTTTCATCGTCTACTACATTATAGTATGTTAAAACAATGTTTAAGTTGTACTATATTAAATTATAACCAATTACACACAGTATTTCCATCTTCTACTACATTATAGTATAACAAAACATGTTTAAGCTATACTACATTAAATTATAACCAATTACACACAATATTTTCATTTTCTACTACATTATAGTACAACAAAACAATATGTTAGTTATACTACATTAAATTATAACCAATTACACACAATATTTTCATTTTCTACTACATTATAGTACAACAAAACAATATGTTAGTTATACTACTTTAAATTATAACCAATTACACACAATATTTTCATTTTCTACTACATTATAGTACAACAAAACAATATGTTAGTTATATTACATTAAATTATAACCAAACAATTACACACAGTATTTTCATCTACTACTACATTATAGTATAACAAAACAATATGTTTACGTTATACTACATTAAATTATAACCAAACTATTACACACAATATTTTCATGGTCTACTACATTATAGTATATTAAAAAAATGTTTAAGTTATACTATATTAAATTATAACCAACTAGACACATTATTTTCATCGTTTACTATATTATAGTATAACAAAACTATATGTTTAAGTTATACTACATTAAATTATAACCAAACAATTACAGACAGTATGTTCATCTTCTACTACATTACAGTATAACAAAACAATATGTTAGTTATACTACATTAAATTATAACCAATTACACACAATATTTTCATTTTCTACTACATTATAGTATAACAAAACAATATGTTAGTTATATTACATTAAATTATGACCAAACAATTACACACAGTATTTTCATCTACTACTACATTATAGTATAACAAAACAATATGTTTACGTTATACTACATTAAATTATAACCAAACTATTACACACAATATTTTCATCGTCTACTACATTATAGTATATTAAAAAAATGTTTAAGTTATACTATATTAAATTATAACCAACTAGACACATTATTTTCATCGTTTACTATATTATAGTATAACAAAACTATATGTTTAAGTTATACTACATTAAATTATAACCAAACAATTACAGACAGTATGTTCATCTTCTGCTACATTATAGTATAACAAAACAATGTTTAAGTTATACTACATTAAATTATAACCAATTACACACAAAAATTTCATTTTCTACTACATTATAGTATAACAAAACGATATGTTAGTTATACTACATTACGTTATAACCAAACAATTACAGTAGTTTCATTTTCTACTACATTATAGTATAACAAAACAATATGTCAGTTATACTACTTTAAATTATAACCAAACAATTACAGTAGTTTCATCTTCTACTACATTATAGTATAACAAAACAATATGTTTAAGTTATACTACATACTTCAAAAAATTACAGACAATTATTTTATCTTCTGCTACATTATAGTATAAAACAAAACAATACACGCAGTACTTTGAAGATGTACTACAGGAATAACCAGCAGCCATATTGAGTGCTTTTCCCACCAACAGGAAGTGGGACAGCCTGCAGGTCACATGGTTTTGAGGCAACAATAACACCATGTTGTGGTACTTTGCAGAAGCCGAGCTTGATGCAGCGAGTTTGTCGACTGGCTCTTCCTCTCTGGCTCTTCTTCCTCGCCTTGCTGCTCATCGCCTTCCTGCTTCCCCTCATGGACAAAGACCACAGCTGCTCTCTCAGCAACAACTTTGCACGCTCCTTCAACATGATGCTGCGCTACTCTGGACCACCGCCTACATAACACAAAAATACATCCATGACATATATATCTATATCTGCATCCATGGCATATATCTGCGCTACAGTATCATATCATGTATTTTATTACAGCCTTACAAAGATGTGGACTTTATTTTAAAAGAGAATAGCAAAATGTATTTTATACTTGAATTTGTATTTAATTGAGTATTTTAACTATTTGACTCTCAAACACAGCCTCGTACTGACGTCGTACCGTGTATTTGGCCGACGTCGCAAAGTAAGTCATTGTCTTTTAGGTTTGATTTCTTTTTATGCATCAAAACATTTTAAAGTAACTGGATGAGGCAATTCCTGCTGGAATTGCGTGTGAATGCTCCAATGCTGACGTTGAACTGAAATCCTGGAATTCTTTTTAGAATTGTTGAAGTAGAGCACACAATTCCCAAACAGGCTGAATATTTTGAAGTTGGAACAGTTTGAATCAGATGACAAATGGGGGGGGGGGGTTGTTTGAAAAATGTCCCATTGATTTCAACTGGAATTTCCACCCAAAATTGGGAATTTCGGCAAAAGCGGGAATTTTTTTGAAAATGGTAAAAAAAAAAAAAGAGTTAAAATGGTCAAATCGGTCGAGAAATGTTGAAGTAGTAACATTTTAAATTGAGAATTGGTATTAAGGAATTTCGGGAAAACCGGGGAATTTTCCAGTTCGAAAAACAACTTCGTTTTTTGTCCTGATTAAGGGGAATGTTTGGACGGTGGAACAGTTGAAGTGGGTTGAAAATGGTGGGAGGAGTAGACGCCACAAAAAAGGGTTTGAAAAAACGGGAATTCTGGAAATTTCTGGAATTCTTTTAAAGTAAAGTTAAAGTACCAATGATTGTCACACACACACTAGGTGTGGTGAAATTTGTCCTCTGCATTTGACCCATCCCCTTGTTCACCCCCTGGCAGGTGAGGGGAGCAGTGAGCGGCAGCGGTGGCCGCGCCCGCGAATCATTTTTTGTTATTTAACCCCCAATTCCAACCCTTGATGCTGAGTGCCAAGCAGGGAGGTAATGGGGCCCATTTTTATAGTCTTTGTTATGACTCGGCCGGGGTTTGAACTCACAACCTACCGATCTCAGGGCGGACACTCTAACCACTAGGCCACTGAGTAGTAAACAGGCTGAATATTTTGAAGTTGGAACTTTTTGAATCAGATGACATGGGGGAGTTGTTTGAAAAATATCCCAATTTCCCCCAAAAATTGGGAATTTCGGCAAATGCGGGAATTTTTTTGAAAATGGTTAAAAAAAAAAGAATGAGTTGAAATGGTTGGTGTTGCAATTTTTCAAATCGGTCGAGAAATGTTGAAGTAGTAACATTGTAAATTGAGAAATGGTATTAAGGAATTCCTGGAATTTTGTGAAAACCGGAAATTTTTCCAGTTCGAAAAACAACTTTGTTTTTTGTCCTGATTAAGAGGAATGTTTGGACGGTGGAACAGTTGAAGTGGCTTGAAAAATTTCGGGATCCCCCGGGAGGAGCTAGACGAAGTGGCTGGGGAGAGGAAAATCTGGGCTTCCCTGCTTAGGCTGCTGCCCCCGCGACCCGACCTCGGATAAGCGGAAGAAGATGGATGGATGGATGGATAGACGCCAGAAAAAAGGGTCAAAAAAGGGGTTTGAAAAAACGGGAATTCTGGAAATTCCTGGAATTCTTTTGAACTTGGAAAAATAATATGTTTTGTCCAGGATGAGTGGAATATATTGAAAGTGGAAGGGTTTTAATCGGTTGAAAAATGTGGAAATGGCGGAAGTCTGAAAAATTGCCAATTTATTTTGAATGGGAAAAATGTCCCGGAAAAACTGGAATTCTGGGAAATTTGGGGAATTTTTGGAATTTGTCAAAGGGAAAGCCCGCGATTCCCGAATAGGCTGAACAGTTTGAAGTTGGAACGGTTTGAATCGGGTGAAAAATGTGAAAGATAGAGCGCGCCAAAATCTGGAGAAGAAGTTGAATAAATGGATGAATTTTGGTGCAGAAAACCATGTGTGAATGTTTTGGAGCATTCACACAACAAGGAGAAAACATGACCAAGTTTTTGCAAACGAAGTATTTCTTTGTTTTTCTGCCTTGACCTCCTGACCTCAAGTACCACACATGAAGTACTTTTATATTCATTTCAGGTTTGACATCAATATTGTTGTCCTAGCTTGTGTAGGTTTACTCTTTTGGCTTTGTTTTAATAAGCGGGCTTGCAATTCATGTACTAGTACACACTATATATACTGTATACTGCTGTATGTACTAATATTTACTACTCGGTGTATTATTGTGCTCAACATTATTTCAAATGTCATTTGCCAAACCAGGAGAATTGCCATAAATGATGCTTTGTAAAATGAGTAATGTTTCTGGAGGGTTTTGTTATGCAACACAATTTATTTAAAGACACAAACTTTTACGACAATTTAAGAACATTCTGAGAAATTAGGTATGAGAAAGCTGTGGAAAATTATATAGAGGAAAATATAAGAATAAAAGCATGACATTTGGTTTAAAAAGGAAGTCGAGTACTTTTGATTTACCATCAAAATGCAAATGTGACAGCCTGGTGGTCGAGTGGTGCAATGACACTTGGCCTTTAATGCAAAGGGTGATGGTTCAATTCCCGGCTGTAACAAATTAAAGGAAGTAGTTGGTGCTACATGCTGGCAAGAATCGAACTTCTTCTTAGGCCTTAGTATTCCCTGAGGAACATAGGCCGCCGACGAAAGCCTTCCATCCATTCCGGTCTTGTGCCCTTCGGTCGAGTTGTTGCCATGACAGCCCCTCAGCCCTCATCTCCTGTTCCGTGCTTCTTCTCCAGGTTGTTCTTGGTCTCCCTCTGTTTCTTTTTCCCTGTGGGTTCCATGGTAGTGCCTGTTTGGTGAATCCAACTTCATTATACACAAATTAGTTTTTGGGGATTTAAACCTTCCCGTGGAGGAGCAGTGGGCACAAGGGCGGAGGTTAGCATTTTAGTCTGTGAAGATAAATTGGGTGAAGTGTCTTTTGCCCAAAGACACATTTGCAGTGACATCATTTCACTTCCGATATCATTTTTTGCGACAACAAATATAGCCGAGCGTTTTAGTACACGCTAGCTCGCCTTTTACAGTATGCCATGACGTTGGCATCTAAAGTGACATTATCATTTATTGAAAATAAAAAAATAATCTCCGAAAGCAATGAGAATAATTCAATGTTCTTGATCTTACCAATAATTGGGTCAATATCCATTATCACCACTATCTACATCACCACTACATCACCACTAGGTCACTATCACATCACATCACATCACCATTAGATCACCATCGCCATTACATCATCATCCCTGTCACATTACATCACCATCACATCACCATCACCATTGCATCACCATCCCTGTCACATTACATCACCATCACATTACATCACCATCCCTGTCACACTACATCACCATCCCTGTCACATTACATCACTATCAAATCACCATTACCATCACATTACCGTCACATTACATCCCTGTCACATTACTTCACCATCACTATCACATCGCCATCACCATTACGATCGCATCACCATCACATCACCCTAAAAGCCACAAAACCATAACATCACCATCACATTACATCACCATCCCTGTCACACTACATCACCATCCCTGTCACATTATATCACTATCACATCACCATTACCATCACATTACATCCCTGTCACATTACTTCACCATCACTATCACATCACCATCACCATTACGATCGCATCACCATCACATCACCCTAAAAGCCACAAAACCATAACATCACCATCACATTAACATCACATCATCAACATCACCACATCACATCACCATTTCATCACCATCACTATCACCATCTCTTCACCATTGCATTATCATCACTATCACCATCACCTCTACGTCACCAGCACCACTAGATCACATCACTAACCCCATCACATCACCATTACATCACCATCCCTGTCACATTACATCACCATCACATTACATCACCATCCCTGTCACACTACATCACCATCCCTGTCACATTATATCACTATCACATCACCATTACCATCACATTACCGTCACATTACATCCCTGTCACATTACTTCACCATCACTATCACATCACCATCACCATTACGATCGCATCACCATCACATCACCCTAAAAGCCACAAAACCATAACATCACCATCACATTACATCTCCATCCCTGTCACACTACATCACCATCCCTGTCACATTATATCACTATCACATCACCATTACCATCACATTACATCCCTGTCCAATTACTTCACCATCACTATCACATCACCATCACCATTACGATCGCATCACCATCACATCACCCTAAAAGCCACAAAACCATAACATCACCATCACATTAACATCACATCATCAACATCACCACATCACATCACCATCACTATCACCATCTCTTCACCACTGCATTATCATCACTATCACCATCACCTCTACGTCACCAGCACCACTAGATCACATCACTAACACCATCACATCACCATTACATCACCATCCCTGTCACATTATAGCACCATCACATTACCGTCACATTACTTCACCATCACATTAACATCACTATCACTATCACCATCACGTCAACATTACATCACCATCATTATCACTATCACATTAACATCACTATCACCATCTCATCACCATTGCATTATCATCACTATCACCATCACCTCTACGTCACCAGCACCATTAGATCACATCACCATTACATCACCATCACCATCACATTAACATCACCATCACATCAACATTACAATCACCATCACTATCACTATTACATCACCATCACATTAACATCACTATCACCATCACATCAACATTACATCACCATCGTCATCACTATTACATCACCATCACCATTACGATCGCATCACCCTAAAAGCCACAAAACCATAACGTCTCCATCACATTAACATCAACATCACCACATCACCATCACTATCACTATCTAATCACCATTGCATTATCATCACTATCACCATCACCTCTACGTCACCAGCACCACTAGATCACATCACACCACTATCACCATCACATTATCATCACTATCACATCGCATCACCATAACATCAACAACACCATCACCATCCCCGTCACCTCTACATCACCATCACCACCACCATCACCATTACATCACCATCACCATCACTCTGACCATCACATTATCATCACTATCACCATCACATCACCTCTATATCACCATATCCACTAGATCACTATTACCATCACCATCACATCACCATCACATTACAAACGTACACGATGAGTCGGGTGTGTCTTGACCTCCGCGGCGGAGGCTCCACCGAGCCCCTGAGGCCGACATACCGAACCCAGGTTAAGAACCACTGCTTTAGATGGACAGATATAAAACATGTCTCACTATCATTCCACGTTTGCATGAGCGTGTAAAACATGTACTTGTACGTGTAAAAGTATGTGTACGTATAAAAGTATGTGTATGTGTAAATGTACGTGTACGTGTAAAAGTATGTGTAAATGTACGTGTACGTGTAAAAGTATGTGTACGTATAAAAGTATGTGTATGTGTAAATGTACGTGTACGTGTAAAAGTATGTGTAAATGTACGTGTACGTGTAAAAGTATGTGTATGTGTAAATGTACGTGTACGTGTAAAAGTATGTGTACGTGTAAATGTACGTGTACGTGTAAAAGTACGTGTATGTGTAAATGTACGTGTACGTGTAAAAGTATGTGTACGTGTAAATGTACTTGTACGTGTAAAAGTATGTGTATGTGTAAATGTACTTGTACGTGTAAAAGTATTTGTATGTGTAAATGTACGTGTACGTGTAAAAGTATGTGTATGTGTAAGTGTACGTGTTAAAGTATGTGTATGTGTAAATGTACGTGTACGTGTAAAAGTATGTGTATGTGTAAATGTACGTGTAAAAGTATGTATGTGTAAATGTGCGTGTACGTGTAAAAGTATGTGTATGTGTAAATGTACGTGTAAGTGTAAAAGTATGTGTAAATGTACGTGTACGTGTAAAAGTATGTGTATGTGTAAATGTACATGTACGTGTAAAAGTATGTGTATGTGTAAATGTACGTGTACGTGTAAAAGTATGTGTAAATGTACGTGTACGTGTAAAAGTATGTGTATGTGTAAATGTACGTGTACGTGTAAAAGTATGTGTATGTGTATGTGTAAATGTACGTGTACGTGTAAAAGTATGTAAGTGTACGTGTAAAAGTATGTGTAAATGTAAATGTACGTGTACTTGTAAAAGTATGTGTATGTATAAATGTACGTGTACGTGTAAAAGTATGTGTAAGTGTAAATGTACGTGTACGTGTAAAAGTATGTGTAAATGTACGTGTACGTGTAAAAGTATGTGTATGTGTAAATGTACGTGTACGTGTAAAAGTATGTGTATGTGTAAATGTACGTGTACGTGTAAAAGTATGTGTATGTGTACGTGTAAAAGTACGTGTACGTGTAAATGTACGTGTACGTGTAAAAGTATGTGTATGTGTTAATGTACGTGTACGTGTAAAAGTACGTGTACGTGTAAATGTACGTGTACGTGTAAAAGTATGTGTATGTGTAAATGTACGTGTACGTGTAAAAGTATTTGTATGTGTAAATGTACGTGTAAAAGTATGTGTATGTGTAAGTGTACGTGTTAATGTATGTGTAAATGTACGTGTACGTGTAAAAGTATGTGTAAATGTACGTGTACGTGTAAAAGTATGTGTATGTGTAAATGTACGTGTACGTGTAAAAGTATGTGTATGTGTAAATGTACGTGTACGTGTAAAAGTATGTGTAAATGTACGTGTAAAAGTATGTGTATGTGTAAATGTACGTGTACGTGTAAAAGTATGTGTATGTGTAAATGTACGTGTACGTGTAAAAGTACGTGTAAATGTACGTGTACGTGTAAAAGTATGTGTAAATGTACGTGTACGTGTAAAAGTATTTGTATGTGTAAATGTACGTGTACGTGTAAAAGTATGTGTATGTGTAAGTGTACGTGTTAAAGTATGTGTATGTGTAAATGTACGTGTACGTGTAAAAGTATGTGTAAATGTACATGTACGTGTAAAAGTATGTGTATGTGTAAATGTACGTGTACGTGTAAAAGTATGTGTATGTGTAAATGTACGTGTACGTGTAAAAGTATGTGTAAATGTACGTGTAAAAGTATGTGTATGTGTAAATGTACGTGTACGTGTAAAAGTATGTGTATGTGTAAATGTACGTGTACGTGTAAAAGTATGTGTAAATGTACGTGTACGTGTAAAAGTATGTGTAAATGTACGTGTAAAAGTATGTGTATGTGTAACTGTACTTGTACGTGTACTCGCTGAGTGTATTCAATCACGCTGCTGTCGCGTCCATCCACGATGTGACATTCCAATGACCACACACACCAATGAGCGTGTACACTTTCAATACAAGTACCAGCTGCAAGTATTGTGAGTGACAGCAATGATGACAAGACTTGTATCACTTTTCAAGCAGTGGGAATATTTGGAGGCGTTCTTTGCCCACTCAGCATCATGTTGGAGTCAGTGAGGGTGACACATATTCAAATGATGATATAACATGCAAATATGGCTTGACTCACTCACCACATACAAAACAAAATGGTAAATGGGTTATACTTGATGAGAGTGCGGAATCACGACCATATCACACCAACTCTCAAATCTCTTCACTGGCTTCCTGTTCCACTCAGGATTGAACTCAAAGTCTCCCTACTAACCCACCAGTGCCTCCATGGTAATGCCCCCCTCTACCTCAAAGAACTACTCACCCCCAAATCCTCCACACGACACCTCCGCTCCGGACAGGCTAACCTCCTCCAACCTCTGAGGACAAAGCTATGCACAATGGGAGACCAGACTTTCTGCTCTGCCGCTCCCAGTCTGTGGAACGCTCTCCCCGACCACCTGAGGGCACCACAGACTGTGGATGCTTTTAAAAAAGGCTTAAAAAATTATCTTTAAAAAAAAAAAAAAAAGTTAATACACTGTAGCACTTTGAGGTTGTTTACTCAATGTAAAGTGCTTTTTACACATAAAATCTATTATTATTATTATTATTATTATTATTACTTGTATAGCGCTTTTCTACCTTCAAGGTACTCGAAGCGCTGTGACACTATTTCCACATCCACCCATTCATTCGCACACTGATGGCGGGAGCTGCCACGCAAGGTCCCTAACCACCACCCATCAGGAGCAAGGGTGAAGTGTCTTGCTCAAAGACACAACGGATGCACTGCAAAAAGTCAGTGTTCAAAAAAAAGAAGAAAAAAATACAAAAAAGAGGGGTATTTTACTTGAACTAAGCAAAATTATCTGCCAATAGAACAAGAAAATTTGGCTTGTCAAGACTTTCAAAAACAAGAAAAATTAGCTAACCTCAATGAACCCAAAAGTACCTCAAAATAAGTATATACTCACTAATAACAAGTGCACTTTTCTTGGTAGAAAAAAAAATTAGACCTTTTTGCTCAATATGTTGAAAAATATTCTTAAATTAAGTAAATGCTAGTGCCATTATCTTGACATAATGATATGCGCTCGGCGTCATTTTTTTTTTCCTTCTTGAAATAAGAAATTATTACTTTAAAAAAGTAGTTTCATACTTGTGAGTGTTGATGACACAGCTTTGCATCAGTTGATATTCTAGTTTCAAGCATGTTTTACTCAATATAGGTCATCCAATCTCAGCAACAGGCTGTAATATCTTACTGAGGTCATTTAGGACCAAAACACTTAAAACAAGTAAAACACTCTAATCTGCTTAGTGAGAAGAATGATCTTATCAGACAAAAAATAAGCAAATATCACCCTTATTTGAGATATTTAATTTTACTTAGATTTCAGTTTTTGGAGTGTGTGACTAGGTTGGCAGAAGCTGGGGATCGAACCAGGAACCCTCAGATTGCTGGCACGGCCACTCTCCCTACTGAGCCACGCAGTCCCCAATATATATACATAAATATATATATGTGTATATACATATATACACATACATATATATATATATACATATATATATATATATATATATATATATATATATATATATATATATATATATATATATATATATATATATATACATACATATATATATACATATAAAGTTAAAGTACCAATGATTGTCACACACACACTCGGTGTGGCGAAATTATTCTCTGCATTTGACCCATCACCCTTGATCACCCCCTGGAAGTTGAGGGGAGCAGTGAGCAGCAACGGTGGCCGCGCCCGGGAATCATTTTTGGTGATTTAACCCCCCAATTCCAACCCTCGATGCTGAGTGCCAAGTAGGGAGGCAATGGCTCCCATTTTTATAGTCTTTGGTATGACTATACATACATGTGTGTACAGCTCTGGTAATGGGTACATTCGCACCCACCTGCACAAATGTACTTCAAAATGTAACAATCAAAATAAATATGACTTTTTTTTTGTTTACTAGGGAATGCATATATAATATGCATTAGTTTGACCATTTAAAATCAACGATAATAAAAAGGAGATGCTTGGAAGTAGCATAAAAATGCCCCCAAAAACTTGGAAAAACGCGATTCATAGCGTTACTTTTTGGTGTAACCATCATGAGCGTTCTGTTCAGGTATATTTCTTTTATAATTTCATAAATCATCATAAATAGGTATTGATCAATCTTGAAGCTGTGTGTATTTGATTTCAGTTTGCTTTTGACATCTTATTTAGAATTGTAGTTGAAACTTTTACAACCTTGTGTTGCGCTCATGATGGCGTAACCAAACTTGATTATTTTGAATATTTATTCCCTTTTTTTTTACATTTAGTATATTTAAATATACTGTGTTTTATGCTTTTTTTTTTCTTTTTGAACATGTACTATACATATAATGCAATAAAGTCCCATATAAAATTATGTTTCTGTCATGATGTGGAGGTGACGAACCCCAAGATGCAGAGATGACAGGCGGTGTACAAGAAAACGTGGTTTTAATGTTCAAAAAAAAGGTGAAAACAAAAAGGCGCACAAGGCGAAGGCACAACTTAACGCAGGAAACAAAAGCTAACACTTAGCCTGAACTATGGACATGAAACAAAAAGTCGCTAACTGTGGCATAAATAAACAAAACTTACTTGGCAAGGCACGAGCAGCATGAACTAAGCACGAAATCATCAGCATGAACTATGGTATCTCCAGAAAACAAGCATGAACAGAGCATTGCATGAAACAGGGACTCCACAGCATACAACAAACAGTACTCCAGCACTGACTGGAGGACAAGGCAGGTTTAAATAATGCCTCTGATTAGTGCTCGGGCAGCAGGTGAGCGGGCGAACACTAATCAGAGGCAGGTGGAAATAATAAGTAATCATGGTAACTAAAACAAACAAGGGTGCACAAAAAACAGGAACTATGAAGTCCAAAACTAACAGAACATAAAACATGATCGGTATATATATATATATATATATATATATATATATATATATATATATATATATATATATATATATATATATATATATATATATATATATATATATATATATATATATATATATATATATTAGGGCTGGGAATCTTTGGGTGTCCCACGATTCGATTCAAAATCGATTCTTGGGGTCACGATTCGATTCAGAATCGATTTTTTTTTTTTCAATTCAACACGATTCTCGATTCAAAAACTAATTTTTTTTTTTTTAATGAAAACAATACACAACAATACCATAATAATGCAATACAATTTCAAAACAAAACCCGACCCAGCAACATTCAGAATAGCAATAAACAGAGCAATTGAGGTCACACAAACATGACACGGAACAATCTAAAATTAGTGAGACAAAAATGAATATTATCAACAACAGTATCAATATTAGTAACAATTTCAACATAGCAGTGATTAAAAATCCCTCATTGATATTATCATTACAAACATTAATTTTTTTTAAAAATACAAAAAATGAACAATAGTGTCACAGTGGCTTACACTTGCATCGCATCTCATAAAGTAAATGTCTAATGATAATGTCAATGAGGGATTTTTAATCACTGCTATGTTGAAATTGTAACTAATATTGATACTGTTGTTGATAATATTCATTTTTGTTTCACTACTTTTGGTTTGCTCTGTGTCATGTTTGTGTCTCCTCTCAATTGCTCTGTTTATTGCAGTTCTGAGTGTTGCTGGGTCGGGTTTGGTTTTGGAATTGGATTGCATTGTTATGGTATTGCTGTGTATTGTTTTGTTGGATTGATTAATTAAAAAAAAAAAAATTAATTAAAAAAAAAATATATATAAAAAAAAAAAAATCGATTTTTTAAAAATGAGAATCGATTCTGAATCGCACAACGTGAGAATCGCGATTCGAATTCGAATCGATTTTTCCCCACACCCCTAATATGTATATACATATACATACATATGTACTGCACTAAAATACTTCATCTCGTTTGGGACTCGTATTAAAGATGCTTTCATGGATTCATGTGAGTCCTCGCAGCTCCAAATTCCACCAAAACAGTCCCAGTGTGTGCCTTTTAAAAAACATGTTTGCTAAACTTGTACCCTGTTTAATATTTAATCTCTGACGTCACGCAGCCCCCCCACCTGCCCAACCCCCCACCTGCTCCACAGCGAGGGCGAGAGAGATAGAAGAGGGCGTGGCTTGAGACACAGGTCCCCGCCCACACCGGAAGTCTCAGCCAGGTGCTGGTGGTCGTCATCTTCTCCGACGACATGACGGTCATTTCTCCACAGAGCCGTCGGACGGAAGGACATATTTATATCATTTTTTTCAATTAAATATGTATATGAAGATGTTGTGATACACATCATGGCTGCCGACTGAACCGGACGCTTCCCGCCTTCTCATCCTTTCATGTCTGCCGTGTCGGTGAGCCGGACAATAGCACGCAGGCTCTCTCCGAGCTGTGGGTGATTTTTGGACTTCATTTCACTTTATTTTCTGACTTTGTTGGCTTACTTTGTTGGCTTTGTGCCTCCCGCAGAGGCTCCGCGGCGTGTGATGGCTGCTCACGAATGGAAGGACTGGTTCGAACGGGAGGAATTGATCGGACAGATAAGCGACATGCGAGTCCAGAACCTCCAAGGTACGGACCGGCCTTCAAAAACACGCTAAATACATAAATATACATTTCTAGTACATTCTAGATTATTGTTACTATGTCCTAAGTTGTACTACATTCAAAATGTACATATAGATGCTTCACATACAAGTACATGTACTGCATAGATTGTACTACATACAAAATACACAATGTAAACAATGTTTGGAAAAACTACGTTTTTACACAGGCATTAAATGTTTATCATTACATTTATTGTATTACATAATATTGAAGTATTTACATATAAATATATCATTAAATTCATCATATCACATAATATTGAGGTATTTAGATTAGGGATGTCCGATAATGGCTTTTTGCCGATATCCGATATTGTCCAACTCTTTAATTACCGATACCGATATCAACCGATACCGATATCAACCGATATATGCAGTCGTGGAATTAACACATTATTATGCCTAATTTGGAATACCATGTATGGTGAAGATAAGGTACTTTAAAAAATAATAATAATAATAAGATAACTAAATTAAAAACATTTTCTTGAATAAAAAAGAAAGTAAAACAATATAAAAACAGTTACATAGAAACTAGTAATTAATGAAAATGAGTAAAATTAACTGTTAAAGGTTAGTACTATTAGTGGACCAGCAGCACGCACAATCATGTGTGCTTACAGACTGTATCCCTTGCAGACTGTATTGATATATATTGATATATAATGTAGGAACCAGAATATTGATAACAGAAAGAAATGGGGGAGGGTTTTTTTTTGGGTTGGTGCACTAATTGTAAGTGTATCTTGTGTTTTTTATGTTGATTTAATAAAAAAACCAAAAAAAAACCGATACAGATAATTTCCGATATTACATTTTAACGCATTTATCGGCCGATAATATCGGCAGGCCGATATTATCGGTCATCCCTAATTTAGATGATTTATGATTAGAATAGAATAGAATAGAAAGTACTTTATTGATCCCTGGGGGAAATTCAGCACCACAGTTCGCTCACAATAAATAATAATAATAATAAATAATATTATATATATAATATATGAATAATATAAATATATTCTACATATATTCTACATTTAAGTGCAGTCAAGAAGGAACATATGCATTATACCGGGGGTCCCCAAACTTTTTGACTCGGGGGCCGCATCGGGTTAAATCAATTTGGCCAGGGGCCGGGCTGTATATATATATCTATATTATATATATATATTAGATATATATAGCGCACTTTCCGCGCGCGCGATGTCACGTTATCGATGAGAAAATGCATTTTTAGACAATATGACTTGCCTGAGCGGCTAGGAGACACCAGTGTTTCCCACACATTCATTTATTTGCCACGAAAAAATTACGTCCGCCACAAATATATATATATATATATATATATATATATATATATATATATATATATATATATATATATATATATATATTTTTTTTTTTTTGTCCTGTCCAGCTTCTCAGGCAAATCATATAGTTGATGTAGATGCCCATATAGGCTGTTCAGATTTACTTTACAAAAGAGAAGTGTAGGATCAATCAATACAATCAATGTTTATTTATATAGCCCTAAATCACAAGTGATACTTCTCTTGTTGCCTTATTTGTATTTGACCACTACTGTTTTCTGTTTATTTGTTACTGACTGTGGCAGGACACCTCTGCCTCTGTTTCACTTTATGTTGCTGGTAAATAATATGGTTGTAGTAGTAGGCTAAAGTTAAATTATTTAGTATGCGCTAATTAAAGGGGCAGAGCTTTAAGAGACATTTTAGCTTTTATATTTTATAAGATATATTTTTTGTAAGAACCACAATTAATAAATATATTGCAGTGAATAACTTATTGTTCAAATCTGTATATAAATATGTACATAAAGTGTTGTAATTATATTGTAAAATGGATGGATGGATGGACGTTTAAAACAAAACTTATTATTAATTAGTAAGTATACATTTTTTGAGCCTTTTTAGAGAAAATCATATCATTGTAGTAAATTATGCAACTTACTCGATGATGTCATGGTGACCACGCCCATAGCCACGCCCCCAACGCCACAGGTATCTTGGCAGTTTATGGGAAACACTGAGACACCATGAGTAGCAAGCGGTACAAAGTGGATAAGAAAAGACAGGAAAAAAATAGTATATATATATATATATATATATATATATATATATATATATATATATATATATATTTTTTTTTTTTTTTTAAATTTTTTTTATACTTGGTACTTCCCGCGGGCCTGATTTTGGACACTGGCCGTATTTTGGGGACCCCTGCATTATACAGTCTGATGGCTGTCGGTATGAAGGACCTCCTGTGTCGTCCCGTGTTGCATTTTGGACGTGCTCATTCTTTCCGCAAGCTCCGGGTGTAGTGGGTGGGAGGTGTTGTCCATAATGGCTAAGAGTTTTGCTAGACTTCTCCTCTCTGACACCACCGCCAGAGAGTCTAGCTCCACTCCCACCACGTTACTGGCCTTCTCTACCAACTTGTCCAGTCTGTTTGCTATTAGGCTGTAGTTGTTTTATTAAATAACATTGAAGCATTATTTACTATTGCAATTATTGCATAATGTTATAGTATTAAAAGATTGTTAATATTACATAATATTGAATTATTGAAATATATTCATTACTTTTAATACGTAATAAAGTATTTAAATGTAGTTATACATTACATATAAATTATTTAAATGTATTTATATTATGACATAATATTGTAATTAGGGCTGCAACTAACAACTAATTTGATAATCGATTAATCTGTCGATTATTACTTCGATTAATAATCGGATAAAAGAGACAAACTACATTTCTATCCTTTCCAGTATTTTATTGGGGAAAAAAACAGCATACTGGCACCATATTTATTTTGATTAGTGTTTCTCAGCTGTTTGTAAATGTTGCAGTTTATAAATAAAGATTTATTTAAAAAATAAATAAATAAATAAAATTTAAATAAAAAATAAAAAAAAGCCTCTGCGCATGCGCATAGCATAGATCCAACTAATTGATGACTAAATTAATCGCCAAATATTTTTTTAATCGATTAGTTGTTGCAGCCCTAATTGTAATATTCAAATATATTAATTATTACATTTATTACACAATATTTAACTATTTAAATACATTTATTACAAAATATTTAAGTATTTCGTTATATCAATAAAAAGTATGTATATAGCCGTTAATCATGTATCATTACAATTTTTTTTTACAGAACGTAATACTGAGGTATTTAAATATATTGTTAGATTTATTATTTGCATATATTTGTCATTACATGTATTATATAATATTGAAGTTTCTAAACATTTATTAATCATTACACTTATATTACATTTTATTGAGGTAGTTCAATATATTTATTATATTACATAATATAATATTATATTACATTTATTACACAATATTAAAGTATTTAACTTTTTTTGTACAGTATTTAATTATATGTATCATTATGTTATATTACATAATATGTAAGTATTTAAATATGTTTATTATTAAATAATATTTAAGTATTTAAATATATTTGTCATTACATTTATTATATTACATTTTGTTGAGGTAGTTAAGTATATTGTATTTATTTTATTAAATAGTATTGAATTATTTAAATATATTCATTTTACTACATGTATTTATCCATACATATAATATATTACATAATATGAAAGTATTTAAATAGCTGTATTATATTTGTCACATAATGTTGAATTGTTTAAATATATATACACACACATTATATATGTATATATATGTATATATGTGCATACATGTATATATGTAATTACGTGTATATGTATATATAATATCATGTTTATATGTGTGTGTATATTTATTTATATATGTGTATATATTTATATTTATATTGAAGACGGTCTGTTATCGCTCGTTCCTGAAGCCAAGTGTACGACACACTGTGGCAATAAGAAGCTTATTAGACAAATTCACAGTTGGCAGACTTTTGAGTGGGGTGGGATTTTCAAGCCTGGTTGTGTGTGCGCTGATATTTGCTGGGTTGTCTGAATACTTTACATTAGTTTTCGGCGATACTAGAAATGTCGGTATCGATCCAATAGCAAGTAGTTGCAAAGGCAGCATTGATCATACCAATGCTGATACTTCAACATTTCCATTTCACTGAGTGAATACGTTTTTGATCACAATTACAATCATACATCTCACAGGATGTTGGATTAACACATCAATTAAATATTTTTTTTAATTCTTACTATTCGGTCTAATTTAAATCCTTTGATTTTTGCCCTAAAAAAACCTCCTGTGTTAGTAAACAATAGCAAAAACAACACAAGACTGTGGAAATAACAAATATCGATCTAACCACTGTAGTATCGACTATACTGATACTATACCTACTATCCTTATTAATATCGATATTTGTAGCCATCTGCTTACCTCGGTTCACATTCAAGAGCTCTAGTTTAGCAGTTAGCGATTAGCATGTCCTACGGTGCGCAGTGTATCATGTTTAGCTAGCTCCTCCAGTGATAAGTGTAAGAAACAAAGTTTGTTTGCTACCATGGAGGTGAGGATTGCTGACCTACAAGTGCTGTTGCACTGTGGTGGGAGGTTAGCCGCTAGCTTACTAGCAACAATGTGACATTACTTTGAGGACGCGTTCATTCGCTTGTTGCTGTCTAATTTGCGGTTGAACCTGGTTGCACAAAATCATTGAAATTGCCACAAAAGCACAAGAACTGAGACCTACTAGAATTGTAGCCATGTTTACATCAGTTCAGGGACTCATGTGGTTCACAGTAGAATTTTTTTGGATTTTTTTTGTAACGTTAATGACTATATAAAAAGATACGGTTTACCAAAAAATCTGAATTAGGAACGTAGCCGAAGTATCATTATCACTGGAGTAATAATACAGGACAAGGAACAGCTTAACATGCTACACTACACACCATAGGAAGATACCATCAGCCATGATAACTGTCAGGTTCAAACACTGATGACATCTATTAAACAAGACAAGGAGCAAGGAATCAAACAGAGACAGAATTAAATTTGGCTCAATGAGGAGAGCGCGTACACCTGTACCCTTGTACAGTGTTCCACCACGCTCTGACGAAAGATTGTACGCCTTCTCTTTTATTTGGACTTTCCATGATTACATGGCAACAGCTGTTTCTAAGGGAGGGGGGTCGTAAACAGTCATCGCCTTTGGTTACAAAACAGTTCAAAGAAAAAGTCGTAAAACATTTAAAAGAAGAGGTGCCTGGAGCTTGGGCAGGTCCTGCTTCCACTCCGCTTTGTAGATCTCGGGTCAAGACAAAATCTTCCTGTGGATTACAATAGAAGAAAGAAACCGACGCCTTCATGTCGCTTCCCATCTTGCACAGTGGAGTTTTACAAACCTTCTGCTTGGTCGGATCAAAGACAGCTTTTGTCCTCTCGAAGGGCGAGCTGAACTCTATGTAACACAAAGTTTTGTGATAACTTAAATACAATTATTTTGACTTATCGGTCGATCTCTAATATGTATAGCATTTATGTCACTGCATGTCGCACGTCCGTGTTAAGCACATGCCCCTATTAGATGAAAATAATACTTTATCCAACTTTTTGTGTGTTTTCTCATGGCCTGACAGTGTTTCCCATAAACTGCCAAGATAACTGTGGCGGTGGGGGCGTGGCTATGGGCGTGGTCACCATGACATAATCGAGTAATTTGCATAATTTACTACAACGATAGGGTTTTCTCTACAAAGGCTCAAAAAATGTATACTTACTAATTAATAATAACAGTTTTGTTTTAAACGTCCATCCATCCATTTTACATCACTTTATGTACATATTTATATACAGATTTGAACAATAAGTTATTCACTGAAATATATTTATAAATTGTGGTTCTTACAAAAAATATATCTTATAAAATATAAAAACTAAAATGTCTCTTAAAGCTCTGCCCCTTTAATTAGTGCATACTAAATAATTTAACTTTAGCCTATTACTACAACCATATTATTTACCAGCAACATAAAGTGAAACAGAGGCAGAGGTGTCCTGCCACAGTCAGTAACAAATAAACAGAAAAAAGTAGTGGTCAAATACAAATAAGGCAACAAGAGAAGTATCCTACACTTCTCTTTTGTAAAGTAAATCTGAACAGCCTATATGGGCATCTACATCAACTATATGATTTGCCTGAGAAACTGGACAGGACAACAACAAAAAAAAACGTTTTATTTTTTTTATTTTCATTTTTATTTTTTATTTTTTTAAATTTGTGGCGGACGTAATTCTTTCGTGGCGGGCCGCCACAAATAAATGAATGTGTGGGAAACACTGCCTGAAGAAGAGGGGGTGGAAACTTTATCACGATATACGTGTTCTATATCGGCCCATATCGACCATTATTGATCATTTTTATGACCTATGGAAATAAAGGACCAGGAAAAAATATATAAAATGTCACCTTCCTCTGATCATGATCCCTTCAGCTAACAAGGCAAAAAGGAAAGGAAATGTCAACACAACGATGAAAAACATTCAATCAATGAAACACAATTCTGAAATCATATTGAACACTTAATAACTTCTTAAAAAGAAAGGTGCAAAAATGAGGAATATGTAATAAATGCTTAATAAAGTGTAAAAAAAATAGTGCAAAGTGTGAAAATGTAAACCGAGAGAAACCTGAGAATAACTATTTTCTAGAGATGTCCGATAATGGCTTTTTTGCCGATATCCGATATTCCGATATTGTCCAACTCTTAATTACAGATTCCGATATCAACCGATACCGATATATACAGTCGTGGAATTAACACATTATTATGCCTAATTTTGTTGTGATGCCCCACTGGATGCATTAAACAATGTAACAAGGTTTTCCAAAATAAATCAACTCAAGTTATGGAAAAAAAAATGCCAACATGGCACTGCCATATTTATTATTGAAGTCACAAAGTGCATTATTTTTTTTAACATGCCTCAAAACAGCAGCATGGAATTTGGGACAAGCTCTCCCTGAGAGAGCATGAGGAGGTTGAGGTGGGCGGGGTTGGGGGGGGGGGGCGGGGGGTGTATATTGTCGCGTCCCGGAAGAGTTAGTGCTGCAAGGGGTTCTGGGTATTTGTTCTGTTGTTTTTATGTTGTGTTACGGTGCGGATGTTCTCCCGAATTGTGTTTGTCATTCTTGTTTGGTGTGGGTTCACAGTGTGGCGCATATTTGTAACAGTGTTAAAGTTATTTATACGGTCACCCTCAGTGTGACCTGTATGGCTGTTTACCAAGTATGCCTTGCATTCACTTGTGTGTGTGAAAAGCCGTTGATATAATGCGACTGGGCGGGCACGCAAAGGCAGTGCCTTTAAGGTTTATTGGTGCTCTGTACTTCTCCCTACGTCCGTGTACACAGCGGCGTTTTAAAAAGTCATACATTTTACTTTTTGAAACTGATACCGATCATTTTGAAACCCATACCGATAATTTCCGATATTACATTTTAAAGCATTTGTCGGCCGATAATATCGGCAGTCCGATATTATCGGACATCTCTACTATTTTCTGCAGGTTCTGTGCCAGGATTTTACAGCTGTGCTCTAAAGGGTGAGCGCGGCTAAGGTGGTGTGGTATTACTGGTCTTAGTGGGGACGAGTGCCTTGCATAATTTACAGCCCACATTGGTCTGACTACAGTCCGTTAAAAAAAAATCCAAAAAACTACTACACTGTCTTCGCTCTCTGCAGCTCTCATGTTTACTTTCTCTTCTCACTCCATGCAAAGCATCAACCACGAGACAACGAGATGGCGCAACCAAAGAGGATAGTTGATACTGTTATCTGATTGGCTGTTAGCGTGTCACTCCCACTGATCTGGGATCACTTCCTGTATTGCTCGGTTACCAAGAGCGAGTGTCTTTGTTCATGCAACCAACCTTGCCTCGCAACATCACTTTTATTTCCGACTAAATTAATCGAACGCATTTTTTATTGATATCGATTATGTGTTACATAGGATACACTTTGATATTGTTTTATTAACCAGCCCTTGTGTGGAGCTCCTCCGCATTTGGCGGAGAGCTTGACTTAATGTCTAAATAAATAAATCTACCTCGCTGTGACGTCACAGCCTAGCCCGGTGGTCGGCAACCCGCGGCTCTTTAGCGCCACCCTAGTGGCTCTCTGGAGCTTTTTCAAAAATGTATGAAAAATGGAAAAAGATGAGGGGAAAAAATATATTTTTTTGTTTTAATATGGTTTGTGTAGGAGGACAAACATGACACAAACCTTCCTAATTGTTATAAAGCACACTGTTTATACTAAACATGCTTCACTGATTCGAGTATTTGGCGAGCGCCGTTTTGTCCTACTAATTTTGGCGGTCCTTGAACTCACCGTAGTTTGTTTACATGTATAACTTTCTCTGACTTTCTAGGACGTGTTTTATGCCACTTCTTTTTCTGTCTCATTTTGTCCACCAAACTTTTAATGTTGTGCGTGAATGCGCAAAGGTGACTTTTGTTGATGTTATTGACTTGTGTGGAGTGCTAATCGGGCATATTTGGTCACTGCATGACTGCAAGCTAATCGATGCTAACATGCTATTTAGGCTAGCTATATGTACATATTGCATCATTATGCCTCGTTTGTAGCTATATTTGAGGTCATTTAGTTTCCTTTAAGTCCTCTTAATTCAATTTATATCTCATGACACACTATATGTATGTAATATGGCTTTTAATTTTTTGCGGCTCTAAACAGATTTGTTTTTGTATTTTAGGTCCAATATGGCTCTTTCAACATTTTGGGTTGCCGACCCCTGGCTTAGCCAGACTGCAAAACCTTGCGAACTGAGGCATCTAAAGCTGTTTGCTTACGGCAAAATGCATGACCCTTATGATTTTAGACTTTGGCTCTGCTTAACCCGAGTATCCAACATTTATAAGCCAGAAAAGACAGAATACATCATATGTCCCTGTGACAGACTCAAGCTGTCGGGTGGGTTCCAAGGACCATCAAGGAATGACATCTTGGTGAGCAGGTTTAGACTTCTTTATTGTTGCAAATAAAACTAAGTCTGTTGCGGATTGCTTTCCAGCCTTGCCGTTCGGCTGCTCGCCTCGCTCCTCCGTTCCAGCTTTTCAGCGTCACGGTGTCGTCGTCTTCCTTGCGCTCTCCTCCTCTTTCGCTCTGCATCCGCCTCTCTCTGGCTCCTTCTCACATCTCCGTCTT
>NC_084733.1:13389716-13489716 GCF_033978785.1 Entelurus aequoreus | reverse complement strand
ATATATATATATATATATATATATATATATATTCATATACGTGTGTGTATATATTAGGGCTGCAACAACTAATCGATAAAAAATCGATGATAAAAAATAGTTGCCGATCAATTTAGTCATAGATTCGTTGGATCTATGCTGAGAAACAATAATCAAAATAAGTATGGTGCCAGTATGCTGTTTTTTTTTCAATAAAATACTGGAAAGGATAGAAATGTAGTTTGTCTCTTTTACCCGATTATTAATCGATTAATCGAAGTAATAATCGACAGATCAATCGATTATCAAATTAGTAAGTATACATTGTTTTAGTTACCGTAAATTCAGGACTATGAGCCGCTACTTTTTTCCTACATTTTGAAACGTGGGGTTTAAGAGTCGAGCGGCTAATTTATGGATTTTTCTTTGCTTAAATAAAATAAAAAATATTTTATAAAAAAAAAACTAGCAAAAACACTGGATGCTTTTTTGTTTGTGCTTTGGCGCCATCTTTTGTATGAGTTTGCTCATTGCAGGTCCTTCCATTTACCGGCAGTGCGTTGTTGTTTTTTTTAACCGGAGTGCCGTTCAGTCTTCTAGCTGTCCATAGCGTTTCTACTCTTATGGATTCTTCATTTATCACTCCAAGCAACGTTTGCAAGTTTTACAGCATAACTAAAACTGTTAATACTTACTAAACCGTCCCATGTGTGACGTCTGTAGGAGTGTTTTCATTATTGTATTATTAACGTGCAACGGCATCCTTTTTGTGTTGTTTCATTTTCATTGAATTCCTCAGTAAACTCACCAAGTGAGTTATCGAGTCTGTTTAGTTGATTGGAGAGGTAGCTTCTGCAGCTAGTGGGTCCATGACAATGGCTTATGTTTTGTGTGATCAGCCGTTTTACTGCCATGTTACAGGCATGCTTTGGAAACAATTAAGGTATGTAAATAAACGTTTATAGAACATTACTGTGTAAATAACACATTTTGCAATGCATATATCTGCAGTGAGGCTAACTTATGGAAAAATATTTCTATATATTTCTTCTAAAATGTAGTGAGTGCTGCTTATATCCTGGTGCGCTCTGTAGTCCAGGAGTAATGAATGAAGAATCCTTTCGAGTAGAAAAGCTATGGACGGTTATTCTTCCGGTTCAAGGCAAGGAAACGGCTTTGTCAACCTGCAGTGAGCAAACTCGTTCAAAAGATGGTGCCATAACACAAACAATAACAAACCTTTTTAGTGTCTCGGTCAGTGTTTTATGAAAACTATTTGTTGTATAAAAACACGGCCGTTAGCGAAGAAAAATCCATAAATTTGCCACACAGTTTTATAGGTCGCAGGGTTAAAGACAATGGGAAAAAAGTAGCAGCTTATGGTTTGGAAAATAAGATAAATAAGATATAAATGTAACTTCAGCAATGAAAGGTTAGTTATTATTTATAAATGTAACCTGGGCAATGATAATTCAGATATAAAACAATGCAGTGTAAGTGTGTGGGCTGAGGCGCCACGTCTTTCTGTGGAGGAGGAGATGTTACATGGCCATGTCATGTAAGTGTCGACCATTACAGCGTTTCAGCATTGCTCTCTCTCACTTCTTCAAAAATGCCATACCCACGTGTCCACAAGTGTCATCTTGTCATAAAAATGCGGATCCTTTTGATGGTTACTGTTAGAGATGTCCGATAATATCGGCCAATAAATGCTTTAAAATGTAATATTGGAAATTATCGGTATCGGTTTCAAAAAGCAAAATGTATGACTTTTCAAAACGCCGCTGTACGGAGTGGTACACGGACGTAGGGAGAAGTGCAGAGCAGTTGCGTCTCCCAGTCATACTCGCCAACCCCCTCGATTTTCCCGGGAGACTCCCGAATTTCAGTGCCCCTCCCGAAAATCTCCCGGGGCAACCATTCTCCCGATTTCCACCCAGACAACAATATTGGGGGCGTGCCTTAAAGGCACTGCCTTTGCGCTCCGGCCTAATCACATAATATCTACGGCTTTTCACACACACAAGTGAATGCCAGGCATACTTGGTCAACAGCCATACAGGTCACACTGAGGGTGGCCGTATAAACGACTTTAACACTGTTACAAATATGCGGCACACTGTGTACACACACCAAACAAGAATGACAAACACATTTCGGGAGAACATCCGCACCGTAACACAACATAAACGCAACAGAACAAATACCGTATTTTTTGGAGTATATGTCGCTCCGGAGTATAAGTCGCACCAGCCGAAAATGCATAATAAAGAAGGAAAAAAACATATATAAGTCGCACTGGAGTATAAGTCGCATTTTTTGGGGAAATTTATTTGATAAAATCCAACACCAAGAATAGACATTTGAAAGGCAATTTAAAATAAATAAAGAATAGTGAACAGGCTGAATAAGTGTACGTTATATGAGGCATAAATAACCAACTGAGAACGTGCCTGGTATGTTAACGTAACATATTATGGTAAGAGTCATTCAAATAACTATAACATATAGAACATGCTATACGTTTACCAAACAATCTGTCACTCCTAATCGCTAAATCCCATGAAATCTTATACGTCTAGTCTCTTACGTGAATGAGCTAAATAATATTATTTGATATTTTACGCTAATGTGTTAATCATTTCACACATAAGTCGCTCCTGAGTATAAGTCGCAACCCCGGCCAAACTATGAAAAAAACTGCGACTTATAGTCCGAAAAATATGGTACCCAGAACCCCTTGCAGCACTAACTCTTCCGGGACGCTACAATATACACGCCCCCCCCCCCTCCCCCCCACACACACACCTAAACCCCGCCCACCTCAACCTCCTCATGCTCTCTCAGGGAGAGCGTGTCCCAAATTCCAAGCTGCTGTTTTGAGGCATGTTAAAAAAAATAATGCACTTTCTGACTTCCATAATAAATATGGCAGTGCCATGTTGGCATTTTTTTCCATTACTTGAGTTGATTTATTTTGGAAAACCTTGTTACATTGTTTAATGCATCCAGCGGGGCATCACAACAAAATTAGGCATAACAATGTGTTAATTCCACGACTGTATATATCGGTATCGGTTGATAATTAAGAGTTGGACAATATCGGCAAAAAAGCCATTATCGGACATCTCTAGTTACTGTATATGTGAAAGTATACATGTTGATGCTGAACGTGGAAATGAACTTAGAATTTAAAAAAAGGATACATTTAAATGTTAAAGTCCTCTCTGCAAAGATGTTGTGGAAGCCCTAAAACTTACCGAGTGATGGGTTAACCTTAGTGCAAAGCCTAAACTACAGCAAAGTAATAAAGCTTTTTGTCAGGGGAAAAAAACACTCCATCCATCCATTTGCTATGGCTTATCCTGTTCAGGATGTGTTTGACACAACTGTGTTAAGTGTTTTCAGGATTGATTTAGTACGGGAGACGGATTACATCCGACTGTCTGATAGCCGGTCCATCCGACTATTTGGCCCAGTTGTGTGAAATGGAAAGAAATATACTGTAGCACAGTTGCTAATGAAAACACTGTAGTTATGGAAATATTACTTTCCAAATTGCAAAATAATGATTGCCAATATCTTTGAGCGGCTTAGTGCATCAAAGCCGTGGTCGTTTCCACCGAGCTAAAAATACCTCTGCTCTGGTAATAGGGTCAGTACCTCCTCGGAGCCGTAATGATGTAAGCCTGGATTTGCTCATTTTTTGTCTTAATTTGGTGATGGAGGCTGTTTTATGAGACGCGGGTGGTTGACTTTGTATTCGCCGCTGGGGGAAAGCTGCCTTGAGAGGGTTAACAGTGAAGCCAGCAGAGCACCCAGAAGTCTCAGCACGCAGAGTTTCTAAAATTACGCTCTCAGGTTGACCCGCAGCTCTCGGGGCTTTCGGGGGGAAAAAAACAACCACCCACCAGATCTCCATTTCTTTTACCGTCCAGTCTTCTCGCTTTTTGTTTTTCTCTTTGTAATGAGAGGAGTTGTATGAAATCATACTTCGACAATGTTTATCTATCCCCTTTTATGAACTTGGTGCTTTGACCCGTGAGATTTGTTCTTCTTATCCCCAGATGTTCAGTGAGAGTACCAGTTTATTGACACCGAAAAGAACCCTTTGAGGAGATGTTGATTTCTGTAATCTGTTGGCATGCGGGAAGCCTTTGAATGGAGGCGGTGTCAGCATTTCTTGAGCACTACGTGTACCATTTTCTGAATATGAACGGTTGTCTCAGTCCAGGTTCCCCACCTTTTTCCTTAAGTCAGCTAAAGCCTGAAGAGTTTTTTGGGGATCTTATCAGCTCGTTTAGATGCGCAAGACCCTCAAGTGCAAGATGTGCAATATTTTTTGTAACACAGACATAAAGTAAAAACAAGTTAATAATTTGGATTTTATAGAGGGGAATACACTCAACAAAAATATAAACACAGGACTAGTTTTTGCCTCCATTTTCCTTGACCTGAACTTAAAGATGAAATAAAAAAATATTTGCACACAAAAGTTCAATTTCTCTCAGATTTTGTTAACAAATCTGTGTTAGCGTACAGTTTTACTGTATTAGAGGTTGTTTTTTTTGACACCAACTAAATAGTTCCGGACCTACACTAGGGATGATGCTCGAAACCGGTTTTCCCGGTTGTTCGATAAGAAAAGAACCGAGTCCTCGGACTCGAATCCCTTGTTGAGAACCGGTACCCGTTATCGAGACCACTATAGTAAAGAAAAAGAGTTGGTTCTTTATTTGAATCCCTGAGAAGAAATCCCTTCCCACAGGAATTGCCCTGTGGGACGCAATGTTATGCCCATTTGATTGTAGACTCTTACTGACACCTTGTGGCGATACGCGTCATTAGTTTGGGCACTTCCGGGTTGAGACAATTGAGAAGTAGACAAGTTGTGTTAGCTCCTACAAGCTTTGGAAAAGATAAGTCTGTAAGTAAACTGTTTAACTTGTTTATATAACTCAATATTAAGGTGGAAAGTGTTTCAATTTGAAAAACGATTTTTGTGCACTGTTTCAATGGATGTTTTGAGGACTTAAAATGGCTGCCAGTCGTGTATTTCCACCATCGAAATAGTTTCAACACTCAGTATGTTAATTAAATCACATCATTGTGTGTATTTCAGTTTAAAAAAAACCAAAAAAACAGTCCAGTGCAAGACAAAAGTAAAGATAGGAAAAGACAAAGCAAGATCAACAACAATAAAGAGCCTAACTGGATTAATCTGCTTTGGAACTTTATTAGACGTCTTGGATTGTTTGTTAGGTGTCTGCCAAAATATATAACCTCAACACGTATAGTGAGGGCAGAACAGGCAATATGCAATTATTGCCAGGCTTCGCTCTCATGTAAGGGAAGAAGAATTGTTGATTGATGACTGTGTTGTTCTTAGTGTCATAGTGTGTGTAGTTAGTATGTTCCAATAGCAGCAGAAGTGCACTTTTTGGAGAGCTGTATTATTTTCAGTTTTGTGCCCAAGGGACTGATTTTATTTAACACTATATTATTATTTATACACATATAGTGATCACAGAGACAGGTTGTTTATGTGTTACTGTATATATTTGTTTTTCTGAAAAATCCCACTTAATGTACTTTGGGTAACAACAGTCTATATATATATATATATATATATATATATATATATATATATATATATATATATATATATATATATATATATATATATATATATATATATATATATATATATATATATATATATATATATATATATTTTAGGGGGGTAACAGTCAATATTTATTTATTTAATATATTTAATTTTTTCTTATAAAATAAAAGTGAGCTTTTGTTAAAGCAAATATTGTGTTTTTTTCCATATACAACAACCTATCTGGAATCGATAAGGAATCGGTTCGATAAGAGGAGTCGATAATGGGCTCGAACTCGATAATTTCTTATCAAACATCATCCCTACCGGGTACCGATTCACATAAAATCCAACAGTGTCATGTTACTGTACCTGGGTTGCGTGTGACGTGACCTGACTCTTTGCAGTTTGGTATTTGGCAATCACTCCAGCAGCACTGAGAGCAAACTCCGCCAAACTACCTCGAAGTAATGTTGCAATTTTCAATGCCAACAAAAAAAATGTACTCAAAAAAAGGCTCAGATGTAAGTAAAGTAAGGCTCCACTTTTCCAAAAATGCCCTAGCTCTATGATAATAATTATTGGCTTTGCTATTGACATGGTACTCATTAGCATTAGCGATTTTACATGGCGATTTCAACACCTTCTTATTTGTTGATGAAAACTACAACTAAGATGCACGTTGCAATCAAACAGCTGGTGCATAATAAGTGCAATACTTACAGTATGAACATTTAGGGCACAACAAAAGATTAGATTTAGCAAAGACTGAACTGACTCGCCACCACAACATAAACTACAGTTTAGGCTACACTGCCATCTAATGTCTTGGACTTGCAACTGTAATCGTAACTTATTGTCACCCTTGCAAATGATACTTAGATATGTGACAATAAAACAGTATATAACAACTAGACAGCAGTTATTATCAGCTCATTTTTAAATGATGTGATAAAATGTTAGATTTTATTATCAAAAACAAGTATTAGTTATTGACACAAACAAAAGTACCCAAAATTGGTACCGGTATTGATTCCCAGGTAACAGGAATTGGTATCGTACCGGTTCAAATGTTAACGGTACACATCCCTAATTAAGTGGGTGGGTGTAAGGATCGGTGTAACTCGACCTGTCGCCACCTCGTCGCTGCCACCACAGCCTGGGGGGGCAATAGACTACAGACTAGGGTTGGGTATCGTTTGAATTCGAACGATTCCGATTCCAATTCCGATTCCTGACTATTCTTGATTCCGATTCTTTTAAGAGGCAGGGTCAAAAAAAAGTTTAGGATATTTTAAATGAGCTAGCTAACCTACAGTCTTTCTGAATGAAATAGTCTGACATTCTCCATAAAATTTTAATTCTATTAACTTTTTATGAACTTTACTATAAATTCCTCACAGGGCTGTTTTCAACTAGAATATAAATATCAAATCTATGAACTTGAATATAAATATTATAAATTATGAATACATTTTCCCAGGGGTACACTTTCCTCAAGAGAGCTTTATTTTTGAAAACCTCATGAAAACACATTTACACACACAAGTGTATGATGCTGCAGGAAACCTCATGAAAACACATTTACACACACAAGTGTATGATGCTGCAGGTACTTAAACATGTTACCGTGCTCCCACTGATGGGCTAACCTGGTGCAGAAAAGCAAATAAACAATAAGAAACAACTTGCAAAACCCAGTCCAGATTAGCAGCAGGTACAGTATAAAATCAGAGACAGTTCTTGTTTAGGAAAATGACCATATCCGCCTTCTCAGGCAGGATGCGTGAGCGTTCTGGACAGATAGTGTCTCCTGCTGTGGAAAATACACGTTCGCTGGGTGTGGAAGAAGCTTGAACGCATAAATAGGAGAAAGCGAGATATGACAGCAAAGGATTAATCTTTTGTTGGTTCCACCACCGTGCAGCAGGGTCGTCAGACATAAGTATCGGTGGAACGTCCTGGTACATCTGCAGCTCTCTCTCCACTTGTTTCTTGATGGACATGGAGCTCTGTTATTTCGCGGTTATTTCATTTTTTTTTTGTAAAGTAAAGCCACACTTTCGACCGCCGACGCCCGCTATCCATGCTTGAGCTTGACTGACTCGCTCGGCTATGCTAACACTTCCGGCGGTGGGCGCTTCTTCGTTGGTGTTCAGCGGCTTCTTCTTCCGGTTCGGCGGACTTATTTTTTTCCGGTCGGCGGACTGGTATCGAAAATAGGAATCGAAATTTAAACTTTTGAACGATTCCGGGAATATCGGAAAGTTAGTTCCGGTTCCAATCGATACTCGATACCCAACCCTACTACAGACTGTGGTGACGTAGGCCGCGTCGTCCCGTGAAGAAGCCTACAACTTTTGGTTGTGTTTTCCGCTCCATTTGCTGAATGGCAATATACGATAAATATCTCGATATTTTTTCCGTAAAGTAAAAACAAAACAGTCCTAGTTACCTGAGATACTAAAATAATGACTTATAAAGTCAAATTAATGACTTACTGTAAGTAAGCGTTTGCAATAAGCGTTTGAAAAAAAGAGTTAAAAGTGGGGCCACATGCTGACATATGCTCAACTCATCATGCTTAATTTATTACAGCATTTGGGAAGCCTGTAGTTGATTTTTATTATGTAAATGTTATATTTTTATCAACATGTGATAGCAGGGACCCTGCCATTCAAAACTAGGCTGCTACATTACTAATGATTAATGTAACTATAGCTGAAAAAAGAGTACAATAGCAATAGGAGAGACTATTCATCCCTGAACACCATGGAGTTCATGTAGGCTTAATGATGCACTTACATTATTATATCAACTATTAGAGACAGCTTCAGGAAACTCTTCTTTTAACATAATGTCCTTTTTTGCTGCTTCAACACAGCTCAATCAACACAGAAAAAGGTAAAGTGAAATAACTTAGTTGTTAACTGTAGGTCAATAATGCTTGTCTTTCTCTCAGAAAGACAGGACTTTGCTGTCCGTAACACACACACACGCACACACACCGCACAGTAAGCTAACGTTACGCTAAAAGCTAATTAGCCTTCACCTCAAGGACTGCGAGCGAGCTGAACTGCCGCTTATGTTTCTACAACGTCAACGGGCTCATAGTGATGTTACTAGTAGTTGACTTGGAAATGTTTATTATAATTTGGGGAGAGTCCGCTGCCTGATGCTTACCTTTCTGCTCACTCCACCGAAGGAGCACTGACGCCATGCGCTCTGAATACGCACTGCTGATTGGCTGTTACCGCTCTGCGTGAAACCAATCAGATGGTTCTGTGGGTGGGACAATGCTGGGTGCTGCAGAGACCTACTGACAGAGGCAGAGGCAAAACTAAGCGGAGCAGCTTGTTAAGACTTTAGTTTAAGCGGTGGCTCTTTGTCGCCTTAACAACAAAGCTCTGCGGGAAACCCTGAATGTTATCAGAAAAATAGCAAAGTAAGGACATAATTATCAGAGTGATGTGGTGTGGGCCAAGTAGCTTTACTACTGAATAGACGGCTGGTCATATGAAATAAATGTTATAATACATGTTTATAATGTTGAAACCTGCCATGTACCAAGTAGTAATAACAAAAAAAAATTCAAAACATTTTTTGTTTTGTTTTAAAATATTGAGGGGGTATGAAAAAGTTCAACTGCATCATTTTCATCAAATATTTTTTCTCCTTTTTCTATGTTGCAGTAGAGAGACAAATTGTTCAGAAGAGGACTTTCACCCGATGGATAAATCTGCATTTAAAAAAGGTTTGTTCACGTCTTCACAATGAACGACCACATCAAAAGTCATGGTTGTGGTCCGATGACTGATGCAGTGAAAGAAAATACTATCACACACACTACAAACACCTTTTTAAAATCATCATTTAATATCACATCAATCAGCGTATGTTGAAGTGGACAAGAATGAACAAAATGTGGTTTTCTATAATTAAGTAATACCTACACTCTAGGGTTGTACGGTACTTGAATCGTACCGCGATACTAATTAATCATATTCGGTACTATACTGCCTCTAAGGAGATTAACACTGATACCAACCTAGCCATTAGTCAACACCACTTACAGACAAAGAATGACTTACTTATTTTTAAAATAGCCATAATAATATATTCTAATTATGCTTATTTTCCAGTTGATTATTTTCCAGCAGAGCATCGTTGTATTTACAATGTTAGTGTTGTTGTGACACATCCGTACTTTGTGTTTGTTCTCCAAGAGAGTGAGTCAGGGCCAGCTGAGCATCTTATCAAGCCCTTTTGTCTTTGCACACAAAGAGCTTCTCTTCTTTTGGCCGTGCGACAAATCTCTGACCTACTAAAATACAGTAATACACTTGTCTTCCATCTTTGCCCCCCACAGTAATTGTCAATGTTTTAAGTTTAAAGGTGAACTGCACTTTTGTTGGAATTTTGCCTATCATTCACAGTCCTTATCTAAGATGAGCACACATTTTTCTTTTTTATGCATTCTAACTCGTAAATAAAGGCTAGCAAAAGTCAGCTAACAATGGAGCCAATGGGATTCGCTCTATTCCGCTTATAAAGCACTCTTTTATATACAAAACCCAAAAGCAGTGAAGTTGGCACGTTGTGTAAATGGTAAATAAAAACAGAATACAATGATTTGCAAATCCTTTTCAACTTATATTCAATTGAATAGACTGCAAAGACAAGATATTTAATGTTCCAACTGAGAAACTAATTTGCTATTTGGGCTTATTGGACCCTAATTAGAATAAAAACAAAAAAAATCATCTTTTAATATGGTGTACTTAGTCCATAAGTACACAAACGTGTACTTCATGTGTAGTGACATGCAAATTTTATTTTTACACTTTTTTTTCAAAATTCCATTGTATGTTATACTCTTCTGACACCACCAAATAGCAGTATAAGTGTCCATTTATCGTTATAAGACCCCAATTCAGTAGTGTACACAATTTTGGAAATAAGAGCTAAAATGTGCTGTCCACGCATGTGGCCACTAAGGCCTTTAGAGGTTAACTTAGAATTTAATGGCAGCAACACATTGCAAAAAAGTTGGCACAGGGGCATTTTTACCACTACGTTACATGGCCTTTCCTTTTAACAACACTCAGTAAACGTTTGAGAACTGAGGAGACCAATTTTTGAAACTTTTCAGGTGGAATTCTTTCCCATTCTTTCTTGATGTACAGCTTAAGTTGTTCAAACAGTCCGGGGCTCTCTGTTGTGGTATTTTAGGCTTCATAATGTGCCACACATTTTCAATGGGAGACACGTCTGGACTGCAGACGGGCCAGTCTAAAACCCGCACTCTTTTACTATGAAGCCACACTGTTGTAACATGTGCATGGCTTGTCATTGTCTTGCTGAAATAAGCAGCGGCGTCCATGAAAAATACATTTGATGAAAATACATTGGATGGCAACATATGTTGCTCCAAAACCTGTATACATTTTAGCATTAATGGTACATTCACAGATGTGTAAGTTGCCCATGCCTTGGGCACTAATACACCCCCATACCATCACAGATGCTGGCTTTTCAACTTTGCGCCTAGAATGATCCGGATTGTTCTTTTCCTCTTTGTTACGGAGGACACGACATCCACAGTTTCCAAAAACAATTTGAAATGTGGACTCGTCAGACCACAGAACACTTTTAACAAAGTTTACCATGAATTCATTAACGTGGACCCCGACTTAAACAAGTTGAAAAACGTACTCGGGTGTTACCATTTAGTGGTCGATTGTACGGAATATGTACTGTACTGTGCAATCTACTAATAAAAGTTTCAATCAATCAATCAAAAACCAGTTTGAACGTTAAGCAATTTGTCTTTGCAGTCTATTCAATTGAATATAGGTTAAAAAGGATTTGCAAATCATTGTATTCTGTTTTTATTTACCATTTACACAACGTGTCCACTTCACTTCTTTTGGGTTTTGTACATCTTGTAAGTATACATTTAATGTAGTGACAGGCACATTCATAATAACATGAATTATTGACGTATTTTAATCATTTTAAGCATACAGGGGCGTTTGAAGTCTCTATTTCCTTCAACAACAACTAGTACTAACCATGGCAGATTTTGAGAGAGCTAACAAAGCCTACTTTGGGTGATGATACAAAACCAAAATATTTTTGAACTACGGAGGATGAGCTACAAGTTTTAGAAGATGTGTGATAAGCAGATCGGGCAAGTAGCAGTGTTGCTAAGTGCTGAACAAACAATTCAAACTACAAACATAATAAAACAATCACTTACTGTATGTTTGCTCTGACTGAGATGCCGAAGGATGGGATGTTCATATTTTCCATTTGGATAAAGAATTAATCATAATCCACTCGGAGGTAAAAAAAAGGGAAAAAAAGTGAAGCAAACAAGCGTTTTTTTCGTGTGTTTCTCACCATCTTTGGTCTAAGTTGAATGTCAAAGTTGACCAACATCTCGGTTTATGGCCACAACCTTCTGCTATCCAGGTGAGAGACATGATTTATCATCTATAATTAACTTTCACCAGCTGGAAAGGAAAATTGAATTGAATTTGAGAGCAGCCAGCATGGACGAATAGAACAGACAAGTCATTGTTTTGTCTGCTCGTGGAAAACAAACATCCTAATCTACGATTTGACTCCCTTGAATGGCCTTGACGCTGTGAAAACAGGACCAGGCTGTTCTGGAAAAACACCCCCGAGGACACCTCAATGATGGACGCTATTGACCTCCCTCCCTCCTCAACGACACCTGGAGTCAAACTTTTTCAGATCGGCCTCAGTCTAAAAAAAACATTACATCATCACACCCAAGACAATTGGGCACATACGCACACACACACCCTCCCCCACCCCACGCCTTCACCACCGCTTGTTTTCCCCTCGGGGTGATGGTCGGATGGCATTGCTTCATAACAGCGGTCGCCTTCCAGGGTCCCAACTCCCCGCCCCTCTGTTGCGAGTTTGTTGTGATTATATGTAACGTGTTTATGTGTGTATTGCATGGAGGTTTTTTCTCACTCCAGACTAGGCCCCCTTAAGAGCCCAGTCTAGATTGTATTTTTTTACTCATCTTTTTCCCCAACGTTTTACCTTTTTCCCATCTTTTACGGGGCGCCTTATGGCGACCCATCAGCGTTCCTGTTCTGTAACCCTGTACACTGTTTGTTTGTCTAATCTTGAACGGGTTTGTGCTGAAAACAAAGTTTTGTTGTACTTGTGCAATGACAATAAAGACCTATCTCAGAGACGATGCAGTAGCTCACCGGCTCAATATGTCAACATAGCAGCATAAGCTAGCTAGCGCTTATAATAACAGTATCGCTAATACTTCAGTATTTAGATAACGAGATGTAAATCCACTATTGTTTGCATTTTGTGGATGCTTTTTAGAGGGCTTTATGGGCGGAATGGTGTACTCCCATGAGATGCTTTGTTAGTCACCTCATACTTGCCGTGTTTTCCGAATTAGAATGCAAAACAAAAATAAACATAGGTGTTCTTGACTAACATAGGAATTGTTAATGATAAGCACATTTAAAAAAAGTGCAATTCCCCTTTAAGGCTTGGATGTTTCATGCCAACACACAAGGCATGTTTTTATTTCTACCTAGCCCAGGGGTGTCCTACCTTCTGAAAAATGTACGTTCCTGGCACCTTGCCACGCTGACTTTGCATTGAGGTCCAATGACTGCGTGAACATCCAAAGGTTTCTAGGACTTCAGTTCGTGGTTCGTGTTAGGATGATGATTGACAATTGCATTCACTCACCTCGCTGCCCTGCCCCAGTCACCAGACCAAGCTGCCAGTAAACACAAGCAGAGACAAGAAACGCTAGACAGAGTACAGGAAGTGATAAAAATAAGAGTCTGTACAGACGCAAGCCATGACACAACCTTTTCTTTGTGCACCTATTAGATTTGTATTTCATTATCCCTGCTTTACACCAACTGGTGGGTGTCAGTGACCATCCATCCATTTTCTACCGCTTGTCCCTTTCGGGGTCACGGGGGTGCCGGAGCCTATCCCAGCTGCACTTGGGCGGATGGCAGGGTACACCCTGGAGAAGTCGCCACCTCACCATATATCATACTTGCCAACCCTCCCGATTTTCCCGGGAGACTCCCGAATTTCAGTGCCCTTCCTGAAAATCTCCCAGGGCAACCATTCTCCCGAATTTCTCCCGATTTCCACCCGGACAACAATATTGGGGGCGTGCCTTAAAGGCACTGCCTTTAGCGTCCTCTCTCACCTGAAAAGGAGACTATTATATATGTCTCCATTATCCATAGGTTTATCTATGACCCATAAAGTACGCAGGCACGGAGCTATTTCTCAGCGTGTGTTTATTCCAGCCGGCACGTTAATACACTGACACACAACATCCGGATTCCCATCATGCATTGCTTCAAAACTACGGCAAGTAGTAATGTCCAAAAACATAACCGAGACGAAGCAGAAGAACGAAGAAGAAACATGGCGACGACGAAGTAAGAAGAAGTACGCTTGCAAGTTCCAAAATGATTGGAAAAAATAATTTCAGTTCATCCAGGACAGCTCGAAGGGGAAGGGGTATGCTGCCTGCACATTTTGTAGATCAGACTTTTATGTGTGTGTATATGTGTAAATAAATTAACACTGAAATTCAAGTATTTCTTTTATTTATATATGTATATATACATATATATAATGAAATACATTTTTTTTAAATATATATATAGCTAGAATTCTCTGAAAGTCAAGTATTTCTTTTATTTATATATATATATATATATATATATATATATATATATATATATATATATATATATATATATATATATATATATATATATATATATATATAAGAAATACTTGAATTTCAGTGAATTCTAGCTATAAATATACCCCAACCCCACCCATCTTCCGAATTCGGAGGTCTCACGGTTGGCAAGTATGCCATATATTTGTAGTTAGTTAATACAAAATATCCTATTGTTTTGTTTTTTTTTAATAGAAAAGTAATCTCATGTTACCTCCTCAGTGTGACCAACCCATTGAAGTCCAAGACCTTTTCCAAGAGATCCAAGATGGACGGATTCTCATGGCTCTCCTGGAAGAACTCTCTGGCTGCAAGCTGGTCAGACTCGCACTCTTTTACCCGTTAATGTAACCGCATAAATAAATGCTGTTACCGTGCAATGATTGCTGTGGGTGTTTGTCGAATCGTTGTCCAGCTTCATGGCTTCAAGAAGTCCTCTCACCGTATCTTCAGACTCAACAACATTGCCAAAGTCTTGGCCTTCCTCGAAGAGAGAAATGTGAGTGACACACAATAGCCGTGTTATCCAAATGTTAGTAATATACAGTAATTAAAATACAGTATATTCTGTGCATGTGTCCTGCTCAACAGGTAAAGCTCGTCAGTATCGACGCTGCTGATGTTGCTGATGGAAACTCCTCCATTATACTGGGACTCATTTGGAACATCATTCTCTTTTTCCAGGTTTACGCACTTTTTGATACTTCATGTTTAAAAAAAAAAAAGCTTCTCTTTCAGTTTGTGCATAGTCAATTCACAAAAGGCAAGGAAAATATTAAAGCTGCGAGCAGCGTTGAACGGGCCCCCGCCCTCCTTGCACCGCGGGGTTAACGCGAGTCAGTGGGCATGCATGATATAAAAAATGAGATTTTATCATCGAAAACAAATTAACACACACTAAAGTACTGAAAATTGGTACCATTAAGTATCTATCGATTCCAAAGTCCTGGAATTTGGTACCTTACCAGTTCAAATGTAAAAGGTACACATCCCTAATGGGAAGCACCAATTTCTGCATTGATTTGATTGTTTTCCCAGCTCTCCCGTTACTCTTTTGAGTTGTGGTTATGGTTAGGTTTAGTTTAGTTTATTTCAACCATGCGACAGTTACAATATGATATCGTAAATCTCTGAGTTAGGGTTTGATGCGTCTGCTTACTTTTGTGGGTGTCATGATCTGTGTTCTGGATCATGTTTTTGTTATTTTCTGTTAGTTTTAAGACTCCAAAAGTTCCTGTTTTTGTGCACCCTTTGTTTGTTTTAGTTTCCATGACGACTTATGATTTTCACCTGCCTCTTGCGTTCGGGACACACCGGTCTCTAATCAAGAGACCAGTATTTAAGCCTGTCTTTGCCTGTCAGTCGGCCTGGCGTCATTGCTTGTGTCATGCGATTGTTTGCTTCATGCCTTGCCAAGTAAGTTTTGTTTGTTCATGCCACAGTTAGCGAGTTTTTGCCCTGTCCATAGTTTATGCTAAGTGTTAGCTTTTGTTTCCTGCGCTAAATTGTGCCTTCGCCTTGTGCGCCTTTTTGTTTGTACCTATTTGAGAGTCAAGATTAAATCATGTTCCTACCTTCCCGCCTTGTCCGGAAAAGTCCGTTTGCATCCCGGGAGAACAAACCTCGCAGTAAGTTGCGACCCCCCGCCCCCGTTATGACAGTGGCTACCTCTTTTAAATTCAACCTTAAAAACTGTTCATCTCATTTTGTTTGCTTTCAGTCGTTTTATTTTTACAGGTTTTTATAGACATCAAGCTTAATAAAATGACACAAAACCCTCAAATACACTACTAACCTACTCAGTGGCGCCGTCCATTTCAAGTAGGAGTGTGGGAAAAAATTCTCATGTTGTGCGATTCAGAATCGATTCTCATTTTTAAAAAATCGATTTTATTTAATTTGTTTATTTATTTTTTATTAAATTTTTTTTTTTCAATTAATAAATCCAACAAAACAATACACAGCAATACCATAACAATGCAATCTAATTCCAAAACCAAACCCGACCCAGCAACACTCAGAACTGCAATAAACAGAGCAATTGAGAGGAGACACAAACACGACACAGAACAAACCAAAAGTAGTGAAACAAAAATGAATATTATCAACAACAGTATCAATATTAGTTACAATTTCAACATAGCAGTGATTAAAAATCCCTCATTGACATTATCATTAGACATTTATAAAAATTAAAAAAAAAAGAACAATAGTGTCACAGTGACACACTGTGTCCAATATTTTCACAAAGATAAAATAAGTCATATTTTTGGTTAATTTAATAGTTAAAACAAATGTACATTATTGCAATCAGTTGATAAAACATTGTCCTTTACAATTATAAAAGCTTTTTACAAAAATCTACTACTCTGCTTGCATATCAGCAGACTGGGGTAGATCCTGCTGAAATCCTATGTATTGAATGAATAGAGAATCCTTTTGAATCGGGAAAATAGCGTTTTTCAATCGAGAATCGCAATGAATCGAAAATAATCGATTTTGAATCGAATCGTGACCCCAAGAATCGATATTGAATCGAATGGTGGGACACCCAAAGATTCGCAGCCCTAATTTCAAGTCCCTTTTTCTCCTTCCTGTCAGATAAAGGAGTTGACTGGCAACATAAGGAGTCAGTTTCCGTCCACATCCAGCCTGTCATCCATACCTACCAGCTCTGACCCAGCTCACCGCAGCATTCCACCGACCGAGACGCCGATGGTGCCCGCCAGCACAAGAGAAGACAGCAAGGCCATTAAAAAGCTGTTGCAGTGGGTGCAGAAGCGAACGCGCAGGTGATTGTGGGCTTCCATTTACACCAAACTTTGAATGAGTTTGATCGGTTCACCCAGTCTGAATGTTTGTTGCCTAGGTACGGTGTGGCGGTTCAGGACTTTGGCAAGAGCTGGACAAACGGTCTTGCTTTTCTTGCTGTCATCAAGTCTATTGACTCCAGCCTGGTAGACATGAGGAAGGCCTTGCTGAGGAATGCGAGGGAAAACCTTGAAGATGCGTTCAGGATCGCTCACTACAGCTTGGGTATCCCGCGCCTTCTTGAGCCTGAAGGTAATGTACAAAAAAATAACATTGTGATCTGTAAATCTTGTTATCCAAGGGGTCATTAAAAAGCATTAGCACTGATTTCTCAGCCTCATGAAGCATGACTATAATGGATTAAAGGCCTACTGAAATGCGATTTTCTTATTTAAACGGGGATAGCAGGTCCATTCTATGTGTCATACTTAATCATTTCGCGATATTGCCATATTTTTGCTGAAAGGATTTAGTAGAGAACATCGACGATAAAGTCCGCAACTTTTGGTCGCTGATAAAAAAGCCTTGCCTATACCGGAAGTAGCAGACGATATGCGCGTGCCGTCACAGGTTGTGGAGCTCCTCACATCCGCACATTGTTTACAATCATGGCCACCAGCACCGAGAGCGATTCGGACCGAAAAAGCGACAATTTACCCATTAATTTGAGTGAGGATGAAAGATTCGTGGATCAATCAATCAATCAATCAATGTTTATTTATATAGCCCTAAATCACAAGTGTCTCAAAGGGCTGTACAAGCCACAACGACATCCTCGGTACAGAGCCCACATACGGGCAAGGAAAAACTCACCCCAGTGGGACGTCGGTGAATGACTATGAGAAACCTTGGAGAGGACCGCATATGTGGGTAACCCCCCCCCTCTAGGGGATGAGGAAAGTGAGAGTGAAGGATTAGAGGGCAGTGGGAGCGATTCAGATAGGGAAGATGCTGTGAGAGGCGGGTGGTACCTGATATTCAGCTGGGAATGACTAAAACAGTAAATAAGCACAAGATATATATATACTCTATTAGCCACAACACAACCAGGCTTATATTTAATATGCCACAAATTAATCCCGCATAACAAACACCTCCCCCCTCCCGTCCATATAACCCGCCAATACAACTCAAACACCTGCACAACACACTCAATCCCACAGCCCAAAGTACCGTTCACCTCCCCAAAGTTCATACAGCACATATATTTCCCCAAAGTTACGTACGTGACATATACATAGCGGCACGCACGAACGGGCAAGCGATCAAATGTTTGGAAGCCGCAGCTGCATACTCAAAGTCCTCCTGGTAAGAGTCTCTGTTGTCCCAGTTCTCCACAAGCCAATGGTAAAGCTTGACTGTCATCTTTCGGGAATGTAAACAATGAAACACCGGCTGTGTCAGGGGGTGCATTCTACGGCGGGAGTGCGTTATCCGGCACAACACCTGCCGCAATACACCGCTTCCCACCTACAGCTTTCTTCTTTGCTGTCTCCATTGTTCATTGAACAAATTGCAAAAGATTCACCAACACAGATGTCCAGAATACTGTGGAATTTTGCGATGAAAACAGACGACTTAATAGCTGGCCACAATGCTGTCCCAAAATGTCCGCTACAATCCGTGACGTCACGCGCAGGCGTCGTCATACCGAGACGTTTTCAGCAGGATATTTCGCGCGAAATTTAAAATTGCACTTTAGTAAGCTAACCCGGCTGTATTGGCATGTGTTGCTATGTTAAGATTTCATCATGGATATATAAACAATCAGACTGCGTGGTCGGTAGTAGTGGGTTTCAGTAGGCCTTTGAATGTGTTATTTCATGTGTAGCGGGCTCTCTTAATGTTAAAAACTTATTTAAAAGGTCGTAAATTGTTTTTTTAAGCCCCAGCTATGAAAATATTCAATTTATTATCAATGATTCCTATTGTGTGGAAATTATTTTATTGCAACCATGTCCATGATCAATTAACGGCGATAAACGAGGGACGACCATATAAGATCATAATGATCCCACACTGCGGAATTTTCCCTTTTTCTTCATTCTATTTACATCTATGATGGCGATGAATACTGATACCAAACAAGGAACGCAATTTCTCCGACTTTGAGTACAAGCTGTCAATCTTGTGCAGAAAGAAGTGCTACTCATGACATTGACTGGCTGAAGATAACGTATTTATTAATTATTTATTCAAAGGACATTAAATCATTTTGCGGGTTATAAAGACTTTTAATTTTCCACATAAACTTCATTGCCTACAATTTTAACCGCATCACATCAGTTTTATTTGGGCCATGACTTCATTTTGTGTGTCCTCAACAGCACACGTTCGGACTTCACCAAAAATGGTATCAGGAACACAATTTGCTGACTGGATAGTTCCAACAAAAATAAGTCCTTGACATTAGATTCAGCAATAAAGAGATATCTTTAGCAAAAGCACGACGATGCATTCTCAAAAACCTACGCCCACACAAACTCAGACGTGAAAATGCTATTTGTGGGGAATGTTGGATGAGTTTCAAATTCCGAAGAGAACATGACTGAGCCTGAATGCTATGCTAGTTAACGTTGTCTCTCTTACTTAAAGAAATATGCAACTCTTCACTCTTTCGCTTTGATTTATTGTGCTAGTCTGAACCTGGCTGATATGTTGACTGTGGCGGTCTCTTGTGGTCATAAATGGTAATACAGCAGAGACAGTGTTGCTTTTGACTTAGTACTAGGGCAGTGGTTCTTAACCTGGGTTCGATCAAACCCTAGAGGTTCGGTGAGTCGGCCTCAGGGGTTCGGCGGAGGTCAAGACACACTTGACTCATCGTGTAAATACAAACTTCTCCCTATCGGCGTATTACGGATACGGCAACAGCAGACGGGTTTGCAGGTGTGTAATTTGTTGTGAGTTTATGCACTGTGTTGGTTTTGTTGTTAGAACAAGGTGATGTTCATGCACGGTTCATTTTATGCACCAGTAAAACAACATGGTAACACTTTAGTATGGGGAACATATTCACCATTAATTAGTTGCTTATTAACATGCAAATTAGTAACACATTGGCTCTTAACTTGTCATTATTAAGTACTTATTAATGCGTTATTCGACATGGCTTTATTATAACCCTTACCCTCTAACCCTAACCAAATAACTCTAAATTAAGTCTTTATTACTTATAATATGTTCCCCTTGTGTCCAAATAACTCTAAATTAAGTCTTTGTTACTTAGAATATGTTCCCCATATTAAAGTGTTACCAAAAACATATAACTTTGTCTTGAATTTGAAAAAAAAAACATTGTATTTTTCACTAAAGAAGGGCTCGGTGAATGCGCATATGAAACTGGTGGGGTTTGGTACCTCCAACAAGGTTAAGAACCACTGTACTAGGGCTAGGCAGGGGCATCACTAGGTTTGAAGGACAGGGGGGGCTTAGCCCCCAGGAGTTTCCTGTGACGCAAGCACATGATTTTTGTACTTTTGCACTTGCAATATCTTTTCGCTCACAACTTTTTGGCACTGTATTAGAATTACACAACAAACACTGAATACAGCTAAATGGCTGAAAGTAGAAGTGTAAGAAAGCTTTAGTCATCTTTAGTAAGCATGAGATGGCCCAGACACGCAAGGACAGTGTTGTTGCCTGGAAAAGCTAGCAGGCAACTGGGATCTGAGCCGAGGATGTCGTTGTGGCTCGTGCAGCCCTTTGAGACACTTGTGATTTAGGGCTATATAAATAAACTTAGATTGATTGATTGATTGAACTTGCAAACAGATGATAGCAGTGTAAACCAACTTGCACAGCACTACAAAGTAGATCTGAAAACAGGGGAGTTTCTGGTGGAAATAAACTTTCTCGCCTGTAAAACAGGAGCTGGATGTCCACCCAAAGATATGTTGTCTGTGCACAACCTCTTTGATTCAGAATTTTTGCACTTGTAATATTTCTTTGCTTACAACTTGTTACTGTATTAGATTTACACAGCAAATACTGAAGACATTGAAATCATTGGAAAACAATATTGTTAGTCTCCAGTTATTACTCTAATGGTAATTCAAAGCATTTAGACCACAGGTGTCAAATTCAAGGCCCACGGGCCACACCTTGTCAGAAGAGATGGTTAATATGGATTATCACAATAACCTGCCATTTACTGTATAGTGAAAGCGATAAATTTAAAGATAAAAAAACCACCTATGGAACTCCACCTTTTTTGCCGACGAGGCTGTCATTGCATCCGGAAACTCTACTATAAAATAACAATAAGGCATTAAACTACATCAGTTAAGTTTAAGTAGCACACCTATACTGCAAAGCTGTAGAAGCGGGATTTGCTTATCATATGGTATGAAATGTATTTTTCTGTCAGCCGCATTATAGACATTTTATATTACAAATTTATCTGAGCCGAGGATGTTATTGTGGCTTGTGCAGCCCTTTGAGACACTTTGATTGATTGATTGATATACTGTTATGATGCAACTTCAGTGGGAACTCTCCCACGCTTCGGTTGCATAATGATAATGCTTATCATGAGTGTCATCATTATTCACCGATACAGACTGATGCAAAATAAATTGTTTATAAATTGTTGTACTGCTTTGCTCACCACTAACCTGCACAACCTGGTAGCAGTACAGCGACACATTGTAAGGGGATGTGCAGAAGTCATCCTTAATTTACAATCGGACCAAAACATGACTTCAAAAAAGAATGTCATATTGATATCAACACATTAAAAATAAATACTACCGTATTTTTCAGACTATAAGTCGCTCTGGAGTATAAGTTGCACCGGCCGAAAATGCATAATAAAGAAGGAAAAAAACATATAAGTCGCACTGGAGTATAAGTCACATTTTTGGGGGAAATTTATTTGATAAAACCCAACACCAAGAATAGACATTTGAAAGGCAATTTAAAATAAATAAAGAATAGTGAACAACAGGCTGAATAAGTGTACGTTATACGACGCATAAATAACCAACTGAGAACGTGCCTGGTATGTTAACGTAACATGTTATGGTAAGAGTCATTCAAATAACTATAACATAGAACATGCTATATGTTTACCAAACAATCTGTCACTCCTAATCGCTAAATCCCATGAAATCTTATACGTCTAGTCTCTTACGTGAATGAGCTAAATAATATTATTTGATATTTTACGCCAATGTGTTAATAATTTCACACATAAGTCGGCCAAACAATGAAAAAAACTGCGACTTATAGTCCAAAAAATACGGTATATTGTTACAAAAAATATTGCCATACCGGTATTTTTTTCGACCCCTACTTAATAGCATATAATGGAAGGGATAAGACATACAGTAAGTCACTCCAGGAATCTGCAATTCGCACTAATTCATGCAAATCTCCGTGAATTATGTGCGGCCTCGCAACTTTGTCCAATGTCCACAACCTTGCCGCACATTTTAGCCAATCAGTGTCATTTTCTGCAATAGACTTTCTGACAAGTTAATTTAATATTATTGGAAACAAAAAAACCTCAAAACAACGCAACTTCTCTAATATTTTCTATTACGCCCCACATAAGAAGAAGAAAATATTACACGCCCATTCTCCACCGTGACATTAAATAGTACAATTTGTCTATAAAATTGTTATAACTATACCTCTGGATAACATTGAAAGCTTATTAACATTAAAGGAAACAACACAGCAGTCTTTCCTTGTCTCCTACCGTGGTTACAGTGAAGCCAAGTGCTACATATGCTTCATCATATTCTGGTACGGCAAAAAAAAACATGTTCCCCGAGGTCACACGCACCCTCCCGGCATCGTACCGCGCCTCCCGAGAGGGGCTCGCCCCACTACTTTAGGACTGCTGTAGTGTAAACAAAAATGTTTTAATGTGGTATATATGTTCTACATCGCTAGCAATAGCGTCTGTTTTTCCTCTTCATCCACCGTGTTTGAAGGTTGCAGAAGGAGTGCATGTAAGAGCATACAGGTTGTTTATATTCAGACAAGGTAATAGCTTTCGTGGATGTGGTCATTTTGGTTTCCGACCTCGAAACTGGAATGCTCACAACTCTGCTGTGGCGTCATTCCCAGCTCCGACTTCCGAGGTAAATGGAACATACGACAATAAGACAGAGGGAAGGGGGATAATTGGGATTCAGCAAAATGGAGGCAGAACTACCTCGTTTTTTACCCAGGTTTTACATGGTCTGACTTTCTTCAATATTAGATGGAAAGCTTGAAGGACTTTTGACAGTCCTGATTCCTTGTTTCCAAATTGACACACTATCTTCGTGTTAGCATAACACTAGTACCGTATTTTTCGGATTATAAATCGCTCTGGAGTATAAATCGCACCGGCCGAAAATGCATAATAAAGAAGGAAAAAAACATATATAAGTCGCATTTTTGGGGGAAATTTATTTGATAAAACCCAACACCAAGAATAGACATTTGAAATGTAATTTAAAATAAATAAAGAATAGTGAACAACAGGCTTAATAAGTGTACGTTATAAGACGCATAAATAACCAACTGAGAACGTGCCTGGTATGTTAACGTAACATATTATGGTAAGAGTCATTCAAATAACTATAACATATAGAACATGCTATACGTTTACCAAACCATCTGTCACTCCTAATCGCTAAATCCCATGAAATCTTATACGTGTAGTCCAGTGGTTCGATCGAACCCTAGGGGTTCGGTGAGCCGGCCTCAGGGGTTCGGCGGAGCCTCCCCCACGGAAGTAAAGACACATCCAACTTATCGTGTAAATAAAAACTTCTCCCTATCGGCGTATTATGGATACCCCCAAACAATGTTCCCTCTAATTTTCCATCCGATTTGCAGGTTTTTTGATTGAGCGATTTAAACTTTTACTAGTAGATTGCAAAGGAAGAGAATACATTATATGAAACAGTACAGTTTACACAGTACAGTACATATTCTGTACAATTGACCACTAAATGGGAACACCCGAATAAGTTTTTCAAGTTGGTCCATGTTAATCAATTCATGGTAATGTGTGTAAGGTGTGTAATTTGTTGTGAGTTCATGCACTGTGTTGGTTTTGTTCTTTGAACAAGGTGATGTTCATGCACGGTTCATTTTGTGCACCAGTAAAAAAACATAACTTTTTCTTGAATTTGAAAAAAAAAAAACATTTTATTTTTCACTAAAGAACGGTTCGGTGAATGCGCATATGAGACTGGTGTGGTTCGGTACCTCCAACAAGGTTAAGAACCACTGGTCTAGTCTCTTACGTGAATGAGCTAAATAATATTATTTGAAATTTTACGGTAATGTGTTAATAATTTCACACACAAGTCGCTCCTGAGTACAAGTCGCACCCCCGGCCAAACTATGAAAAAAACTGCGACATATAGTCCGAATAATACGGTAAATGTTATTTTTGTCTACTCCAGATGTGACCAGCAATGCACCAGATGACCAGTCCATCATGACATACGTGTCACAGTTCCTTGAGCACTTCCCGGGCACAGAGGAGGTACGAATCCATGAATGCACATAAATGACATGTTTCTGCCATCAGATTGCAGAGAAACTTTCATCTGATGATGAGTACTGATTCTCGCTTTACCTTTTCTCAGCCAAAACAGCCTTACCCACTCATTGAAAGGAGCACCTCGATGGGCCGACTCAACTTCCGTAACGCCGACCTCCACCATTTCGTGAATAATGCTCACTCTGGCCGAGTGAAGGACAGGTTCTTAATGTTCCAGAAGGACTCTGCGCAACCTCCATCCAAAATCTTGCGTTCGTCCATGTCAGAGGACAGAGGTGGCATGTCACCAGCCATTAAACCAGCCATTTCTCGCACTTGGTTTAGTGAAGACTTCTTGGCTGATTCCCCCTTCACAAAAGACAATTTGAGCAGTGTGGAAGAAAATCTGAAAGAACCGACAGAAGATGTCTCAACCAGCTCCATGGAGAACTCCCAGCTCAATGATACTCACTTTCCCATTGACTCAACATTGCCTGAGTTAGTGACAACTAAATCCGTCATGGGCGATTCAGCTATTAACTCTCCAGATTCCTGGGTGGAGAGCGAGGAATGTGCCGTTCCCGTGAAGAGCCAAAGTGACAGTTTATTGTATGATTGCACAACACCTTGGGATGTTTACCGTGCTATTCCTGTGGAAATTACGACCGTTGATGGAGGTTTTGTCCACATTGCGGAGAAAGTGCTAGATGACCAGTCCATGGCTGAGTCATTTATTGATGAAGGAGTCTTCTCACTCAACTCATTAAGTAGTATGCAAGATGAAATTCTAGGCATCAGAGAGAAAAAGGTGCTGGACAATGACATGGTCAAAGAAAAGAACGAGGTAAATCTCGAGAGCCATAAAGACTTTTCACCGAAACCGTTGAAAGAACTTGAATTGGAAAATGAGCGCGAGAAAACAGATTGTCATTATCAAGAAATTGATGCAAATTATTGTCAAAAAGAAGAAATATCCATAGAAGAAAAATCATCATCATCCTTTGGAGGTGGTAATCAACTGGAAAGTGTTGATTCTAACCAATTCCAAAACTTGTCTAAACCTGAACCCCAATCATCATCCGACCAAGAACCTGCGGAGAAGTACGGTGTTACGCCAAGCTGTTCGAGAGAAGACAACAGTTTAGAGCAACCTATGGATCCTTTATTGTTGGTTGATAAAGGACCATTTAATGACCAAACAAATAGACTTCAAGGTGAAAATATTGGTGAAGGACTTCAAATGGAAAATGATTGCCATAAAACGCACAATTCTCAACAAATAGATGAAAATGATTTTCTTAAAGATGAAGTATCCTTTAAGGAAGACGCTGGCATTGTAAAACTCTCGTCCTATGGAGACGACGTTTCACTGGAAAGAGATGAACCTCAACCATGTTCTGACCAAGAATTCAAGGAGCAGTATATTGCTCCACCAAGCTCTTACGGAGAGTGTTTGAAGCAAGCGGTGGACACTGAGAAAACCTGCCAAGTTATTGAAGGAGAGTTTGATTGTGAAAACAATCATGAAGAAGTACTTCCGTTCAAAGATGAATGTAAGAACACAGAAAGCTTGTTACAGGACGGAGGAACTGAGGCAGATGGAATTGTACTTGAAGGGACGGAATCGGCCACAGTAACGCAAAATGAAGCCATTGACGGGGGCAGAAGATGCTGCCCAGATCTTCAAACAGACTTGAGCTCTGAGAACCAACATGAAAACTCACAAATAAGTTCAAAGCAATATGCAAGAACTGATACTAGTTTAAGGAGTCAAACACCTGGACACATTGGACAGGACAGGACAACAAGACCGTCAGATGAGCGTCTACCCCTAGCTGAGAAAGCTGCTGTGTGTTGTGAAGCACCTGAGACCTCCAGGAAAACGGAGGAAGAGCTTTGCAGGTGTACACCAACAGAAGACGTAGCTTGTGACGTCATCGAGCCGATGGATCTGTTTTACCCGTACAAAGAGGAAAACGTATTTACAGAGCCGCTCGATAACGAAATGCACAGCTGGCCGTCTGTTTTGACTGTATCCGCCCTGGAGCCAGCTCCAGCTTCCAAGATGCCGCCAGGAGAACAACACCTCTGTCCCATGGATGATAACTTTCTGGTGGATTTGCTACATGAGGACAATAAGGTATGTAATTCTCCAAATCATTAGAAACTTTAGATGTTAGGGTTACAGCATTGACTTGTTCAGTCTATATCATCGACTCTACCCTCTGTCCTGTTTCCTTTCTATCTACAATTTCCTCTTTTGATGCGATTCATTCAGAGGGCTCTGAGACTCTGTCCCAGGTGGAGGAGTTTAAGTATCTTGGGGTCTTGTTCACGAGTGAGGGAAAAATGGAGAAGGAAATCAGCCGGAGAATCGGAGCAGCTGGGGCAGTCTCTCTGCCGCACTGTTGTGACGAAACGAGAGCTGAGCCAGTAGGCTATCGAGCTTTCTACATTCCTACTCTCATCTATGGTCATGAAGTGTGGGTCATGACCGAAAGAATAAGATCGCGGATACAAGCGGCCGAAATGAGTTTCCTCAGAAGGGTGGCTGGCATCTCCCTTAGAGATAGGGTGAGAAGTTCAGTCACCCGAGAGAGACTCGGAGTAGAGCCGCTGCTACTTCGCTTGGAAAGGAACCAGCATAGGTGGTTCGGGCATCTCGTGCGGATGCCTCACAAGCGTCTCCCTAGGGAGGTCCTAGTTGCACGTCCCACTGGGAGGAGACCCCGCGGCAGGCCAAGGACCAGATGGGGGGGATTACATCTCCTCTCTGGCCTTGGAACGCTTCGGGATTCCCCAGGAGGAAGTTGCTAATGTTGCTCTGGAGAGGTAAGTCAGGGGGTCTCTGCTGTAGCTGTTATCCCCGCGACCCGATTCCGGATAAGCGGTTGAAGATGGATGGATGGATGGATTCAGAGGGCCTACCTTCGCAAACATCTTCTCTACCTATTTCAGATCAAACTTTACAGTAAAAGTGCTGTAACACATCTCCAGTTCCAATAACACTATCTCTCCCAAGTCACTGTAAATGATCTGTAAATGATACAGATACACCCGTAGCATTGGTGACCCGGAATTCATTAGTTCATTAGCAACAAAGGTAGCAGATAAGCTAAGTGTCTTGGTTTCTCACCAAGTTGCTTCCCCGAAAACACTGCCCCTAGCGCCACCGTGGACAATTGAACAACACACAGTCCTCTCAGATGTGGAACTTTTGCAAGGCTCCTGGCGGTGTCTGTAGGGCCGGAGTAGTGACCACAGTACACAGAAGCATAAACCAGCTGGAGCCAAGGATGAAAGAGCAGCATGCAGGTCCAGAGCTGCAGGTTGCAGACCCCTGGTCAAGATAGACTTGCTTTTTAAGTGAACCAATATTAACAGTGGAAACTTAACAGTTAAAAAAATAGTTATGGATACTCTAAGACTGGGCGAGAAAACGATATTAAAATATATCACGATAGGCACGAAATTGATATAAATAAAAAATGCATTCGATAAAACGTTCAATATTTTTTTTCTTTGTCGGAACAAACCAAATATTGCAAAGCAAGGTTGGTTGCGTGAAGAAAGGCACTGTAATGTAGGAAGTGATCACTGATCAGTGGGAGTGACACGCTAACAGCTAATCAGGTTACATTGTCCACTATCTGTTTGTTTGCGCCATCTTGTTTTCTCGCGGTTTATTCTTTGCATGGAGTGAGAAGAGAAACTAAAAATGAGTGCTGCTGAGAGCGAAGAAATTGTGGATAAAACCGGAAAAGTCACCACGACATCATGGCAGATTTGGCGATTTTTTAAAAATGGACCATAGTCAGACCTGTCATGATCCGTGGTCCAGATCATGTTTTTGTATTTCCTGTTAGTTTTGGACTCTTTTAGTTCCTGTTTGACACCTCTGAGTTTGGTTTGGTTGCCATGGCTGCGTATTGTTTTCACCTGTGTCTAATCAGAGGCACTATTTAAGCCTGCCTTTGCCAGTCAGTCGGCCTGGCGTCATTGTTTGTCTCATGCCTTGCCAAGTAAGTCTTGCTAGTTTCATGCCACAGTTCCCTGAGTGTTTCAGGCCATAGTTTATGCTAAGTGTTTGCTTCATGCTCTCGTCACATCTCTTGTCTTCTAGTCCATGCTAAGTATTTAGCTTCAAGTGCGATCGGCACCTTGTTCCTTCGCCTTGTTTTCCGTTTTTTTGTAGTACTTTGATTTTGAGGAATAAATCAGGTTTTTACCTGCACGCTTTGTCCGGAATAGTCCGTCTGCCTTCCTGGGAGAACGACCCCGCAGTAAGCTGCAACTCCGCCTTGACAGAATGACGCCAGACCGACTGACTGGCAAAGGCAGGCTTAAATAGTGCCTCTGATTAGACACAGGTGAAAACAATAGGCAGCCATGGCAACCAAACCAAACTCAGAGGTGTCACAAACAGGAATTAAAAGAGTCCAAAACTAACAGAAAATACAAAAACATGATCTGGACCACGGATCATGACAAGACCAATGTGGTCTGTAAACTATGCAAGGCGATAGTCCTCACCATTAGCCGCGCTCACCCTTTAGAGCACAGCTGCAACTTCCTGGCACTAAACCTACAGGAAATAGTTCTTCTCAGGTTTCTCTGTTTACATTTTCATATTCAGCACTGTTTTGTTAAATTGTATAAAGCGTTTCTTATGTATTCTTTATTTTTGCACCTTCATTTTATCGAGGTAATTAAGTGTTCAATGGGATTTTACAATTTTGTTTACATTGAGTGTTTTGTTTGCATGGTTGACATTTCCTTTTCTTTCTGCCTTGATAGCTGAATGGATTATAATCACAGGAAGGTTACATTTGAAATATAAATGTTTACATTTAATATATTTTATGTCTGGTCCTTATTTTTGATGGGTCATAAAAATAGCAATAATTATCGCTATCGACCAATACAAAACCCTTATATCGTGATACAGTTTTCAGCCATACTGCCCAGCCCTAGGAAACACACACAAGCACATTTGTGCATGTAGTAAAAAAAAGATACCATTAAATGAAAGCAATCACTCAAGTTCTAAATTAGATGCACAATTTCAAATGCGGAATAATACATATACTTTTTATGATATGCTAAGCAGCTATTTGTTGTTCTGCAACGTCTTATATTCCATTCAAAATAAAGCACTTCTACTTTCTTTTTCTCCTTTTCTTATTTTGTGAAGGCTGAGAAAGACCGCACATCTGCACCCAAAGACCAATGCCAGCTTCCTGCACTCATGGGAGCTTTTCCAATTACCTGCAGCGATGGAAGCCAAGACTCTTTCAAGGAAATCACAGTGCCTGTGAGGTAGGCTTTTATTCTGACATCCTTCTTACATTTACAACCACACTTTACCCAGGTGACGGAGCAGGAAGGGACGAGGAATATGAACAATTTCATATAAGGCGTCCTGTCCTGTCAATCATTCATTAACATTTTAATATGGGTGTCCCGATCCAATTTGAATATTGGTCCGATATTGGCAAAAAAACTATTATATCTGTTTGCATGTTCTGTTCATTGTACAGTATTTTTTATTGGATAGTAGTCTGTTTATTTCAATTCTTATTTTTTATCTTTATTACTTCTTGTGTAATGTGTAATTTATTTTTATCCCATATTTGTTTCCACTACCGCACCTTAAGTTGGAGTCCTTAATCGCGTTATATGCAAATATAATGACAATAAAGTCCATTCTATTCTAAAATCTCAGATGTACTGCAAGTGTTAAGATACATGCAACACGTTTATTTGTATATTGTCATGACTTGTCACTAGAGAGGTCCGATAATATCGGTCTGCCGATATTATCGGCCGATAAATGCGTTAAAATGTAATATCGGAAATTATCGGTATCGTTTTTTTTTATTATCAGTATCGGGTTTTTATTTATTTATTTTTTTAATTTTTTTTTTATTTTTTATTAAATCCACATAAAAAACACAAGATACACTTACAATTAGTGCACCAACCCAAAAAACCTCCCTCCCCCATTTACACTCATTCACACAAAAGGGTTGTTTCTTTCTGTTATTAATATTCTGGTTCCTACATTATATATCAATATATATCAATACAGTCTGCAAGGGATACAGTCCGTAAGCACACATGATTGTGCATGCTGCTGGTCCACTAATAATACTAACCTTTAACAGTTAATTTTACAAATTTTCATTAATTACTAGTTTCTATGTAACTGTTTTTATATTGTTTTACTTTCTTTTTTATTCAAGAAAATGTTTTTAATTTATTTATCTTATTTTATTTTACTCATTTTTTAAAAAAGTACCTTATCTTCACCATACCTGGTTGTCCAAATTAGGCATAATAATGTGTTAATTCCACGACTGTATATATCGGTTGATATCGGTATCGGTAATTAAAGAGTTGGACAATATCGGCATATCGGCAAAAAGCCATTATCGGACATCCCTACTTGTCACATAAGGTCATGTCTTGTTTTGGTTTTGTTTTGATGTTCCCTTTAAGTGTTTTGTCCCTTTCTCAGTGCTCCTAGCCTGCTTTTGTTTACATTCTGTTTGCTAGGTGGGCTGAATATACACACTGGTTTCTGCTAATTGATTACTGACCGTATCTGCTGCCAACACTAATCTCGCACTCTTATAAACCCGTCTCGCCGTTTGCAGGTCCATTGATTGGCGTTGATGACTGTTGTGTTGGCTTTACTCCACTACCTCTGGTTGTCATGCTAGGCTAAGAGCTACGTTTTTGGCTTTTGATTCAAAGTGCATTTCCCAGCAGCTTGCTGTTTTGTCTTTTGCCTTATTGCAGTTGTTCTCCCAACTTTTTTCCCCCCCAAGTACCTCCCATAATGACTAACATCCAAATACGGTAGTGTAGTAGGCCTAAATACTCATTAAAAACAAGAGAGGTTTTATTTATCAAGTATATTTAATATTTTTGGCCACTGTAACATTACTCAGTTTGAACAGAAACAATGTGTTTTAAATAGGAAAATAAAACACTGTACTTTATTCAAGTGATTGTAGGTGGAGCCCGCTAGTGGTACACGGACCACACTTTGAGTTGGCCTTATTAGATTAAAAGGCTCTTACATGTCGCTTCCTGCTTGTCCTTCTGCATCCTGGGAACCCGACCATCGCTACGTGACAGTAGAACTGGACTGCCAGTCAACATCTAAATGTCCTGCAATAATCCCACAAGTTTGGTCTTTTCTTGTATTTTAGTCAAGTCATTTACAAAACGCTGTAAGCCATAAAGAGCTAACAACTACACAACAGCTAAGCACACAGCAGCACACAAGCTAGACGTACGTAAGTCTCCAAAGCAGGAGCATATTAGAAAGTATCAGTAACAAACGTATCCGCATCATTCAACTTAATTTTTTATTTATTTTTTTGTACTAATGATTGTCCCACACTCATGAGGTGTGGCGAAATTATTCTCTGCATTTTCCCCCTCACCCTGGGAGGTGAGGGGAGCAGTGAGCAGCAGCGGTGGCCGCGCCCGGGAATCATTTTGGTGATTTAACCCCCAATTCCAACCCTTGATGCTGAGTGTCAAGCAGGGAAGTAATGGGTCCCATTTTTATAGTCTTTGGTATGACTCGGCCGGGGTTTGAACTCACAACCTACCGATCTCAGGGCGGACACTGCGTCACAAGCTTTACATAATGAATCAAATCCCTTCACTGGCTTCCTGTTCCACTCAGGATTGAATTCGAAGTCTCCCTATTAACCCACCAGTGCCTCCATGGAAATGTCCCCCTCTACCTCAAAGAACTACTCACCCCCAAATCCTCCACACGACACCTCCGCTCCGGACAGGCTAACCTCCTCCAACCTCCGAGGACAAAGCTACGAACAATGGGAGACCGGACTTTCTGCTCCGCCGCTCCCAGTCCGTGGAACGCTCTCCCTGACCACCTGAGGGCACCACAGACTGTGGATGCTTTTAAAAAAGGCTTAAAAACCCTTCTTTTTAAAAAAGCCTTTTTTTTTAGATATATGCATACTAGTTTTAGCTATTTGGCTGATCTAGTTTTTATTTTTATTTATTTTTTATTATCCTTTTATTTTTATTTTTTTTATTTTTTTTAATACACTGTAGCACTTTGAGGTTGTTTACTCAATGTAAAGTGCTTTTTACAAATAAAATGTATTATTATTATTATTATTGTGGCCACTAGGTGTCGCCAAAAAACACAATTATCATTCAATGTTGGCAATGTTCATACCCAGCCTGAAAACACTTTTATGTAATTGTGCATATGACAACTGAAAGTATTTTATTTACAGCATTTGATTGATTTTAATTAATTATGATAGTATTTTCTTATTTTAATTTGAATTATTTTTATTTTTAATTATCTGTAAAGCACTTAGAATTGCCTTGTGTACAAATTGTGCTCAAAAAACTCGTTCAAAAGATGATGCCATAGCACACACAATAACACACCTTTTTAGTGTCTCTGTCGGTGTTAAAAACTATTTGTTGAATACAAAAAATTATAGCCGTTAGCGAAGAAAAATCTATAAATTAGTCGCGCCGTTTTATAGGCCGCAGGTTCTGAAGCATAGGAAAAAATTAGCGGCTTATAGTCGGAAAATACGGTCGGTTGGTGTTTTCCATGCCTGCATTTCACTTAACCTCTTAAGGACCAAGCTGTTTGTTTACATACTTTTTTTTTTTCTCTTTGCTATTTGGGTTTATTGGACCCTAATTAGAATAAAAACTAAGAATCATCTTTTGATATGATGTACTTAGTCCATAAGTACACAAACGTGTACTTCATGTTTAGTGACATGCTAATTCTTATTTTTACACTTTTTTTTTCCAAATTCCATTGTATGTTATACTCTTCTGACACCACCAGATGGCAGTATAAGTGTCCACATAAGCGGCCATAAGACCCCAATTCAGTAGTGTACACAATTTTGGAAAAAAGAGCTAAAAGGTGCTGTCCACGCATGTGGCCACTAAGCCTTTTTAATCAAACCTTTTCTAACATTCCACACTAATAAAAATATGCATGATTACTGTTGATGTTAAATCGAATTAATATCAGTACCATCCAATGTTCAAGGCTCTAATATCAGTATCGTATCAAAAGTGAAAAGGTTTTTCGGGGCATCCCTTCATTTTACATGCGCTTTTTCACCCAAAACGGGCTACCCATGGATCACAAAATGTGACATTTCCATTTGTACTACTACTAACCACCTGAGTTGAGTTGAATACTAACATGCTTTGTCAGCAGCCACGTATCCATAACAGCTCCATTCCGTCTCAACTGATCCGAGTTTTCCTTTCAGCCATGACAGTCCGAGTCAGAACGAAGAAGTCCTGATCCCTCCAATACTCCGTCACAGGAAGGGTCTTCACTTCACCACGGTTGGTTTTCTCCGCATTGCTCCCATCTGTAGAACCATTAATGTCTTAGTTGGCACTTAGCTACAACTGAAGTGTTGTCTTCTTCTTTCTAGTCGCAGGACAATCGCATCAACATGACAACAAAACAGAACATGGACGACTTAGAACGTTGGTAAGAATGTGTCCTTCCTTCTTTGATGTGTCCTGACTTTTTAACGCTAATAACAAACTTTAGAGTCGATATCAAGAGTGAGTATCCTGACCTTCATTTATTAGTTAATAGGAGTGTAACATGTAAATATATATTCCTTATCTGATTATTAGCTATTGAATCTTTTGTGCCGATTTCCCACATGATACACATTAAAAATGTTAATGAAGTACAGTTCAGTCTTTAACTAGCTGGACTTGGCTTGAAAAGCCTCGTCTGTCGGGAACACTTGGCTTTCCAAGTGAAAAATGTCAACAAAGACAAGTGAATAAGATGAAAGCAGGGAGCATTGTTCAGTATAGAGCAGTGGTTCTTAACCTTGTTGGAGGTACCGAACCCCACCAGTTTCATATGCGCATTCACCGAACCCTTCTTTAGTGAAAAATCTTATGTTTTTTTTTTTCAAATTCAAGACAAAGTTATATGTTTTTGGTAACACTTTAGTATGGGGAACATGTTCTAAATAACAAAGACTTAATTTAGAGTTATTTGGTTAGGGTTCGGGTCAGGGTTAGAGGGTTAGGGTTATAATAAGGTCATGTCGAATAAGGCATTAATATGTACTTAATAATGACTAGTTAAGAGCCAATATGTTACTAATTTGCATGTTAATAAGCAACTAATTAATGGTGACTATGTTCCCCATACTAAAGTGTTACCATGTTGTTTTACTGGTGCATAAAATGAACCGTGCATGAACATCACCTTGTTCAAACAACAAAACAAACAGTGCATAAACTCACAACAAATTACACACCTGCAAATCAGTCAAATGTTGCCGTATCCGTAATACGCCCATAGGGAGAAGTTTGTATTTACACGATGAGTCGGGTGTGTTTTGACCTCCGCCGAACCCCTGAGGCAGACTCACCGAACCCCTAGGGTTCCATCGAACCCAGGTTAAGAACCACTGGTAGAGACAAAGAACGGGACTACAAGCTAAGAATGTGAAGCATTTGCTCATTTGTGTTCCCTTATTTTACCCACAATTAGGACTGGGCGATATAGCTGAAAACTGTATCACGACGTAAGAGTTTTATATCGGTCGATATCGATTATTTTTTATATTTAGGAAGGTGTGTGTCACGTTTGTCCTCCTACAGAAACCATATTAAAAATAAAAAAAATATTTTTCCCTAATTTTTTTCCTTTTTTCATACATTTTTGAAAAAGCTCCAGAGAGTCACTAGGCCAGAGTGGCTCTAGAGCCGCGGGTTGCCGACCCCCGCTCTATTGTATCGTCTCTCATTATATCCTACATCAGACGTGGGCATTCTGCGGCCCGCGGGCCACATCCGGCCCTTTGTGCGTCCTTGTCCGGCCCGCGTGAGGCCAATCATAAATTACAAAATCCATTTAAAAAAGTATCCATGTCGAGTGTGCAATACAACGGCGCTGCTTTTGTTTTGAAAAGCGTTATTTGTATTACTTTCGTGTGGACGTACGCGCGTGCGTGCTTGTGAGTGAATGTGAACAGCTGCAATCACAAATTACAAAATAAAGTTGAAAAAACATCTATGTCGTGTGCGCAATACAACTGTGCTGCTTTTATTTTGAAAAGTGTTATTTATGGGCGTATGTCCGTGTGTAACCTGTGAGAGAAGGTGCACAGCGACAAGTGATGCACGGTTTACACCCGAGACGCTAAAAAGAGAAAAGTTGATGAGGAATGGCGTGTTTTCAACAAGACATGGACTGCCAAGCAACGTTCCCTCTAAGGTGCGCGCCTGCGCAATTGCGCACTGCTCAAGCGTCCTCTGCGCACAGCAAATATATGCCGCGCACCAAATCAAATCCCATCTGAATTCTAAACAAAATAAACACATTTATTCTGTGTAATTTTGCAATGCAACTCTGAGTGACAGTGACAACAAGCGGCCCTAACGGTGTTCATCAACACCGTTCAATTATTGTAACGTCTATCGAGATGCTTCGAGGACAGGAATTATATCGATCACTTTATTGAGCAAAACTGTTTATATTCGGCCATAACCACACCAAAAACATGAGTAAAACACTTCTATCTCGAAAAACTAGTCATTTTCTGCCGTACAAACCAGGCCAAAACCAACTTGTCATCTGTCACCAACACGCATAGCACTAAACCACTGGTGCGTTTATGGCCACACAAAAAGTCGGACAACTCAAACACCACACAAAGTTACACTCTGACTCCTCAGTCATACGTGTGCTTATTTTACTGTCATTTATTATTAATGTTAATTTATTGATATTAATCATGGAATGCTGTTACTAGAGAAAGTTACAGGAATGCACACTTCATCCTATGCTTACATTTCATTGTGCAACATGAGGATGTTTAAGGGGAACTAAATGTGATCTCTGAAAGGGGTACAAATGATTTCCAAAGCGGTGCTTTTGGTATAAAGTTAAGTTAGGTTAAATGAAAGTATTATTATTATTAATTAATATTATTATTATTATTATTTATCTTACGGTATATATCAAAAATAATATTGAGCAAAATTGAATTGAAATATTGTCGATGTGGCCCTCCAGCAGTGCTCGGGTTGCTCATGCGGCCCCCGGTAAAAATTAATTGCCCACCCCTGTCCTACATTGTATTAGTGTCAAAAATTCTACATTTTTATGGCCGTCTCAGTTACTTTACTCTATGCAACGTAAACCTCTGCTTTACTGTACATCCTAAGAACATGACTTCTGGAAATACTGCTTAACAATCTGATTGTGTGTGTGTGTGTGTGTGTGTGTGTGTGTGTGTGTGTGTGTGTGTGTGTGTGTGTGTGTGTGTGTGTGTGTGTGTGTGTGTGTGTGTGTGTGTGTGTGTGTGTGTGTGTGTGTGTGTGTGTGCAGCTGGAGCGATAGCTGGGAGCCCTATCTTCTGGTTGTCGTGTGGATTCTGCTCTACTGTGTGTTGCTGCTGCCTCAGATGGACGTAAAGATTTGACCCATCATCTACCGTGAAGACACACACTCTCATTAACTATTATTAACTATTAGTTACATTTTATTTAGTCACACCTTTATCACATCGTCCACACAAACACACACAACGTTCATTTTGACCAAGTCAAGACAATTGACACGCTTTTATTGTTTATTTTTGATGACTATAATTATGGGTAATATTATTATAATTAGTTTTTTTATGTTTGACAAAGTAAAGCGTATTGCAGATAATAGGGAAACTCCTGTTGCAAAATCATTTCTCAGGTTTCTGCTCTATTTCTATGAAGGTAGTAAAGTAGTACTAGATTAAGTAGTAGTAGTTTAAAAAATAAAAGGAATAATACAAAAAAACTATTCAATTTTGGAGATGGAAATATGTCTATGTGAGACAAAAGAGAAGTGTTTACAAACTGTCACATTTAAGCGCATGCTAGTATCGCTTTGCTATTTTTACACGCTAACTACAAATTGTACTCTTGTTGTGATGATAAACAAACATTTTATATTTTATACTACAAATATCTTATGGCAGAAACTCAAGAAGCCTCCAAGAAAGATTGCTGCAGGATTCTTTCGTGTGGAGTAATTCATGCGCTCAGGGCTCTACGCGCTCGCCTTCTTCCACACCAAACTCGTCCAAGCATGCCTTGATAGAACAATCTTTGTGCACGGAACATATTTTACTACAAAATGGGATCTTCCACAGGACATGAAATTATGCTGGAAATATGTCAGCAATTCTTCAACATCCCGATCCCTCCATGAGTGGAAAACTCCTCAGATAAATAATAGAATAGAATGTATGTAATATTATTTATCCTCAATACCCAATAGTTATAATTTAGCCTCAGAAAAATAGCAATTCAATGATATATCCCCAGATAAATACGCATTGTTTTATCTTCAAAGTAATAATAATTATAATTTATCCTCAAAAAATAATCAAATAAAAACTCCTCAGATAAATAATAGAATAGAATGTAAGTAATAAATATTATTTATCCTCAAAACACAATAGTTATAATTTAGCCTCAGAAAAATAACAATTCAAATGATATATCCTCAGATAAAAACTTATTTTTTTATCTTCAAAATATTTATAATTTATCCTCAAAAAATAATAATAAAATAATGTATCCCGAGATAAATAATTATAATTTATTCTTAGCTAAATAACAATTAACATAATTTATTCTAAGATGAATAACAATTCAAATAATGTATCCTCGGATAGAAAATGGGGCGGTATGGCTCGGTTGGTAGAGTGGCCGTGCCAGCAACTGGAGGGTTCCAGGTTCGATCCCCGCTTCCGCCATCCGAGTCACTGCCGTTGTGTCCTTGGGCAAGACACTTTACCCACCTGCTCCCGGTGCCACCCACACTGGTTTAAATGTAACTTAGATATTGGGTTTCACTATCTAAAAGCGCTTTGAGTCACTAGAGAAAAGCGCTATATAAATATAATTCACTTCAAAATAAGTATTTATTCCCATATAAATAATAATAAAAAATTATCGTCATAATAACAATAAAAATGCTTCAGATAAAAATATTTATAATAATTTTCCCAGAGAAATAATAAGAAAAATAATTTATCCTCAGATAAATAACATAAGAAATATATTATTTTCAGCTAGAAAATTAATATATTCTCAGTTAAATACTGATATGATAAAAAAAATTATTTAGCCCTGGATTAAAAATATTTTATTCTCAGATAAATGCCCAATCTTTGGTATAGGTGGTCCTAATAGTTTTGTTCCTTGACTGTAATGTAAGTTGTAAATGATATGTAAATAAACAGCTCAGTCAGTCACACTGTACACAGAACACGTGAAATACTTATGAAATACTGTAATACCAAGATTATTAAGATCCTTTTAAGGCACGTAGAAACAGGAAGTGTCAATAATTAAACCACTGTGCTGCTTAGTTATCGCTGTTTATTTCCTCGGATGCAGATCCTCAAACGTCTACTCGTAATTCAGGATGTGAACCTCGCCTCCTGATTGGCTCAGACAGAGTATTGGCTACACCCAAGATATTCAAAAAAATACATTTTTGTTAGGATACCGGAATAGCTTTAAAGTTGACGCTTGGACATTCTGATGACATGAAAAGAGAATAAGGAAGCACTTTGCTGTAAGTATCAGTCAATCTTACGATTGTTGGAACCTACCCCAGCTGCTAGCTTTAGAAGGAGAATGTTTTCATCAACTTTGCCCACGCTCAATAGAACTGTCCTGTAGATGACTTTGAGTGCGTTCACTGCTGTTTATGTGTACTTATTTACCACAGTGGCTTCCACGTTTAATATTTTAGCTGTTGTCATATATTTTGGAACCCACAGTGCATTAATAACTTCTTCTTACATCCATGATCAAGACATATTCACCTTCTTTTTCATCCCAATTATACGTGGACTCTTTTGAAATGAACGTCATCCACGTCGCAGATGATTGTATAGTAATCCTTGATTGTACATACACATACTCATAATATATATTTGTATATATAGCGGGGGTGGGGGGGGGGGTGTATTTTGAATAATTATCCCTACAAAGATTTGAAAAATTCATAATTCTTATGGTACAGTAGGTAGGGTTGTATTTTGCCTCATTCCTGTGAAAATCCCGCACGTGACTAAAGCATTAAGGAGTGGGACTATCCAGGTCTAGCTGCAATGTGCTCAGACAACCACCAGGTGGCATCTGTATTATCTCATTCGCTTTCCACTAAAAGTATTTGGCCACCTGCCTTGACTCGCATATGAACTTGAAGTGCCATCCCATTCCTAACCCATAGGGTTCAATATGATGTTTGCAGCTATTACAGCTTCAACTCGTCTGGGAAGGCTGTCCACAAGGTTGCGGAGTGTGTTCATAGGAATTTTCCACCATTCTTCCAAAAGCGCATTGGTGAATGTTGGTGGAGAAGGCCTGGCTCTCAGTCTCCGTTCTAATTCATCTCAAAGGTGTTCTATCGGGTTCAGGTCAGGACTCTGTGCAGGCCAGTCAAGTTCATCCACATCAGACTCTGTCATGTCTTTATGGGCCTTGCTTTGTGCACTGGTGCACAGTCATGTTGGAAGAGGAAGGGGCCCGCTCCAAACTGTTCCCACAAGTTTGGGAGCATGGAATTGTGCAAAAAATGTTTGGTATCCTGGAGCATTCAAAGTTCCTTTCACTGGAACTAAGGGGCCAAGCCCCACACCTTAATTCATACCACTTTGTGGCTGAGTTGCTGTTGTTCCCAAACTCTTCCTGTCAGAAGAATTGTATGTAAATTATCAAAGTTCCCAATGAACAGACAAGAAGAGGCTGTCTTTGTTGCACCAAGCAAAGGCTTGGAAAATTCCATTGTGTACGATGGGAGGAGACGGGAGGGGGTTATCTATTGTCATCGAAGACCTGCTCAAGCTGAAGCCAGGACCAGCCCAAGCCCGAGGCATCTTTTTCTTTTGTGTTAATTTGACCGAAAACAATGACTGTTTACATACTCCCCATTCCTTTGGAAGCAGATGTTGTGTAAACAGGGAGTGTCCAAATAAAGGAGGAGACGTAAACCTTTTTCGTCAGAGCGTGGGTGACACTGTAAGAGGTTACAGGTCGACACGTTTCTCCTCAATTGAGCAAAATTGAATTCTGTCACTGATTGATTCTTTGCTTCTTGTCTTGTTTAATAGATGTCATCAGTGTTTGAACCTGACATCTTCTATTTTCTTATAATAAAGCCGACCGTTGGAATATTTAGGAGCGAGGAAATTTCACGACTGGATTTGTTGCACAGGTGGCATCCTATGACAGCTCCACGCTGGAAATCACTGAGAGCGGCCCATTCTTTCACTAAATGTTTGTGGAAACAGTCTCCATGTCGAAGTGCTTGGTTTTACACACCTGTAGCCTGGCCAAGTGATCAGGACACCTGATTCTGATCATTTGGATGGGTGGCCAAATACTTTTGGCAATATAGTGTATCTTCACTCACGCTTTAAGTGAGGGATGAGGCAAAAACTAACCCAGACCCACGGTAGCTTAATACTTATTTTACTCATCAAATACAAATACATTTATGAACTTCATTTTTTTAATATAAACATTCTGTGTCAATTACCGTATTTTCCGGGCTATAGAGCTATAGACCGGTATTTAAGCCGCACTCAACAGATTTTAGAAGATTTTTTTTTTTTTTACGTACATTAGCTCCACTAGACTATAAGCCGCTGATATAACAATTAACATAATGTATTCTAAGATGAATAACAATTCAAATAATGTATCCTCAGATAGGAAATAATTATTTATTCCCATATAAATAATATTAAAAAATTATTGTCATAATAATAATAAAAATGCTTCAGATAAAATAATTTTCCCAGAGAAATAATAAGAAAAATAATTTAAATCAACATTTACACACCTTAATTGTTTCCAAACAGTGCTTGTCACACTGCAGTAAAACGGCTGATCAAACAAAACAGAAGTCATCATCATGGAGCCACTAGCTGCAGAAGCTCGCTCTCCAATCAGATAAACCGACTTAACAACAATACAAAAAGAATGCCATTTTAAGGTAATAATACTAACCTGATAGCATATTTGCTAATGCTAACGACGCTAGCTTGATTACATTAAGATAGCACGTACAAATAAGCATGAAAAAAACTCGGCGTCCATAGAGGGTCCTCTCCGAGGTTTCTCATTGACATCCCACTGGGTTGAGTTTTTCCTTGCCCTTATGTGGGCTCTGAACCGAGGATGTCGTCGTGGCTTGTGCAGCCCTTTGAGACACTTGTGATTTAGGTCTATATAAATAAACATTGATTGATTTGAAAACACTTCTACAGACATCACACATGGGGACGGTTTAGTAAGTATGAATAGTTTATATTGTAAAACTTACAACCTTTTGCTTGGAGTTTTCAACCTTCAGCACCCGCGGTGAGCAAACTCGTCCGAAATGCGGCGCCGCAGCACAAGGAAAACACCTTTTTAGCGTCTCTGTCGGTGTAATATGAAAACTGTTTGGCCACTACAAAACATTATGGCCATTAGCGAAGATAAAATCCATAAATAAGCCCCACCGTTTTATAAGCTGCAGGGATCAAAGCGTTGGAAAAAAGTAGCGGTTTATAGCCTGGAAAATAAGGTAATACATAAAAATGGACTGTTCTTCCACAGTTAATGAAGCTGTGCTGCAGTATTTAGGTATTGACAGTACTAAGGATGTATTGTTGCCACTTTCAAAAGCCATTTAACAGCCGAGGGTGTAAACAACCAGTAAAGCTGCAGATTTATTGAAATGTGTCATATCTGTTGATGTACAATTTGATTTAGTTTGACATTATTGTGGAATGAAGCCACGCTCGAGCTTTGTCCTGCCAGCCGATGGAAATATTTGTCAGTGTGTTCTTTTTGTTGCATTATAATGACAAAGAAATGATTGTATTGCTGTTCGCTATCGGCTACTGCTAGCAAAATAAAAGCTTTTCACCCACAAAAAGGCCTCCAATCATTAGAAGTGTGACATTACTACTGTTGTGTATAACAAAGGTTGAACTATTATCAGTCTAACATTAATGCATTTTTAAAAAAAAAGTTTTATCTACAGCACAGGTGTCAAACTCAAGGCCCGGTCAATAAAGTACTTCATATTTTCTCACTAAATGTCAAAGATTTGTTTTCATTTTGACAGAAAAAATATATGTACTGCTTGAAATTGCATACCATTTCAACTTTAATAATATCCAATATTGCAACAAATATTACAGTATATTATCATACTTTACAAACAATTTTTTGTCTAAAAAAAAAATACTACAGTATATTATCATACTTTACAAACAGTTTTTTGTTTAAAAAAATAAATACTACAGTATATTAACATACTTTACAAAAAAATGTGTCTAAAAAAAATAAATACTACAGTATATTATCATACATTACAAACATTTTTTTGTTTAAAAAAATACTACAGTATATTATACTTTACAAACCTTTTTTGTCTAAAAAAAATACAGTATATTATACTTTACAAACATTTTTTTGTCTAAATTTTTTTTTTAAAAACTACAGTATATTATACTTTACAAACATTTTTTTGCCTAAAAAAATAAATAATACTACAGTATATTATCATAGTTTACAAACATTTTTTTGTCTAAAAAATACTACAGTATATTATCATACTTTACAAACTTTTTGGTCTAAAAAAATAAATAATACTGCAGTATATTATCATACTTTACAAACATTTTTTTGTCTGAAAAAAAAATACTACAGTATGTTATCATACTTTACAAAAAAAATGTGTCTAAAAAAATACTACAGTATATTATCATACTTCACAAACATTTGTTGTCTATAAAAAATACTACAGTATATTATACTTTACAAACATTGTTTTGTCTTAAAAAAATACTACAGTATATTATCATACTTTACAAACATTTTTTTGTCTAAAAAAAATAAATAATACTACAGTATATTATCATACTTCACAAACATTTTTTTGTCTAAAAAAAAAATACTACAGTATATTATCATACTTTACAAACATTTTTTGTCTAAAAAAAATACTAAAGTATGTTATACTTTACAAACATTTTTTTGTCTAAAAAAAAATACAGTATATTATCATACTTTACAAAAAAAAATTGTCTAAAATAATACTACAGTATATTATCATACTTTACAAAAAATGTTTTGTCTAAAAAAATAAATAATACTACAGTATATTATCATACTTTACAAACATTTTTTTGTCTAAAAAAATACTACAGTACATTATTATACTTTACAAACATTTTTTTTGTCTAAAAAAAATACTACAGTATATTATCATACTTTACAAACATTTTTTTGTCTAAAAAAAAAAGAATACTACAGTATATTATCATACTTTACAAAAAAAAATGTGTCTAAAAAAAATACTACAGTATACTATATTATCATACTTTACAAACATTTTTTTGTCTAAAAAAAATAAATACTTAAATATCTGATTTTACAGCAAACTACCCAGTAATAAAGAATTACAATAAATTTGACGGTGTTCTTTACAGCATATTACTGTAAATTGAAAAAAGAACTACCATTTTTTGTGTAAAAATTCTGTTGACTGAGCTGCTATATTTTGACCGTAAAATCTTGTTTTTAATGGTGTATTACTGTAAATGGAAAGACGCTACATTTTGTTTTTACGGTCGAAAAACTGGCAGCTAAGTTGCCAGAATAAAAAAAGAACTTGTACTGTTTTTCCATGAGCAATATAATGTTGCAAAAACCAATGTCAATTTAACACAAAAATTCTGGCAACTAAGCTGCCAGATTTTTCCGTAAAAAACAAAACAGTGGTACTGTTTTTCCATTTACGTAAAATGTTGTAAAAAAAAAAAATTAAAAAAACATATTTTACAGTAACATTTTGTACATGTAAAGTTTTTACTGTAAAATGGATTTATAATAATATATATATGTATATTATTATTATTATTATTATAATTATTTTATATTTATATATTTTTCTATTATATATAATTGTATTATTATTATATATAATTTTTATATTATATATATTTATATTTTATATTATATTATATTATAATATATATATATATATATATTATATATGTAAATATTATAATTATATTATTATTATTATAATACTTAAAACAATTGATATAATTAATAATGAAATCCAGAACCAAATTCATATATTATTCACTGTTACAAGCGGCCCTCTGATGGCAGCCATAACTGTGATGTGGCCCTCAATGTAAACCACTTTGGACATCGCCTGATCTACAGTGTTTCTAAATGACATTTTGCTGAGCGTGTAAATGGATCGACGCTTTAGTTTTTGTTGCTTTTACAATGAAGAACTATTAATAACAAGCATCTTATCGCTGTGGAGGCTGTGCACAAAGACTGGACCTGCTGGGCACAGTGGGACACACAAGCAAGGAAAGACAAAAGGTGAGTGAGTGAGTGAGTGAGTGAGTGAGTACAACCAGGAAAGCACCGAGTAGACCAGCTGTGCTGGGACCCCTGCAATTGGCAGCAGGGAAAACTTTGAGATTAATAGGAATATAAATATGGGTCGCGAAATGTAAACATTCAATCACAATTTTCTAGATGATATATGTGGAATATTTAGCTCATTTTCTTATTTGAGGTAGAAATTAAATGGTGAATCTAAATAATAAACCTAAATAGTAAATGTTTTTTAAATGTTAACATTCATCTTTTAAATGGCAATTAACATTAAAATCGTTTTAGTCCTGGAGGAGGCAACAAAAACAAAGAACAGAACCATTTCACAAAAGTTTTTGTGTGTTTCCAGGCTACTTTGTGGCGTTTGTGAGTCTCCTCTGTTAAGTAACATTAAATGTTAATTTACGTGTAAAATATTTAGTCTTTTAAGTATAAATGCTGAATCTAAATGTTAGCCAAATACTTAATATTTTAAATATCAAATCCAAACACTAAATATTTTGTACTACATCAACATGGTGAATCTAAATACTAAGTCTTTTAAATGCTAAATCTAATTAATCTAAATTACATTTTTTCTATATTAAATCTAAATGGTAATTTTAAAAGTTCAATCTAAATGTTACCTAAATATAAATGGTGACTCAAAGTTAAATCTAAATACAAAATATTGTTAGTGGTAATTAACATGTATATTTAAAGTGTTAATTAACATTTAAAAGACTTTGGTCTAAATGCTGAATCTAAATGTAATCTCTATACCAAATATTTTAAATGTTAAATCTAATTGTTATGTAAATACTATTTTTGTGTATGTTAATTGACATTTAAAAGGTTTAGTAAACGAAATATTTTAAGTTTTAACATTTTAAAAATGTAAGTGTAAATGCTTAATCTAAATGTTTTTTAAATACTAAATATTTAAAATATTACATTACAATGTGAAATCGAGAGTAAATACCAAATATTGTCAAATGTTAATTAACATTTATTTTTTTAAATGTTAATGAGCATTGTAGGCCCCTGGCCTAAAGGGACATGGGGGATTTTTTTATTTTTTATAATTTATTTTATTATTTTTTTTTTTTTAGATATGTATCTCGTACGCACTAGAAACTATCTCGTGCGCACGAGATACATATCTAAAAAATATATACATAAATAAAAAATAAATAATAATTCCCCCATGTCCCTTTAGGGGCTCCGTATGAATCATATTTGCGCCATATGTAATTTTTATTGCTCAATTTTCTGTCTTCCGTGTGTTTTACTTTTGTAGCTGTATGTGGAAATGGCGTTGGTGAAGTGGCAGCAGTTGCATCAGCTCTATGATATTTTGAGGTTTTATGTCCTTTGTGTTCTTTAATGTTTCCCTCTTGTTTTCATGTGTTTTTACCTTATTTTTATGGACTTTTTGTATATGCACTAATTTCCCCCATTTTTTTTAATCCAAGGCTAAATTATTTGTTTATTATATCATTGTTTAACTGAGATAAAGTCAATCCTATCCAGTTCGTCAAATAAGTACTTTTATCTTTTTTTTTTTACTAAATGTATTCGTTCTTTCCATTTTGACAGAAAAAATACATGCATTGGATGCAATTGTACAACTTTTAAAATGTAGTATTATCTGTTAAGCAATCAATATTACACTATATAATTATATTAAACTTTTTTTTTTGTCAAAATAAATTTTTTAATAAATATCTCCTTGACTTATTTCAAAGCAAGTGATCCAGATAGATTTTATGGTAGAAACTGGCTGCCCAGAATTTTGCTGTAAATTAATTATAAAGCCGTTTTTCCACTTACAGTAATATACAGTAAAAAAAAAAAAAAAAAGACCGTAAACTTTTACGATAAAATTATGATGACTGAGCTGCCAGTTTTTTTTTACTGCAAAATTAAAATATTTTTCTACAGCGTTTATTAAATGTTCTTTTTTTTACAAACGCTGTATAAAAATATTTACATTTTGCAGTAAAAAACTGGCATCTAGACTATCATAGCAACCTATAAATGATCATTTATATTATAATGTTGCAAGCTAAATGTTTACAACATAAAAGAAGTTTTCTTAAAGTGAAACCCAAATTATTTAATTAAATCTTGGAAAATGATACAAAAAGTAGAAAAGCCCTTAAAGTAATTTGTGAATATATGTATGTTTAATTATTGAAATGTATTTGTATTGTCTCTTATTTTCGCTTTCTTTAACAGTTTTTGTTTGTATAATGTTGATTGCTCAACCTGGTGGATATTTGAAAATATTGGAAATGTTTATATTTATTTACATAAATGTATTAGGATTCATCTAATAATATCATTATACAGTGCATTTGATTATTCAATTTTCTTTTTTCTTTTTTACAATCAAATGCACTGTATAATGATATCATGAGATGAATCCTAATACATTCATGTAAATACATATAAACATTTAAATATTTCAAATATGCACCAGGTTGAGCAATCAACATCATTATACAAACAAAAACTGTTAAAGAAAGCGGAAAAAAGAGACAATACAAATATATAGAAAAAAAATAAACATACAAAAAAGTAGAAAAGCCCTTAAAGTAAAGTGTGAATATATATATATATATATATATATATATATATATATATATATATATATATATATATATATATATATATATATATATATATTTACAATTTACTTTAAATTGTGAATATATATATATATATATATATATATATAATTTTTTTAAATTAAATCATATATATATATATATTTATATATGATTTAATTAAATCATATATATATATAACTAAATCATATATATACTGTATATATATAATTAAATAATCAATTAATCAATCAATCAATTATATTTTATATAGCGCTTTTCTCTAGTGACTCAAAGCGCTTTACATAGTGAAACCCAATATCTAAGTTACATTTAAACCAGTGTGGGTGGCACTGAGAACAGGTAGGTAAAGTGTCTTGCCCAAGGACACAACGGCAGTGACTAGGATGGCGGAAGCGGGGATCGAACCTGCAACCCTCAAGTTGCTGGCACGGCCGCTCTACCAACCGAGCTATACCGCCCCGATATAAATAATATATATATATATATATATGATTTAATTTAATTATACAAAAAGTATATATATATATATTTTTTTTTAATATATTAAATATAATATATTTAATATATATTATGTAATATATATATATATATATATATATATATATATATATTTTTTTTTTTTTTTTATATATATATATATATATATATACATATATATATATATATATATATATATACATATATATATATATATATACATATATATATATATATATATATATATATATATATATATATATATATATATATATATATATATATATATATATATATATATATATATATATATATGTATATATATATATATATATACTTTTTGTATAATTTTCCAAGATTTAATTAAATAATTTGGGTTTCACTTTAAAAAAGAAAACGACTTTTATGTCGTAAACATTTAGCTTGCAACATTATAAAAAAAGAAGAAAAAAAAAGATAATTTATTAGGTTGCTGTCTTTCATAAACACGCCGAGTGGAGTCTCTCTCTTCCTTTGTCTTTCAGCGTCGCTGACGTCATCGACGGGGCGTGCGCGCACTTCCTGTTTGAAGAGTTGTCGCTCGCGCGCGTCACGTTAGCTTGTTAGTTGCACTTTAGCCGGCCGATGCTAAACTAGACCTGCTCCTCGCCGCTGCTCCACTCGGCTTTCACTTTACACCACAGAAGAGTCGAACGCCCGGAGAGGTTTTTATCAGCTACTTTTTTTGTTGTCTTTCTTTCTTCTCCCCTCCTGTGGTTTTAAAAGCCAGCTAGCTGTTAGCACAACACCCAGTCAGCTGTCAAGTAGCGAGCTAGCTACTTAGCGAGTTGTCACAAGTCAAAAAGCCGTCAACGAACTAATTAGCCTAGTTTGGTGCGTTTGTGTTGGTGTCATTTCATGAGTTGACATTTTTGTTTGTCCTGGAAATATTTGTTGTATTACTCACGAACACGTGACACGCCCTCTTCTTTGACAGCTCCTCATTTCTTCTTCTCTTCTTTTTTTTTTAGGTCATGGCAGATTTCTCTGTGAGTATCTATTTCCGGTTTCCTTGTCCATCCATTTCCTGTTGACTTAAATAAAAAGGAAAAAAAAAAGTGTTTTGTGTTTGTTAGCTGTCAGACGCTTTGGGAGACAGCACCCCGAGCAAGGCCACGTCTCAAGGCAACACCAACCCCACGGCTCCCGCCAACAATGCTCAGCATCCTTCCAACCCGGGGTGGCCCGCCTCCGCCCCGGGAGCCCCCACCCAGCCCTCGGCCCCGTCCGGCTACCCCGGCGGATCCGGCCCCGGCGCGCCGGGCCAGTTCCCGTTCCCTTCGGGCCCCGGAGCACCGGGTCACTACCCGGGACCGCCTTCAGCACCCGGTGGCTACCCGTCCGGTCCCGGCGTACCTGGACAGTTTCCTCCAGCACCAGGGGCTCCAGGGCAGTATCCCTCCGGTCCTGGGGCGCCGGGCCAGTTCCCTGGGCACTACCCGCCCGAAGGAGCTCCAGGACAGCTTCCCGGAGGCCCCGTTCCTTATCCGGCTGGACCTTTCCCCTCCGGCCCCGGAGCTCCTCCTGGCCCATATTCAAACATGCCGTTACCGGGTAACTACCCGCCAGGGGGTGACGGCATGTACGGACCGGGGGGTCCGGGTGGTTATCCCCCTCCAGCCGGTCCGGGCAGTTACCCTCCCCCAGCCGGTCCAGGCTCTTTCCCAGCGTACCCCAGCGGAGGCTTCCCCCCAATTCCCCCTGGATCCTGGGGATCTGCAGGTGGAGGTTTCCCACCCGCCCCTGGCCCCTTCGGTCCTGGGCCTGGCCCAATGGGACCTTATGACGGGCCCCCTGCTCCAGGAGGCATGTTGGTGAGTACGGTCTTTACTTTGTTTGCTGCTTTCTTTTATGGCGTTTTGAGTCTCTGCTGGGCAGCTTTTTGGTGAAAACTCTTTGAACTTATCTTTGTCTTCATCATAATTTCTTTCTATTCCTTTCATAAAAATTCATACCGTATTTTTCGGACTATAAGTCGCACTTTTAGTGCGACTTATACTCAGGAGCGACTTGTGTGTGAAATTATTAACACATTACCGTAAAATATCAAATAATATTATTTAGCTCAATGTTTTTTTCCTTATGCATTTTCGGCCGGTGCGACTTATACTCCGAAAAATACGGTATCTTTGTCTTCATCATCATCATCATTCCTTTTAATCCTTTCATGAAAATGCATATATACAAGCCACGTACAGTTGACACTTTTATTGTTTCTTATACATTTCCATGATCAGAAAGGAGCAGATGGAAGAATAATATTCTTATATTTATCTGCCCCCTTTTTAACACAAATTATTTGAGATCAATCAATCAATGTTTATGTACCGTATTTTCTGCACTATAAGGCGCACCTAAAAACCTCCAATTTTCTCAAAAGCTCACAGTGCGCCTTATAATCCGGTGCGCCTTATATAAATGATAAATATTGAGCCACAACAGGTCTCGCAACCCCAGCCTCTACTGTAGCGTCTATTCTATGCGCCTTATAATGCGGTGCGCCTTATATATGAAATAAGTTTTAAAATAGGCCATTCATTGAAGGTGCGCCTTATAATCCGGTGCGCCTTATAGTGTGGAAAATACGGTATATAGCCCTAAATCACAAGTGTCTCAAAGGGCTGCACAAGCCACAACGACATCCGCGGTACAGAGCCCACATAAGGGCAAGGAAAAACTCACAACTCCAATGGGACGTAGATGTGAATGACTATGAGAAACCTTGGAGAGGACCGCATATGTGGGTGACCCCCCCCCCCTCCCCCCCCCGAAAGGGGAGACCGGATGCAATGGACGTCGAGTGGGTCTGACATAATATTGTGAAAGTCCAGTCCATAGTAGATCTAACATAATAGTGAGAGTCCAGTCCATAGTGGGGTCAGCAGGAGACCATCTCGAGCGGAGACGGGTCAGCAGCGCAGGGATGTCCCCAACCGATGCACAGGCGAGTGGTCCCGACTCTGGACAGCCAGCACTTCATCCATGGCCACCGGACCTGTTTTAAGAGTTTTAAGATGGGACTTAAATGCTTCTACTGAGGTAGCATCTCTAACTGTTACCGGGAGGGTATTCCAGAGTACTGGAGCCCGAACAGAAAACGCTCTATAGCCCGCAGACTTTTTGTGGGCTCTGGGAATCACTAATAAGCTGGAGTTATTTGAACGCAGATTTCTTGCCGGGACATATGGTACAATACAATCGGCAAGATAGGATGGAGCTTGACCGTGTAGTATTTTATACGTAAGTAGTAAAACCTTAAAGTCACATCTTAAGTGCACAGGATGCCAGTGTAGGTGAGCCAGTTTAGGTGTAATATGATCAAACTTTGAGATGACTTTATCACTGTTCCCTCCACCAACACCCCAACTCCAACATACTTCTTAATTTTCGTTTAAGCATTTTCACAATGACACGTCCAATCAAAATCAAAAATCAGTTTGATATAATTCCAGTTGTCTCTTTTTGTAACTCTTTTTAAATTCCAAAGATATTCTTGCAACTTTTTAAGTCTTTCCTTAGAGCAGTGTTTTGCAACCTTTTCTGAGCCAAGGCACATTTTATTAATTGAAAAAATCCCGAGGCACACAACCAGCAGAAATCATTGAAAAATGAAACTCGGCAGCCGATATTGACAATAAAAATATGTTTTTTTTGCAATTGTTGGATATGAATTCAAACCATAACCAACCATGCTTCACTATAGCTCTTGTCTCAAAGTAGGTGTACTGTCACGACCCGTCACATCACGTTATTGACATTTTTTTGTGTGTAGTGTTTTAGTTCTTGTCTTGCGCTCCTATTTCGGTGGATTTTCCTGTTTTGTTGGAATTTCCCTGTTGCAGTTTCATGTCTTCCTTGAACGTTATTGCCCGCAGCTGCTTTATTGTGGCAATCAAGACTATTTTAAGTTGTGCAGACGCTATCCTTCTTAGTGGGGACATTGTTGATAGCCATGTCATGTACGGATTAACTTTGTGGACGCCGTCTGCTCCACGCGCTGTAAGTCTTTGCTGTCGTCCAGCATTCTGTTTTTGTTTACTTTGCAGTGAGTTCAGTTTTAGTTTCGTTTTGCATAGCCATCCCTAAGCTTCAATGCCTTTTCTTAGCGGTACTCGCCTTTTGTTTATTTTTGGTTTAAGCGTTAGATACCTTTTTACCTGCACCCTGCCTCCCGCATATTGTGATCACGACAAACCATGTTCCTGACATCTACAAAGCAATTCGCTACCTGCTGCCACCTACTGATATGGAAGAGTATTACACGGTTACTCTGCCGAGCTCTATTGATTGATTGAAACTTTTATTAGTAGATTGCACAGTACAGTACATATTCCGTACAATTGACCACTAAATGGTAACACCCGAATAAGTTTTTCAACTTGTCCACGTTAATCAATTCATGGTAAACAGCACAGACACTCAACAATGGCACATTATTTGAGGATTATAATTACTGGTTTACAGAAAATATTTTTGACCCAATTAGGTGAAATTACATAATCTCCCACGGCACACCAGACTGTATCTCACGGCACACCTGTCTGCCGCGGCACAGTGGTTGAAAAACACTGCTTTGGAGAATTCCATGCTTTCACACCAGCAACAGGCAAGCACATTTGTTTCAAATTTGTTCGCGCTCTCGGATGTTTAAAGTCATACGGCCTTCTGTGGTTCTCATCTTCAGACGTGAACACAAATAACTTTTGTAAGTCCTTCGGAAGAATTTTATTTCTAGCTTTGAACATCGCTAATAGAGTATGCAATTCTACAATGTCTTTCAGTTTTAATAATCCTGCCCTAATGAAGAGTGGATTTGTGTGGTCTCTGTATCCTACTTTAAAAATAATACGAAGAATAATACGAACATGTCCTTTGTAAGGACATGTTTCCAGTAAGTAGTTTGGTCGGGTTTGTTCCCCTACAATAGTCTACAAGAAGCACTATTGTGGACTTAATCCACTTTTTACATATACACTGTAACTGTGCATGATATTAAAATGTAGCGTTATCATGTAGCTCACATAGCTTTATAGGCCAGAGGTGTATGTGAGTGTTGCAATGGGGTTTTTGTTATTGTTTAGTTGTTTATCCATGCAATTGGCAATTGTGTGCGCGCACTATGTATTTTTGTGTCTCTATGTATTTTTTTGTTTTACTTTTGTAGCTGTATGTAGAAATGGCGTCTCTGAAGTGGCAGCTGGTTTCATCATATCAGCTCTGTTCTCTTTGAATTTCTTTAATGTCTTTTAGTGTTGTTTTTTTGTTTCCACTCTTTTTTATTTATTTTTTTATGTGTTTCTTTACTTTATTTTTTGTGGACTTCTTGTGTCTGCAATGCAACCACTCAATTTCATGTACCACAGGCTTCCATTACATTTTAACATCATGTTCGGTTAGAAAAATATTGTATTGTATATATTATAAGGCTGCAACTAACAACTAATTTGATAATCGATTAATCTGTCGATTATTACTTCGATTAATCGGATAAAAGAGACAAACTACATTTCTATCCTTTCCAGTATTTTATTGAAAAAAACCAGCATACTTGCACCATACTTATTTTGATTATTGTTTCTCAGCTGTTTGTAAATGTTGCAGTTCATAAATAAAGGTTTATTAAAAAAAAAATAATAATAAAGTAGCCTCTGTGCATGCGCATAGCATAGATCCAACGAATCGATGACTAAATTAATCGTCAACTATTTTTATAATCGATTTTAATCGATTTAATGGATTAGTTGTTGCATCCCTAATATATTATATGAAAATATAATACAATATTATAACATCAGTATATATTATATACTGTATATATAATATGTAAATATTAGTATGTTATATTTTATATTGCTAATACGGTACATTTTTAGTCTACTTTATACCTACATTGTCCTTTCTATCCTTACACTTTCCATCCTTTGTAACTGAGCTACTGTGTGGAACAATTTCCCTTGTGGATCAATAATTGTCTAAGTCTAAAAACTAGCTATGTGAGCTACATGCTAAAATGACATTTTAACTGATTGCTCGGTTAGCAATAGTAGCATAGCCATGTGAGCTGTATGCTATCATTAGATTTTAACAGGCTTAGGTTAACAACATTAGCATAGCTATGTGAGCTACATAGTATCATTACATTTCAACATCATGCTAGGTTAGCAGAACTGGCTTAGCTGGCTGAGCTACATGCTATCATTACAGTTTAACATCATGCTAGGTGAGCAACACTAGCTACATGCTAACAGGGCAGTGGTGATTATCAGCCATGAACGCTAATCATTTCTTTCAGTGCGCCCACAATGTTTAACAGAGTTGAACTTGTAAATGTGACAAATATCAACATCTATTTGTTCCCCGTGTCCTCCTGAAGCTCGTTTGCGAACATGTGCTCGCTGTTGGGGATATAGAGCAGCTTTCAAGGTAGTCTTATGTGGATCTTTCCAACTGGAATGCTGGTGTTGACATTCTACTTCTGGGTCTTGCTGGGTTCGCCGGAGGGGGGCAGACTGTTGTGCTGGGCTTCAATAAAGCCGAAGTCCAAATAGCTTTTGTGTTCTTGTCTTCCAGCCCCGTTATTATCCAGCCTTTAAATGATGTGCACAAGGACTTCCAGAAGCGACACTTGGTTTGAGAACTTGGTGCAGGGTTGTGGTGTTTTACCTGTCACGTCATGTACGACAATGTGTATTTGTATGCTATACATTCATAATGTTTTTCTGATGTAACACATTTATCTGTGTATTAAAATGTTCACATCACGCACTAAACATGAACACTGAGCTTTTGAATTTTTTTTCCCTACACACATTTATTAGTGGCGCCATGAATAGTTTTAGTGTTACTTGTGCACTCTTGTTCATGAACGAGGGGTGTAACGGTACACAAAAATGTCGGTTCGGTACGTACCTCGGTTTAGAGGTCACAATTCGGTTCATTTTCGGTACAGTAAGAAAACAACAAAATATACATTTTTTGGTTATTTATTTACCAAATTTGTAAACAATGCCTTTATCCTTTTAACATTGGGAACACTATAATAATTCTGCCCACGTTAATCAACATTAAACTGCCTCAAGTTGTTGCTCAGATTAAATAAAATGACAAAACTTTTCTTCTCCATATAAAAAGTGCAACATTAAACAGTTTCAAGTCAACTCATCATGCTTAATTTATTACAGCATTTGGGAAGCCTGTAGTTGATTTTTATTATGCAAATGTTATATTTTTATCAACATGGGATAGCAGGGACCCTGCCATTCAAAACTAGGCTGCTCCATTACTAATGATTAATGTAACTATAGCTGAAAAAAATAGTACAATAGCAATAGGAGAGACTATTCATCCCTGAACACCATGGAGTTCATGTAGGCTTAATGATGCTGTTACATTATTATATCAACTATCAGAGACAGAAACTCTTCGTTTAACATAATGTCCTTTTTTGCCGCTTCAACACAGAAAAAGGTAAAGTGAAATAACAGACAGACAGGGCTTTGCTGTCCGTAACACACACACACACACACACAGCAAAATGAGCTAACGTTACGCTAAAAGCTAATTAGCCTTCACCTCCAGCCAGGATTGCGAGCGAGCTGAGCTGCCGTTTGTGTTTAGAACGTCAACGGGCTCATAGTGATGTCACTAGTAGTTGACTGGGAGGTGTTTATTATAATTTGGGGAGAGTCCGCTGCCTGATGCTTACCTGCTAAACACCTATCTGCTAACCCCACCGCAGAAGCACTGACTTCATGCGCTCTGAATACGCACTGCTGATTGGCTGTTACTGCTCTGAATACGCACTGCTGATTGGCAAGAGACAGAGGCAGAACAAGCGGAGCAGCTTGTTAAGACTTTAGCTTAAGCGGCTACTAAATATGTTTGTGTGGAAACTCGTTCGGTACACCTCCGAACCGAAACCCCCTTACCGAAACGGTTTAATACAAATACACGTACCGTTACACCCCTATCATAAACACTTTATAAAGGAACTGTTACTACTGCATACAGTAGATGGCGTTCTAAATGTGCTTCTTAACACACCTGATCTGCCAGCGAATAAAAAGACGTAGCATAAGGGATTAGTGTTGGCAGTTTAGCTATTTTGTTATGTTTAGCGCGTATTCAGACCCTCTTTTTAATTATAAATAAAAATAAATGGCGAAATATCTACTGAAAAAACATTTGGAGACTGCTCTTTTCAACGAGCAGAAGTGATCACGTTGAGGAAAATCCCCAAAAGGTGTTGATGGTATGCATGATGGTCTTTTACTGCTGACAGAGGAGGTTTTAGTTTGTATTTTTACATTTCATAGATTGTTTTTGTTTTTTTGCAGATGGTGCCATACGATCTCCAACTCCACGCAGGGATTCTGCCCCGTCTTGTCATCACCATCGTCGGGGAGCCTCTGCCCGGCGCCAACCGGTGCGTTTACCGCCCTCACCTGCACCGTTGGCTTTTATGCTTGACTTTTCTCCTCCTGAAGGTTCCAAGTTGACTTCATCAAAGGTCCAGACGTGGTCTTCCACCTAAATCCCCGCTTCAGCGAGCAGACGATTGTTCGAAACTCAAGCATCGGCGGATGTTGGGGGCCGGAGGAGCGTGACGGTCACTACCCGTTTGTTCCAGGTCAACGTTTTGAGGTAGGACAACTTTTTTGTTGTTGTTATTGGCTCCACGGTTAGTGCATGTTTCGGTTATTGAATTGTATTCACATGAACGGGATAAAAAAAAACGATATCTATATCCATAAATGTTGGTATTTTTTATGACTTAAAATTAGAGATGTCCGATAAATGCTTTAAAATGTAATATCGGAAATTATCGGTTTTAAAATTATCGGTATCGGTTTCAAAAAGTAAAATTGATGACTTTTTAAAACGCCTCTGTGTACACGGACGTAGGGAGAAGTACAGAGCGGCAATAAACCTTAAAGGCACTGCCTTTGAAAGCCGGCCCAGTCACATAATATCTACGGCTTTTCACACACACAAGTGAATGCAAGGCATACTTGGTCAACAGCCATACAGGGTCACACTGAGGGTGGACGTATAAACAACTTTAACACTGTTACAAATATGCGCCACACTGTGAACCCACACCAAACAAGAATGACAAACACATTTCGGGAGAACATCCGCACCGTAACACAACACAAACACAACAGAACGAATACCCAGAACCCCTTGCAGCACTAACTCTTCCGGGATGCTACAATAATGCACTTTGTGACTTCAATAATAAATATGGCAGTGCCATGTTGGCATTTTTTTCCATAACTTGAGTTGATTTATTTTGGAAAACCTTGTTACATTGTTTAATGCATCCAGCGGGGCATCACAACAAAATTAGGCATAATAATGTGTTAATTCCACGACTGTATATATCGGTATCGGTTGATATCGCAATCGGTAATTAAGAGTTGGACAATATCGGAATATCGGTTATCGGCGAAAAAGCCATTATCGGACATCTCTACTTAAAATATATCAAATGCAGGGCTCGACTTTAACCACGGCGACTGCGGCAAAATCCGCGACCGCCCTCTCATTTGCCGTAATGCCCTAACAAATTGACCTACATTTGTGGCAACAACAAGCCGTGACCACCCTTTACATATTTTTTTAATTACCGAAACCCTGTCGTTTATTAATGCGTCTTAGGCAACACGAAGTCAGGCGCATGCGCACTAGCATTGTTTGGCTAGATAATCATGGCGGCCTAACAACTCGGACATAACAACGCCAACACTGTCATAAACCTGTGCCATATAGTGAGACCACACTAAACAACAATGACAAACACATTTCGGGAGAATATTTGCCCTGCAACACAACATAAACACAACAGAACAAAATCCCAGAATTCCTTGCAGCACCAACTCTTCCGGGACGCTAACCCTTCTAACTTGCCTTTGATGCCCTAAAATATGAGCCCTCCTTTAAGGCAACACTTGCCTTGACCTTAAAAAGTAAAAATTTGAGGCCTGCAAATGTAAGCATTTTTATTTCAAATGTAACCTTCCTCTGATTATAATTAAGGCAGAAAAGAAAGGAAATGTCAACATAACCATGGATAAGTCAGTCAATGTAAATACAATTCTAAAATCACATTAAACACTCAACAATAACATCTTAAGTCTTAACTCTTGAACGCATCATAATAATCCCCTCAATTTCCCCTCAAAATGGATTAACTTGCTGGAATATAAAGGCAATATAACATACATCCATAAACGTGGATGCATATGCAAAAGTGCAATATATTTATCTGTACAGTAATCTATTTATTTATATCTGCACCTTATTGATTTAGAACATGCAAACTCCACACAGAAAGATCCCGAACCCGGGATTGAACTCGAACCAATTTTTTGGATGAAGTTGTTGCTTTCCGACATAAAAAAAGAATGCTTTGTTCTTCCAAATTTGGGGGGCATTTCAAAATAAAACTCATTTTTTTGTGACGCACTAACCCTTGTTACACCCTTTTCTTGTTCACCCTAACTTTCAAAACGTCTTTCAATTCCAAAGTGCATCCAATTAGCTGGAAGAAGCACCTTAATATGTGCAGTACTGCCACCTCCTGGACTCGAGTGGAATTTCAGTACACTTTCTCTGACTATTATGCTTTTTTCTACCTGAGCTTGTGCTTTTTGGAAGTTTAATCCAGATTAACTCTGTATGCGTTATCAAAGTACAAATATGGTAAAGTTACATTGTTTAATGCAGAGGTGTCCAAAGTGCGGCCCGGGGGCCATTTGCGGCCCGCAGCTAATCGTTTACCGGCCCCCCACACATTCTGCAAAAATTGCAAAATTGATAGTATTGCAAAAATAAAAAATAAACATTTTAAAAAAGTGGAATGAGGTGAAATCTAACGAGTAATGTTGACACAAAACTGCCATGCAGGCTGTTTTTTTTTTCTTTTGTCTTTATTTATTTTTAATTTTTTTTGCCATGGCTCGGAAAAAAAAAATAGACAAAAAATCTATGTTACAATGAATTATTACTTAAAAAATGTCACTTTAAAATAGGGATGATCCGATATTGATATCGGAAATCAGTCCGATATTAGCCAAAAAAGTGAATATCGGATTTTATCGGACTGAATCTAAAAACTCCGATATAAGCGCTCCGATATAAGCTGTCCATTTTCCGCTGCAGCACGTCTATAATAGGTGACTCTGGTTTGATCACACTCCAACACAGTAGGTAGCGGCAAAAAATGCCCCTTAATTAACGTTGGTGCCGGCCGCGGAAGAAGAGCGTCTCTGATCCAGCATGCACAGCCCACGTGATCACAACAACGACAACGCGTGTGCTTGCAGTGTGTGGAAGTATTTTAACCTAAACTCGGACAAAGACGTTGCCGCTAAATGCAACATTTGTCAGGCGCAAGTGTCCCGTGGAGGGACAGAACCGGGAAGGTTCAATACAAGCAACCTCATGGCACATTTGAAAAAACACCACAAAAAAGAACTTGCGGATTTTGGCGAGAGCAGCAAGGCGAAGCAACAAACCTCTGGCTCGCTTCAGCAACCCACGCTGGCCCAAAGCTTTGCAAGACGTGACAAACTACCACGGGACAGCAAAAAGGCAATGGCCATAACAGAAAAGATACCCCAGTTTATTGTGCTTGATGACCAGCCCCTGTCGGTGGTGAGTAATGTCGGGTTTAAACGCTTAATGGAGCACCTCCAACCTCGCTACATTATTCCTAGCCGCCACTACATTGTAGACAAAACTATACCCCAGATGCACGAAGAGGTTAAAAAGTACACAGCATGCCGAAATGCTTATCTTCTTTAAAAAAAATCTCCACATTATGCTCGGACTGCAGAAAGTGGAGGAGGAGAAGGAGGAGGAGGAGGAGGAGGAGGAGGAGTAGTAAGGGTAGTCGGCACTGACTGATTTTTTTTTTTTTATGCTCTTGTTATTAGAGTGATATGTTTATTTTGTTTACACTAGTCTTCAGTGAAGACTAAGAGTAATTACTACATTGTTTTGGGCACAGTCAGTCAGTGAAACTGGAGCTGTGAACTCTTAACTTAGAGCAGTTGGACAATGGACAATATTGTGTTGTTTTTGTTGTTTTTGTCCCTGCCCACAGTTGTTTCCAACATATGCTGACAGTAAAAAAATAACTGAAGTGAACTTGAATTGTTTGCACTCTAAAACGTTTTTTTAATTGGATTTATTTAGGTTATTTTTCAGGGTCTTCTAATTTATTTTTAATTTATTCTATTCAATTGTATAATTATGTTGGTATTAGTGGTTATTTTGCACTTTAAATATAACATTTTGTTTTTATTGGATTTGTTGAGGTAATACTCTTTTGTTGAAGGTTACAATTTATGTAACCAATTGGTTAATAATAAATGGGTCAGTTTTTCCTATACCTACTCTTGCTGACTATTATTTTCTGTTTTAACACTACAACATCAGTAACAGTAACATCGCTTTATTAAGCCTTTTCTAACATTCCACACAACAAAATAAGGAATAAATATATGTATGATTCGTGCCTATATCGTATCGTATTGATATCGGTATCGGCCAATACGCAAGGGTACAATATCGGTGTCGTATCGGAAGTGAAAAAGTTGTATCGGGACATCCCTACTTTAAAATGTTTTATGTGGAAAAAATATTGCATATATTGTGTGGTTGCCATATAAAACATCAAAGTTTTATTTGACAAAAGAGCATAAAACAAACAAAATAATAGTTCAAACGTAAAATCGACAGATATATCTGAAGTTGATCTCGTAATTTAAGTGTGAAAAGTAAAAAAAAAAACGAATAAAAATGTATCACTTTATGAGCGGGAGACCTTTTGGATCCCAAATATATTTAGTGGGATTTTATTTTAACTTTTCACTGTAATTATTCAAAAATATTAAAGGATTCAAATCAATGGTGTCCTGCATTATTGTTCTTTTAGGGCTATAATTACTAAATACTGCATATTTCAGTTTTACTTTAAAAAACAAAGTTGTTTTTGGCAGAAAAGGCATAAAACCTGTTTTTTTTTTTACTTGATATCAACCTGAAGCTGATATAGAGATATACTGTAAAAAATAATAATAATTTGACTTATTTTTTAACATTTTAATGACTGAGACCCTTGACCCTTGACTGGTCCCCGGGAGCCCAAAAGGTTAAAAAAAAAAAATCTATATATTTTGTTATGGTTTGAAAATGGAAAATATCAAAATGGCCCCCGTATGCTTAAATTTTTCCGTGTGTGGCCCTCAGTGGAAAAAGTTTGGACACCCCTGGTTTAATGCATCCAGCGGGGCATCACAACAAAATTAGGCATAATAATGTGTTAATTCCACGACTGTATATATCGGTATCGGTTGATATCGGAATCGGTATTAAGAGTTGGACAATATCGGATATCGGTAAAAAAGCCATTATCGAACATCTCTACTGTAAACTCCAGAGGTTGACTTTTTTTTTTTTACGCTTCTGCGACAGTTAAATGTTTGCTCGTACTGTGATGAGGGTTTTGTGTTTTCTTTCCCCCTCGTTGTGCGCAGCTGAAGATCCTGGTGGAGGAGGACAGTTTTAAGGTGGCCGTGGACGGCAACCACCTGCTGGAGTACGAACACCGCGTGGGCGGTATGGAGGACGTCACCCTGATGCGAGTGGCCGGTGACGTGGTCCTGTACAGCGCCTCGCCCAGCATGATCTGATGTGCTCGCACACAAACTCAGACGCTCCTATTTGAAAATCCCTTCCAAAAACCGCGCTTTTGACGGAATTTGAGACACGCACGCACACACACACACACCACACACTAATCAGCACAGTGCAATGTTCTTTTTTTGTATATTTATCTCAGCTGATGGCACATACATGCCGAGAATTACATGACAACACTTCTACACTATAATGTGTCCAGACATCTCATCATAATGTACAATATGCAGGATGATATATTAACCATATGTTTACTATTGTACATGTCTTTGCAACTACAAGACAACACAATGCATTTCCACCACACATATTCAATGCTGTATCGCATTTCCAGCATACTGTAAATGCACTTTGCAGTTGTTCCGCATTTCAAATTTAGCGTGCTCTTCAAATTTGTCCAAATCATTGCTGGTGGCTGAGAAAAGTGTTAAATTGCCAAAGATGACATTATTTCTCGGCCAAAATCCAATGAGTGACGATGCGTTTGAGTGAATCTAGTCTACTCTCTGACTGATTTTCAAGATGTATTAGATGATTGACTGAAATAAAAATGTGTCTTCACAGGCGTTTCTGCATTCATTGCCGCTCAATAAAACAACATAAACCTGTCCAAATAAACAGCTATTTAATAAATGAATAAGAACCTGTAAAAAATGTATTTAGTACATGCATGACTTGCAGGCAATATAAAAATGACACGAAAATACCATTAAAAAAGCAAACCCACTCACTGGAGATGTGACATTAGCGAACAAGTCAAGAGTTTTGAACGGCTCTTGCAAGTGAACGATGAGAACCTATTAGCAGTAAATAGATACAGTGTCATTCCACTGGCAACACAACTATAGCATGAGTCAAAGTATCCACTTTTCTGGTTCATTGTTCTGGTATGCAACGTAGTTATAGCTGACACACTAGCCAAAGTCAACAGTCGGCTTTGTTATAAGAAAATGGAAGAGTTTGTGAACAACAGCAACGAAGTGGTAGGCCACGTAAACTGACAGAGGGGTCAGCGGATGCTGAAGCGCATAGTGCAAAGACTTTCTGCACAGTCAGTTGCTACAGAGCTCCAAACTTCACGTGACCTTCCAATCAGCCCACGTACAGTACGCAGAGAGCTTCATGGAATGGGTTTCCATGGCCGAGCAGCTGCATCTAAGCCATGCATCACCAAGTCCAATGCGAAGTGTCGGATGCAGTGGTGTAAAGCACGTCGCCACTGGACTCTAGAGCAGTGGAGACGCGTTCTCTGGAGTGAGGAGTCACGCTTTTCCATCTGGCAATCTGATGGACGAGTCTGGGTTTGGAGGTTGCCAGGAGCACGGTACGTTTCGGACTGCATTGTGCTGAGTGAAATTTGGTGGAGGAGGAATTATGATGTGGTTCAGGAGTTGGGCTCCGCCCCTTAGTTCCAGTGATGCTCCAGGATACCAAAAAATGTTGGACAATTCCATGCTCCCAACTTTGTGGGAACAGTTTGGAGCGGGCCCCTTCCTTTTCCAACATGATTGTGCATCAGTGCACAAAGCAAGGTCCATAAAAACATGGATGACAGAGTCTGGTGCGGATTAACTTGACTGGCCTGCACAGAGTCCTGACCTGAACCCGATAGAACACCTTCGGGATGAATTAGAACGGAGACTCGAGAGCCAGACCTTCTCCACCAACATCAGTGTGTGACCTCACCAATGCGCTTTCGGAAGAATGGTCAAATATTCCCATGAACACACTCCGCAACCTTGTGGACAGCCTTCCCAGAAGAGGTGAAGCTATAATAGCTGCAAACATCATATTGAACCCTATGGGTTAGGAATGGGATGGCACTTCAAGTTCATATGTGAGTCAAGGAAGGTGCCAGGTGGCCAAATACTTTTGGCAATATAGTAAAAGTAAAACATTATAGAATACTTCCCTCCAATTAAGTACATTTTGTGTAAATTTAAATTACCCCAGTTCACATCCTCCTATCTTATAAAGGCTTCCAATGATTAATTCCGTAATATAAAAAAAACGTCAACCAAAATGTATAACGAACCAGTCTTTTAAACGGCTCTTCGAATGAACGGCTCCCTTCAGAAATCCGTAACTCCCATCCATGCAGTGAATATCACAGCCTTTACTATTACTCAAACATTATAATAAATTGTTTAAAAATGTAATTTTTTTTATTAAATCCATGCGAATATAACGCTTTTGAAACTTTGAAAATCGGACGTTAGTTTCATTTCAGTAGAAGGCGCTTGTCCTGCAGTCCCGCTTAAGGCCACCAGGAGGCGGCGGCTCCATCTGCGACTGCGCAGTAGAAAGCAAGCAAAGCTGAAGACAAATGACTTCGTCCTCACCATAAAGAGTTTGTACGCTTTAGAAAGAAAAACATGAATGGCTCCCTGCACTCCAACGTGGTGGACATTGAACTGAAGCGAGGCTTGGCAGGTAAGAAGAAGCTCCTTAAACCAGCTTGGCGGTTAGCTTCACTGTTAGCCACATAATTTAGCAGCGGGTAGCATGCTAATGCTAACTCCTTTAAAGTACAAAACCACATCTTGTCAAACGAGTAGAACGAATAATTCAGGTTATAAAAGCGTTTTTATTCACGGGCCTGTCAGGTCAGATGGAAGTGTTTGTTTTATCGTATTCGGAAATGTTTGTTTTTTTAAGTCCTAGTCGTAAATTACATGTAGAACGTGTCAAAGATCGTCTTTATGACAGGAGCACTTTGCTGTTTGGAAGGAGCTGCTGGCAAAGCGCCAGTGAAAGATCGTCAATAGACTATTTCCCACCGAAAGTTCTGGAACTTTTTACAGTGCTGGAACTATAGGTTCCTGTGGACCTGTGTGTGTGGTTTCCATCACATTTGAGGTAGCTAACGACGTATGAGGAGTCTGCTTAGTATATTTCTACATTGATACCATTTAGAGAGGAATCGTTCACAATCCTTATGAGAAACAAAAACACATGTTTTTTTGTTTTTGTATTTTTTGTATTTTTTTTATATATCTTTTTTGCATTCTAAAGATGAAAAAAACGCTAGCAAGATTCAGCTAGCAAAGCAGCTAAACCTTTAAAAGAATGTATCCAAAAAAACACCAACAATTCTTCATTAACGTAACATGTATAATAACAAAGCTGTAGCGACATTGTTATTGTAAGAGCGAACACTAAGAACTCAACCCAATGGGATACAATGAGAAACCTTGGAGGGGACCGCAGATGTGGGGACCCCCCCAACCCCCACCCTGGGCGATCGGTGCAATGGACGTCGAGTGGATCTAGTAAATAGTGTGAGAGTCCAGTCCATAGTGGGACCAGCAAGAGTGGATCTAGTTAATAGTGTGAGAGTCCAGTTCATAGTGGATCTAACATAATAGTGAGAGTCCAGTCCATAGTGGATCTAACATAATAGTGAGGGTCCAGTCCATAGTGGATCTAGCATAATATTGTGAGAGTCCAGTCCATAGTGGATCTAACATAACAGTGTGAGAGTCCAGTCCATAGTGGATCTAACATTACAGTGTGAGAGTCCAGTCCATAGTGGATCTAACATAATAGTGAGAGTCCAGTCCATAGTGGGACCAGCAGGAGTGGATATAGGTAATATTGTGAGAGTCCAGTCCATAGTTGATCTAACATAATAGTGAGAGTCCAGTCCATAGTGGATTTAACATAATAGTGAGAGTCCAGTCCATAGTGGGACCAGCAGGAGTGGATCTAGTTAATAGTGTGAGAGTCCAGTCCATAGTTGATCTAACATAATATTGTGAGAGTCCAGTTCATAGTAGATCTAACATAATAGTGAGAGTCCAGTCCATAGTGGATCTAACATAATAGTGTGAGAGTCCAGTCCATAGTGGATCTAACATAATAGTGAGAGTCCAGTCCATAGTGGATCTAGCATAATATTGTGAGAGTCCAGTCCATAGTGGATCTAACATAATAGTGAGAGTCCAGTCCATAGTGGGACCAGCAGGAGTGGATCTAGTTAATAGTGTGAGAGTCCAGTCCATAGTTGATCTAACATAATAGTGAAAGTCCAGTCCATATTGGATCTAGCATAATATTGTGAGAGTCCAGTTCATAGTGGATCTAACATAATAGTGAGAGTCCGGTCCATAGTGGATCTAACATAATAGTGTGAGAGTCCAGTCCATAGTGGATCTAACATAATAGTGTGAGAGTCCAGTCCATAGTGGATCTAACATAATAGTGAGAGTCCAGTCCATAGTGGATCCAGCATAATATTGTGAGAGTCCAGTCAATAGTGGATCTAACATAATAGTGAAAGTCCAGTCCATAGTGGATCTAGCATAATATTGTGAGAGTCCAGTTCATAGTGGATCCAACATAATAGTGAGAGTCCAGTCCATAGTGGATCTAACATAATAGTGTGAGAGTCCAGTCCATAGTGGATCTAACATAATAGTGTGAGAGTCCAGTCCATAGTGGATCTAACATAATATTGTGAGAGTCCAGTCCATAGTGGATCTAACATAATAGTGAGAGTCCAGTCCATAGTGGATCTAACATAACAGTGTGAGAGTCCAGTCCATAGTGGATCTAACATAATAGTGAGAGTGCAGTCCATAGTGGGACCAGCAGGAGTGGATATAGTTAATATTGTGAGAATCCAGTCCATAGTTGATCTAACATAATAGTGAGAGTCCAGTCCATAGTGGATCTAACATAATAGTGTGAGAGTCCAGTCCATAGTGGATTTAACATAATAGTGAGAGTCCAGTCCATAGTGGGACCAGCAGGAGTGGATCTAGTTAATAGTGTGAGAGTCCAGTCCATAGTTGATCTAACATAATAGTGAAAGTCCAGTCCATAGTGGATCTAGCATAATATTGTGAGAGTCCAGTTCATAGTAGATCTAACATAATAGTGAGAGTCCAGTCCATAGTGGATCTAACATAATAGTGTGAGAGTCCAGTCCATAGTGGATCTAACATAATAGTGAGAGTCCAGTCCATAGTGGATCTAGCATAATATTGTGAGAGTCCAGTCCATAGTGGGACCAGCAGGAGTGGATCTAGTTAATAGTGTAAGAGTCCAGTCCATAGTTGATCTAACATAATAGTGAAAGTCCAGTCCATAGTGGATCTAGCATAATATTGTGAGAGTCCAGTTCATAGTGGATCTAGTGTGAGAGTCCAGTCCATAGTTGATCTAACATAATAGTGAAAGTCCAGTCCATAGTGGATCTAGCATAATATTGTGAGAGTCCAGTTCATAGTGGATCCAACATAATAGTGAGAGTCCAGTCCATATTGGATCTAACATAATAGTGTGAGAGTCCAGTCCATAGTGGATCTAACATAATAGTGAGAGTCCAGTCCATAGTGGATCTAGCATAATAGTGTGAGAGTCCAGTCCATAGTGGATCTAACATAATAGTGAGAGTCCAGTCCATAGTGGATCTAACATAATAGTGTGAGAGTCCAGTCCATAGTGGATCTAACATAATTGTGTGAGAGTCCAGTCCATAGTGGATCTAACATAATAGTGAGAGTCCAGTCCATAGTGGATCTAGCATAATATTGTGAGAGTCCAGTCCATAGTGGATCTAACATAATAGTGAGAGTCCAGTCCATAGTGAATCCAGCATAATATTGTGAGAGTCCAGTCAATAGTGGATCTAACATAATAGTGAAAGTCCAGTCCATAGTGGATCTAGCATAATATTGTGAGAGTCCAGTTCATAGTGGATCCAACATAATAGTGAGAGTCCAGTCCATAGTGGATCTAACATAATAGTGTGACAGTCCAGTCCATAGTGGATCTAACATAATAGTGTGAGAGTCCAGTCCATAGTGGATCTAACATAATATTGTGAGAGTCCAGTCCATAGTGGATCTAACATAATAGTGAGAGTCCAGTCCATAGTGGATCTAACATAATAGTGAGAGTCCAGTCCATAGTGGGGCCAGCAGGGGGTCATCTTGAGTGGAGACAGGTCAGCGGCGCAGAGACGTCCCCAACTGATGTTTGTGCAGAACGCCACTACAATAGTTTAAAACAAATAAAGTGCACTTTTGCGCATGATGTCACACAAGATATTTCAATAAGTGTCAAATAAAAATGAGCTGCATAATAGGAAATCAAATAGTGTATGTCCTTCGCTATGTGGTAGGTTCCTGCGGACGTTATCTCCTTCTGTTGTTGACTTTTTTTTTTCATACGGTGTTGATCTGGAATTATTTGCTTGGGTGCTTTGTTGGTGTGGCACCGGCCGGAGATGTTGACATGCGGAGTTTCAAGCACTCTTCATTCTCTAGCGGGTGACTTTTCAAATGATGCTACAAATTGGCAGTGGTGCTACTTTTCGTAGCAACGCTTTTGCCGCATACTTGACACATTACGGTTGTCTGTTCAACATCTTCCCGCTTGAAGCCAAACCACCGCCAAACGATGGACCCCCTGCTGTTTTTCTTGGGAATTAATTCTTCCTCCATTTGTTACCAGATTCGCACCTTCTTTCTCTCGTATTACCACTCGCACCGCTCCGCTAGCATCACAGCTAACGTTACCCATGCCGCTACCTGTCTGCTCCGCGAGGGCGTATGACGTTGCATGCGCGACAGTATGTGACGTATGTAAGAAGGTGCGCTTGTTTTATGTCTCTGTGAGGAGAGACAAAAGAAAGAGTGAGAAACGCCCGGAGTGTAATGCCCGCAGCTAAAAGCAACTGCGTGAGAACATATACTTGAATATCTCGATATAGTCATTTTCTATATCGCACAGAGACAAACCCGCGATATATCGAGTATATTCGATATATCGCCCAGCCCGAATTCTACATGTACATGTTTTTATGAACGTGTTACTACCTGTTACTAAATTATATATATACTTGCAGTGTGTGTACAAAACAATGATAAAGGATTTTGAAGCCAACGTAGAGGACTCCATTAAGCCGCATTTTGCAAGCGTTTTTGTAATCTTTAGAATGCAAAAAAAATGTGTTCTTGTCTATCTTAATGATTGCAAATGATTGGCAAAATTCCCCCCAAAACGTGCAGTTCCCTTTTTAATTAACAGACAATATCATGTCATATTGATTTTATTAAAGTGTAAGTAAATTAAATCCAAAGCAATAATGTACAAAATGATTTGATTTAAAAACAAAGTGTAGGATTTTACATAAAAAGTGAGGCTTTTGTCCACAGAAAGTCGCCCCCTCAGTAAATGATGAATTCATGAAGGTCAGGCCATTTCTTGTGGTTCATTTCAGCTGTAAATAACGATATACACTACCGTTCAAAAGTTTGGGGTCACCCAAAGAATTTTGTGGAATAGCCTTCATTTCTAAGAACAAGAATAGACTGTCGAGTTTCAGATGAAAGTTCTCTTTTTCTGGCCGTTTTGAGCGTTTAATTGACCCCACAAATGTGATGCTCCAGAAACCCAATCTGCTCAAAGGAAGGTCAGTTTTGTAGCTTCTGTAACGAGCTAAACTGTTTTCAGATGTGTGAACATGATTGCACAAGGGTTTTCTAATCATCAATTAGCCTTCTGAGCCAATGAGCAAACACATTGTACCATTAGAACACTGGAGTGATAGTTGCTGGAAATGGGCCTCTATACACCTATGTAGATATTGCACCAAAAACCAGACATTCGCAGCTAGAATAGTCATTTACCACAATAGCAATGTATAGAGTGTATTTCTTTAAAGTTAAGACTAGTTTAAAGTTATCTTCATTGAAAAGTACAGTGCTTTTCCTTAAAAAATAAGGACATTTCAATGTGACCCCAAACTTTTGAACGGTAGTGTATATATATATTTAAAAAAAGTTGGTATGGTGTATATTTAAAGAATAAATGTCCATGTTTATCTCACGGCAACGACATAAATGCATCAGATTAAGTGTTGGCTTGTTAGCATTAGCATGCAGTTCAGTCAAGTTGAGACGAATAACTAAACAAATGCAAGATAAAAAGTGAATATTTGATTTACTTTTGTTACATTTGTCCTTCATTTCACATTTATCTTCAAATTACAATGCCGGAGTCCCATTGAGCAGCTAGCCTGGCTGCTTCGAACTCTGCCTGAATACTTTGCAGCCCTCTGTAAATATGTTCAAAAGAGTCTGTCCACTTCTCGCCGCTTCGCGTATTGAAATTAAGGCCATGTCCACACGAACACGGAGAGTATCAAAAACGCATATTTGGGGTTAAAACAATCTCCATCCACACAAGTGTAGTTTCCAAACTGTCTCTTTGTCTACACACAAACACACACACCTGCTGTCATGCACATTTTGTCCAATCAGAAGCCTGAAAAAAGCAGCAATAGCTGACTTGGTGGCATTACACCTCCTATTATGTTTATTTTGATATACTAGATGTACAATTCTCTTTAAAACCAGCCTGTATGTACACAGAACCCCGGGAACACTATTAAAGAGTGAATGCACGCCTGGAAGCCAACACTCGTAGAATTATAACATGGTGATGTATTACATGTGACGTGAAGTGTACATTATTTATAAAATCAGCATGCACTATCAAGCCAAGGAAACCATTTTATATGTTTAAGGGAATTATAAAGCATTTAATCATGGATATAGTGATATGGTACATGTGTAATAAAGTGTATATTGTCTTTCAGGGGTGTGGGAAAAAATCGATTCGAATTCAAATAGCCATTCTCACGTACGATTCAGTATCGATTCTCATTTTTCCAAAATCCATTTTTTATTAATTTTATTTTTTATTAATCAATCCAACAAAACAATACACAGCAATACCATAACAATGCAATCCAGTTCCAAAACCAAACCCGACCCAGCAACACTCAGAACTGCAATAAACAGAGCAATTGAGAGGAGACACAAACACGACACAGAACAATCCAAAAGTAGTGAAACAAAAATGAATATTATCAACAACAGGATCAATATTAGTAACAATTTCAACATAGCAGTGATTAAAAATCCCTCATTGACATTATCATTAGACATTTATTAAAAAAAATAAAAAAATACAATTTAAAAAGAACAATAGTGTCACAGTGGCTTACATTTGCATCACATCTCATAAACTTGACAACACACTGTGTCCAATATTTTCACAAAGATAAAATAAGTCATATTTTTGGTTCATTTAATAGTTAAAACAAATTTACTTTATTGCAATCAGTTGATAAAACATTGTCCTTTACAATTCTAAAAGCTTTTTACAAAAATCTACTACTCTGCTTGCTTGTCAGCAGACTGGGGTAGATCCTGCTGAAATCCTATGTATTGAATGAATAGAGAATTGTTTTGAATCGGAAAAATATCGTTTTTGAATCGAGAATCGCGTTGAATCGAAAAAATCGATTTGTAATCGAATCGTGACCCCCCCCAAGAATCGATATTGAATCGAATCGTGGGACACCCAAAGATTCGCAGCCCTATTGTCTTTAACATAGTATGACAGAGCAAAAAGTCTTGCTTGTCAAAGTTGTCCCATCAGGTGGAGGTTCCACAGCGATCGTATCCAAAACAGCTGACTGTCGTTATCGCTGTGTCGCAAAACCCATTTTGATTAATCTTTGTTATTAATGTAGAGTGAAAGGAGCAGCATGTTTACGTTCAAACATACAGTAAGTCTTCTTATAATGTGTTTAAAGGCAGCAAGGCAGTGTTGTTGAGCTTGGAAATGACAGCACACCACCGTGACGTCATCACAAGTCTCCGTTTGTGCCGTGCACACTCATACGCTCCGCGGAGAGTTTTGGAACTCTACACTTTGGCCAGCGTTTGCAAAAGTCTGCGTTTTTAAAGACAAAAGTATGCGTCTGCGTGTGGACAAGAGGCCGAAACGCAGGAATAAGTATGTGTTTATTAAGTATCTGTGTTCGTGTGGACATAGAATAGACTAGAAAGTACTTTATTAATCCCTGGGGGAAATTCAGCACCACAGTTCGCTCACAATAAACACCTGGGTATTTTTTACATGTGAATAATATAAATACAGTCTATTATACAGCATTATTCACATGTGAATAATATCAATACAGTCTATTATACAGCATTATTCACATGTGAATAATATAAATACAGTCTATTATACAGCATTATTCACATGTGAATAATATCAATACAGTCTATTATACAGCATTATTCACATGTGAATAATGCTATATAATAGACTGTATTGATATTATTCACATGTGAATAATATCAATAGTCTATTATACAGCATTATTCACATGTGAATAATATAAATACAGTCTATTATACAGCATTATTCACATGTGAATAATATAAATACAGTCTATTATACAGCATTATTCACATGTGAATAATATAAATACAGTCTATTATACAGCATTATTCACACGTGAATAATATAAATACAGTCTATTAACAGTATTATTCACATGTGAATAATATAAGTATGGCCTTAGTTTCCATCCATCCATTTCCCTGTCGGAGTTGCCGGGGGTGCTGGAGCCTATCCCAGCTGCACTTGGGCGGAAGGCGGCGTACACCCTGGACAAGTATCACAGGGCCAACACAGATAGACAACATTAAGTTTGTAAAAAATGAGTGAACCGCATGAAACTGCATACTAGTTTAAAGACTACGGCTGACTAAAATCACTGTGAGATAGTTCCACTGATCAGCGTTCTTCCGCACACAAATGCCACACAAAAGTCCCTTCCGGTTTTTTTTACTTTCAGTTGTCAAGTATTTTGTCACAGAAACACAAAAAAATAAGAAATAAAGAAACGGTTCAGCGGACTGTAATGGCGGTTGTTGTGTTTTTAGACAAGGTTTTTAGGGTCGCCCCCAACTTTGTTCAACCAATCAGCGATCGACCTTATAGCCCAGACCTGGGCATTCTGCGGCCCGCGGGCCACATCCGGCCCTTTGTGCGTCCCTGTCCGGCCCGCGTGAGGCCAATCATAAATTACAAAAATACATTTAAAAAAGTATCTACGTCGCGAGTGTGCAATACAACTGTGCTGCTTTTGTTTTGAAAAGCGTTATTTGTATTACTTCCGTGTGGACGTTTGCGCGTGCGTGATTGTGAGTGAATGTGAACAGCTGCAATCACAAATTACAAAATACAGTTGAAAAAACATCTATGTCGTGCGCGCAATACAACTGTGCTGCTTTTATTTTGAAAAGTGTTATTTATGGGCGTATGTCCGTGTGTAACCTGTGAGTGAAGGTGTACAGAGACAAGTGATGCCCGGTTTACACCCGAGACGCTAAAGAGAGAAAAGTTGATGACGAATGGCGTGTTTTCAACAAGACATGGACTGCCAAGCAACGTTCTCTCTAAGGTGCGCGCCTGCCCATATGCGCACTGCTCAAGCGTCCTCTGCGCACAGCAAATATATGCCGCGCACCAAATCAAATCCCATCTGAATTCTAAACAAAATAAACACATGTATTCTGTGTAATTTTGCAATGCAACTTTGAAGGACAGTGACAACAAGCGTCAACACCGTTCAATTGAACACAGTTCAATTATTGTAACGTCTATCGAGATGCTTCGAGGCCAGGAATTATAATCGATCACTTTATTGAGCAAAACTGTTTATATTCGGCCATAACCACACCAAAAACATGAGTAAAACACTTCTATCTCGAAAAACTAGTCATTTTCTGCCGTACAAACCAGGCCAAAACCAACTTGTCATCTGTCACCAACACGCATAGCACTAAACCACTGGTGCGTTTATGGCCACACAAAAAGTCGGACAACTCAAACACCACACAAAGTTACACTATGACTCCTCAGTCATACGTGTGCTTATTTTACTGTCATTTATTATTAATGTTAATTTATTGATATTAATCATGGAATGCTGTTACTAGAGAAAGTTACAGGAATGCACACTTCATCCTATGCTTACATTTCATTGTGCAACATGAGGATGTTTAAGGGGAACTAAATGTGATCTCTGAAAGGGGTACAAATGATTTCCAAAGCAGTGCTTTTGGTATGAAGTTAAGTTAGGTTAAATGAAAGTATTATTATTATTATTATTAATTATTATTATTATTATTGTTATTATTATTATTATTATTATTTATCTTACAGTTTAAAAAAAAAAAAAATTGAGCAAAATTTAATTGAAATATTGTCGATGTGGCCCTCCAGCAGTGCTCGGGTTGCTCATGCAGCCCCCGGTAAAAATTAATGGCTCACTCCTGTTATAGCCCGCCCCTCTAATGTTCCGGGAACCTTTCCAAAGTCCCACCTCGCTGACAGGAACTAAAAAACAAAATCCAGCCAGGTAGTTTTTGGTGGAAACGCAGGAGCAACTTTATTTATTCTGGTAAATTGGAACTCCTGTGGTGGAAAAAGAGCTCATGTAGTTTGAGAGCGTTGGTATTTTGAGTTTGTTTCTTCAGGGTTTTACAGCTGGAGTATGAGTGACGTCCTCGTAGTTGAACAACCGGTGTTGTACTTGTAATGGGCTATGTAAACTGGTGTCAATCTCGTGTGAAGCCATTCCACCCGAGAGTGATTGGATGGAGTGTTTGCAGGCCTGGGCTTCAACATCGTGGGAGGCGTGGACCAGCCGTATGTGGCCAACGACTGTGGCATCTACGTGTCCAAAATTAAAGAAGACGGAGCGGCCGCGCTGGACGGAAGACTAGAAGAAGGGGACAAGATTCTGATGGTAATAAATGTCAATCACGCTACTGTCAGGTTCAAACACTGATGACATCTATTAAACAAGACAAGAAGCAAAGAATTAAACAGAGACAGAATTCAATTTGGCTCAATTTGAGGAGAGACGCTTGGACATCTGTACCCTTGTACATAACCTGTTTTTGTGGCGTCCTTGCATGTGCAGATCAACGGAGTGAAGCTGGAGGATCAGACACACAATGAAGTTGTCAATCTCTTCAGGAAGGCAGGGGAGGATGTGGAGCTGTGCGTCCTAAAAAAGGTTCCTTCAATATTCATTCTTTCAGTTGGATGAGAAGACAATTTAATGTCAGCCATATTCACTGAAATGTACTTTTTAATGACTTTGATGTGCTTCTTTTCCAAACACAGCAGAAGATGTGCGCTGTAAACAACACAGTCACTCTTACAACTCCACAATCAAAGTACTATGAGAGAGTAACGAATACAAGTAATGTAAGAGTGTGACTAATCAAAGTATTATAACAGAAGACCTAATTCAATTAATAGAAGTGTGTAACTAATAAAAGTAACAAAAGTAATGTTTAACAACTATTATGAGTAATATGAGAAAGTAACTAATACAAGTACTACGAGAAAATAACTAACACGAGTAATGAGTGTGACTAATCAAAGGGGAAAAATAAAAATAGTAACTAATATAAGCAATATGAGTAACCAATAAAAGTAATGTATCTAATAAGATAGTGAGAGTGAGAGAGTAACTGAAAAGTAATTTAAGAGTAAATATTAGAAGTAATATGACAGAGTAACTAAAAAAGTAATGTAAATGAGTAACTGATGAGTAATGTTTGAGTAATAAAAGTAATATGAGAAAGTAACTAATACAAGTACTATGATAAAATAACTTAGACAAGCAATGTGTGACTAATCAAAGGGAACAAGTAAAAAGAGTAACTAATATAATAATATGAGTAACTAATAAAAGTAATGTAACTAATAAGTAATGTGAGAGAAACTAAAAAGTAATGTGAGAGTAACTAAAAAGTAATTTAAGAGTAATCATTAAAAGTAATATGACAGAGTAACTAAAAAGTATTGTAGAAGAGTAACTAAAAAGTAATGTAAAAGAGTAACTAATGAGTAATGTTTGAGTAATAAAAGTAATGAGAAAATAACTAGTACAAGTACTATGATAAAATAACTTAGACAAGTAATGTGTGACTAATCAAAGGGAAAAAGTAAAAAGAGTAACTACTAAAAGTAATGTAGCTAATAAGTAATGTAAGAGAAACTAAAAAGTAAAGTGGGAGTAACTAAAAAGTAATGTGAGAGTAACTAAAAAGTAAATTAAGAGTAATTATTAAAAGTAATATGACAGAGTAACTAAAAAGTAATGTAAAAGAGTAACTAAAAATTAATGTAAAAGAGTAACTAATGAGTAATGTTTGAGTAATGTAATGTGAGAAAGTAACTCGTACAAGTACCATGAGAAAATAACTTAGACAAGTAATGTGTGATTAATCAAAGGGGAAAAGTAAAAAGAGTAACTAATATAAGAATATGAGTAACTAATAAAAGTAATGAAACTAATAAGTAATGTAAGAGTAACTGAAAAGTAAATTAAGAGTAATTATTTAAAGTAATATGACAGAGTAACTAAAAAGTAATGTAAAAGAGTAACTAAAAAGTAATGTAAAAGAGTAACCAATGAGTAATGTTTGAGTAATAAAAGTAATGTGACAGAGTAACTAAAAAGTAATGTAAAAGAGTAACTAATGAGTAATGTTTGAGTAATAAAAGCAATATGAGAAAATAGCTAGTACAAGTACTATGATAAAATAGCTTAGACGAGTAATGTGTGACTAATCAAAGGGAAAAAGTAAAAAGAGTAACTAATATAAGAATATGATGTAGCTAATAAGTAATGTAAGAGAAACTAAAAAGTAATGTTAGAGTAATTAAAAAGTAATTTAAGAGTAATTAATAAAAGTGATGTAAAAGAGTAACGAATAAAAGTAATATGAGAAAGTAACTAAGACAAGTACTACAGGAAAATAACCAACACAAGTAATGAGTGTGACTAATCGAAGGGAAAAAATAAAAAGACTAACTAATAAAAGTAATGTAAGAGAAACTAAAAAGTAATGTGGGGTAACTAGAAAGTAATTTAAGAGTAATTATTAAAAGTAATATGACAGAGTAACTAATAAACTAAAGGAGTGTAACTAATAAAAGTAATGTGAGAGCGAAACTAATACAAAATAATGTAACAATTAAAAAAGTAATATGACAGAGTAACTAATAAAAGTAATGTGACAGTAACAAAAGTAATGTAATAGTAACAAATACAAGTAATAAGAGTGTAACTAATATAAGAGAAACTAAAAAAGGTAATGTGAAAGTGTAGCTAATAAAAGTAATGTAAAAGAACTATTAATAAGTAATGTAAGAGCAACTAATAAAAGTAATATGAGAGAGTTACTAATAAAAGTAATATAAGAGTATAACTAATGCAAGTAATGCAAGAGAGTAACTAATCAAAGATATGTAAGAGTGTAAACTAAAACAGTAATATAAGAGAGTAGCTACTAAAGTTAATGTAAAAGAAACTAATGAGTAATGTAAGCCCAACTAATAAAAGTAATATAAGAGTAACTATTAAAAGTAATATGACAGAGTAACCAATAAAATATAAGAGTGTAACTAAAAAGTAATATAAGAGTTACTAATACTAGTAATATAAAACTAACTAATTAATATAGGAGTAACTATTATAAGTAATATAGGGGTAGCTAATAAGTGTAATATAGGACAGTAAGTAATACATTAATATGTATGTATATATATAATAGGGTAACTAATAAAAAAAGAATATATAATAACATACATCATGTTTCTTCCATGCAGTCTCCCCATCATGCCAACGGACCACCTAACAGCCCCCAAAGCGATCCCACGTGGTCTGGCTCCTATGTCGGCATTCTGGCTGTGCTGATGGGAGCCGCAGCCATCTTGTCCTTGGTCTACTTAGGTCGCGTCAGAAGAGCCATTTAAGCGTCTTCATCATCTCTTCTTTTTAAGGTGCAGCGTGTTGCTTTCAGCCAAAGAACGGAGGAAAGTCTTCTCGACCCGCAAGTGTTGTCTTTTCAGTCGGCACACTTGTCAAATTGCGCGGGGGATGAAAACAAGCGATGCTCCGAGACTCAAGGGCCAATCATGAAAATAGCGCACGCTTAAGGACACACACTTCTTTTGTGTAGCGATGCCATTCATCATGCTCCTATAGTCGACGCTATTCTGAGCATGAAAACACCAAATAACGCCATTCGGTCCTGAAAAGCAACAAAAGCTGGCATCCTTTGGCATCTTCACTTTTAGTCCAACATGTAATTATGACAGCCATGCACTGTAATGTAACAGGACCAGAATATTATTTGTCTTTTTTTTTTTTTTTAAAGTGTACAGTAAATTTGCTACGGAGTATAAAATAGCTCACGCCAGTTGACAGCCGCCATGTTTCCATTGTGTATATACGCTATGTCGTCGTGAAAGAACAATCATATTTTTCAAATTGTGCACCGAGAGATTGCTTGTAATCACAGCTTGTTGGCGTTCTGATACGACCGCTTGGGTCGGGAACTTCTGTAGCGCAGACTAAAAGTTAGTTTGGCTCTACAGTAGTAAAGACTACAAAAAAAGTGTGAGGGGTGGAAGGTTTAGTTTTGCACTATAGCCACAGTAATGGAGTGGTGACGTTTGTTGTCAACGCCGGGGCTGGCTTCTAAATTGTACATACATTTCATGTCGCTCTCTGCTGACTGGGATTGTGAATACTGACAAGAGAAATGGATTAGAAATAAAAATGTTTTACAGCTGGTCAAACTCACTTTGTGCCACCAACTCCCTGCTCGTGTTGCTCAATAACCACAAAATTAAAAACCAAATATGATCAAAAATGAGCAGCCCTTCTGGATTGAACGGAAAACTGCTCGATACAATCGTTACAACTAGAGATGTCCGATAATGGATTTTTTTGCCGATATTCCGATATTGTCCAACTCTTAATTACCGATTCCGATATCAACCGATACCGATATATACAGTTGTGGAATTAACACATTATTATGCCTCATTTTGTTGTGATGCCCCGCTGGATGCATTAAACAACTGCCATATTTATTATTATTGAAGTCACAAAGTGCTATATAAATATAAAATAATATAAAAATAGATACATATAAAATAATATAAAAATATAATAATAATATATATATATATATGTTATTATAAATCCATTTTACAGTAAAAACTTTATATGTACAAAATGTTACTGTAAAATATAGTGTTTTAAAACTTTTTTTTTTTACAACATTTTACGTAAATGGAAAAACCGTACCAGTGTTTTGATTTTTACGAAAAAATCTGGCAGCTTAGTTGCCAGAATTTTTGTGTTAAATTGACATTGGTTTTTGCAACATTATATTTAGAGATGTCCGATATTGGCTTTTTTTGCCGATATCCGATATTGTCCAACTCCTAATTACCGATTCCGATACAAACCGATATATACAGTCGTGGAATTAACACATTATGCCTATTTTTGTTGTGATGCTGGATGCATTAAACAATGTAACATGGTTTTCCAAAATAAATCAAATCAAGTTATGGAAAACAAAAAGTGCCAACATGGCACTGCCATATTTATTATTGAAGTCACAAAGTGCATTATTTTTTTTAACATGCCTCAAATCAGCAGCTTAGAATTTGGGACATGCTCTCCCTGAGCAGGGGGGTGTATATTGTAGCGTCCCGGAAGAGTTAGTGCTGCAAGGGGTTCTAGGTATTTGTTCTGTCGTGTTTATGTTGTGTTACGGTGCGGATGTTCTCCCGAAATGTGTTTTGTCATTCTTGTTTGGTGTGGGTTCACAGCGTGGCGCATATTTGTAACAGTGTTAAAGTTGTTAATACGTCCACCCTCAGTGTGACCTGTATGGCTGTTGACCAAGTATGCCTTGCATTCACTTGTGTGTGTGTGTGTGTGAAACGCCGTAGATATTATGTGATTGGGCCGGCACGCTAAGGCAGTGCCTTTAAGGTTTATTGGCGCTCTGTACTTCTCCCTACGTCCGTGTACACAGCTGCGTTTTTAAAAAGTCATACATTTTACTTTTTGAAACCGATACCGATAATTTCCGATATTACATTTTAAAGCATTTATCGGCCGATAATGTCGGCAGTCCGATATTATCGGACATCTCTAGTTACAACCCCAAATTTGGTCATGCACTTTCGCCTAACGTAACAAACAGGAAGTCGTGTTATATAGTTGCACTACTTTTGTATTCCTTGGACTCACTTTAGTAGGTTCCTACCTTGTACTTTTTTTTATTTCTTTGCGCTCACTGGAATAGGTTCCTACATCACACTTACCCTTTGCTTACCGTACACTCACTGGAGTAATTTCCTACGTAGCATGTCCTTTTTGCTTTCTTTGCACTCACCGGAGTAGGTTCCTACATCACACTCACCCTTCTAATTTTTGGGGCTCATTATTGTATGTGTATACGTTACACTTCCTTGGACTCACTTTAGTATGTTCCTACATTACACTTCCTCGTTGCTTTCTTGCAACTCACTGTAGTAGGTTCTTACATCATACTTCTCTTTTATTTCCATTGACTCACTGTTAATAGGTTTTTACGTTAGCCGTCCCCTTTGCTTTATTTGCACTCAGTGTAGTAGGTTCCTACAACACACTTCCGGTTTGCTTTCCTTGCACTCATTTTAGTAGGTTCCTACGTCATACCCACACTTTTTTACTTGGGATCACTGTTGTGGGTTCTTATCCTTTGCCTTCCCTTCACTCATTGTAGTAGGTTTCCACATCACACCCGTTTGCGAATAGGCCCTTATCCACCAAAAGTTCACTTTGGTTCCTGGATTGAACGGAAAACTGATCGATACAATCATTACAACCCCAAATTTGGTCATGCACTTCCGCTTAACATAAACCGGATGTCGTGTTATATAGTTACACTACTACAGTTCTGGGCTCCCTACAATATTGACACATTGTTCAGATATTGTAGCATTTATTGGGTACAAAATTCGAGCAAACTAGTGTTTAAATGCTGCTACGTTAGCTACAAGCAGGAGTTTGTGTTGAATCTTCAAAATAATGTCTGTAAAGAATATTATGGATAAAAAACGAGCTACATTATGGATTGAACGGAAAACTGATCGATACAAGCGTTACAACCATAGACATCTTATAAGTAGACGCAGCATCGAGCGCTACTGCCTACTGACGAGACGCGGGGCCGCCATCATGGAGTGGTGATCCGCTCCACTCAGTGCAATTCATTTGGCAGGAGCAATCAACTGTCAGCGCATTTAATTCATTTTACCTCACTGAATACCACTGATTTTCACAGGTGTAGCTATGATAAAGGACATGTTTTGGCGTGTTTTATTATTCATAGTTTGCTTAACAGTAATAGAATATTCTTGTATGCTATAAGTGACCAGACGTCCGAGATCAAAACTGGGAATATAATCCCAAAGAAGGGGGAAATTAACGGTCAGCTATTTTTAAATTGAAGAAACAATATGATTAGGTTATATATACATGCGTATATCCTACATAAACAATGTATGAATACATTAGATATCTATATATCTTATAGACTGTATCTCTGTTGCTGCAGCAGCAGAGTTTATTCTGTCTTGACACTTTGTATTACATTATTCCCTTAAATTATAATGTTTACAGTGATTGTTTTATATGTATGTCGCTTTGGATAAATACTTAAACATGAACCTATATAAACACCTGCAAGTCTTTATATCAGCTAAAACCACCAATCTGTTTCACTGGATTCAGAATAAAACCACATTCTGTTTTACCCACCAATGTTAGTATTTGAATATTGTTACTTGAAGACTTATTCCTGGTTACAATTATACTGTTAAGAAAGTATTGTCTTATATTTTGCCTAAAATGAGAATGCATCATAATCAGTGGCGACTGGTGAATTTTGTTATAGGTGCGGCTGAAAGTTTGTAAACCAAACCCCTGTAGGGGTGGTCATCCTCCCCCAGAAGATTTCTTTGTGATTTTCACATACAAATGAAGCATTCTGGTGCATTCTGACAAGATAGAACATTTCATAGGTTTGCAGATAACTGTATACAATATGCACACTAAAGGCTTGATGCCACCATAGGTTTGCAGAGAACTATATACAATATATATATATATATATATATATTCAATATATACTTCTCAACTCTGTGGTAATATTCTTTTCACAAATTACAACCAATAGTACGTTAATGTTAAATCTTACTTGTGAAAAGTTACCCCCCGATTCCTATTTTCAACAGTCCGCTCATTTGAGCAGGAAAACGCTGAACACCATCTTTGTTTTCTACCTGTCAACTGTCAGTTTAGGCTGTTCGCCGGCTCCTCGTCACCACTTCAAGATGGCGGCCGAATTTCTCGCGTCACAGCAGCCAATGCTGCGTCTACTTATAAGATGTCTATGTTGGTTACAACCCCAAATTTGGTCATGCACTTCCGCTTAGCGTAACAAACCGGAAGTCGTGTTATATAGTTATACTTCTACAGTTCTGGGCTCCACAATCAGTTACAATATTAACACATTGTTCAGATATTGTAGCATATTTATTGGGTACAAAAATAAAAGTAGTGTTTAAATGCTGCTACGTTAGCGACTAGCGGATGTTTATGTTGAACCTTCAAAATAATGGCAGTAAAGAATATTTACAATCACTGCACAAGCAATAAACACGTAGACTTAGACAAACTTTAATGATCCACAAGGGAAATTGTTCAACACAGTAGCTCAGTAAAACGTAAAACTGCTAGGCAGCAAACCTCTACTTGCGTGGGAGCAACACAGATAAGCGCACGACATCGGCTTGTAGACATTTATTTATCACAACGGACCTCAAAAATGTACATCGCGGAAGCGCGGCGGCTTCACTTCGTTACGTCACTTCCTGGTTTACAGCACTTCATCATAAGAGCATACAATACAACAAGAAAAGGCGCAATTCAATTACCATATTTAACAAAAACAGTCACATTTGTAGCTAATATTATTCGCCGAGTGTACTGGTACCAAAAAGTGTGTTTTTTAGCGACGATAACCAAGACCAGATGTTCACATTTTACTTTGAAAAGACGGGCTCATCAACCATCACGGATATTTAAAAACTTGGTTCTATAGGTGAAATATCACGTTATATATATTTATCCATAGGAGTAAAGGACGCACAAGTGGTGAAGAATAAAAAAAAAAAAAGTGTTGTGCTTCAAATCATATTTCGCTGTATGCGAGCTAGTACCGGAAGTTAATTGTGTAACTTGACAATTAGAGTCGCACAATCGTCACACAGCAGTGGATATAAATTCCACATTATTGTTCGACAGCTAAGATATTTCACAGTAAATGTCGTAACTATGTAGGTCTAATTAACCCAGTGTCGTCCTATCGGCGCCGTCCTCTGCTGGAGGATGCTGCATGACGTCATCGGCCAGCCAGAAGAAGAGGAGTCAGAGCTGCAGTGTGAAGACCGGAAGCCACCAAGTCAGCGTCCTTTAAAAGACTTTTAGGAGCCGCTGGAGGTGCGCGTCATGGCGGCGAGCCTCTTTTGCCCACGCAAAGGATGCTGGGTGACCACGAGTCGGAGATGTGGCCGCGCTGGGCGGAGATGCCGCCGGTGAGCCGAGAACACCCGCCACCATCATCATCATCATCATCCCCGGTGACGTCATCGGGAGGACGCCTGCTTTGCTTTGACACGCTTGTTTGTGACGTCATCGGGAGGACGCCTGCTTCGCTTTGATACACCTGTAGGAGCGCCTTCAAAGTGCTGCGGCCTCATTTCAGCCCACTTGGATGTTTGACACTCTTCTTCCCGTCTCCTGCGTGGGTTCTGTTTCTGTTTCTGCTGCTGGGCAGCCTCTCATCGCGTGTGTGTGTGCTGAGAACATCACAGCAGAGAGAACCATGGCCAGTGAACCTGTCATCCTCAACGTGTATGACATGGTGAGACACACTTTTACTTGCACTCACTCTAGTAGGTTCCTACATTATACTTCCTCTTTGATTTGCACGCACTGGAGTGGGTTCCTACATCACACTCACCCTTTGATTTCCCTGAGGTCATTGTTGTATGTACATACATTACACTTCTTTTTCATATTCCTTGGACTAACTTTAGTGGGTTCCTACATTATACTTGTTTTATTTATTTATTTATTTGCAAACTCACCCTTTGATTTCTCTGAGCTCATTGTTGTATGTTCATACATTACATTTCTTTTTTGTATTCCTTGGACTCACTTTAGTAAGTTCCTACCTTATACTTTTGTTATTACTTTGCACTCACTGGAGTAGGTTCCTACATCACACTCACCCTTCAATTTCCTTGGGCTCATTGTTGTATGTTCATACATTACACTTCCTTTTTGTATTCCTTGGACTCACTTTAGTAGGTTCCTACCTTATACTTTCTATTAATTTGCACTCCCTGGACTAGGTTCCTACATCACACTTACCCTTTGATTTCATTGGGCTCATTGTTGTATGTTCATACATTGCACTTCCTTTTTGTATTCTTTAGACTCACTTTGTTGGTTCCTATATTATACTTTTTTAAATTTATTTGCACTCACTGGAGTAGGTTCCTACATCACACTCACCTTTTGATTTCATTGGGCTCATTGTTGTATGTTCATACATTACACTTCCTTTTTGTATTTCTTGGACTCACTTTAGTAGGTTCCTATCTTACACTTTATTTCTTTGCACTCACTGGAGTAGGTTCCTACATCACACTCACCTTTTAATTTCCTTGGGCTCATTGTTGTATGTTCATACATTACATTTCTTTTTTGTATTCCTTGGACTCACTTTAGTAGGTTCCTACCTTATACTTTTGTTATTACTTTGCACTCACTGGAGTAGGTTCCTCCATCACACTCACCTTTTGATTTCCTTGGGCTCCTTGTTGTATGTTCATACATTACACTTCCTTTTTGTGTTTCTTGGACTAACTTTAGTGGGTTTCTACCTTATACTTTTTTATTTATTTGCACTCACTGGAGTAAGTTCCTACATCACACTTACCCTTTAATATCTTTGGGCTCATTGTTGTATGTTATTACATTACACTTCCTCTTTGTTTTCCTTGGACTCACTTTAGTAGGTTCCTATCTTACACTTTATTTCTTTACACTCACTGGAGTAGGTTCCTACATCACACTCACCCTTTGATTTCCTTGGGCTCATTGTTGTATGTTCATACATTACACTTCCTTTTTGTGTTTCTTGGACTCACTTTAGTAGGTTCCCACCATATACTTTATTTTTTTGCACTCACTGGAGTAGGTTCCTACATCACACTCACCTTTTAATTTCCTTGGGCTCATTCTTGTATGTTCATACATTACACTTTCTTTTTGTGTTTCTTGGACTCACTTTAGTAGGTTCCTACCTTATACTTTATTTTTTGCACTCACTGGAGTAGGTTTCTACATCACACTCACCCTTTTGATTTCCTTGGGCTCATTGTTGTATGTTCATACATTACACTTCCGTTTTGTATTTCTTGGACTCACTTTAGTAGGTTCCTACCTTATACATTATTTTTTTGCACTCACTGGAGTAGGTTCCTACATCACACTCACCTTTTAATTTCCTTGGGCTCCTTGTTGTATGTTCATACATTACATTTCTTTTTTGTATTCCTTGGACTCACTTTAGTAGGTTCCTACCTTATACTTTTGTTATTACTTTGCACTCACTGGAGTAGGTTCCTCCATCACACTCACCTTTTGATTTCCTTGGGCTCATTGTTGTATGTTCATACATTACACTTCCTTTTTGTGTTTCTTGGACTCACTTTAGTAGGTTCCTACCTTGTACTTTCTATTACTTTGCACTCCCTGGACTAGGTTCCTACATCACACTTACCCTTTGATTTCATTGGGCTCATTGTTGTATGTTCATACATTGCACTTCCTTTTTGTATTCTTTGGACTCACTTTGTTGGTTCCTATATTATACTTTTTTTTAATTTATTTGCACTCACTGGAGTAGGTTCCTACATCACACTCACCCTTTGATTTCCCTGGGCTCATTGTTGTATGTTCATACATAACACTTCCTTTTTGTGTTTCTTGGACTCACTTTAGTAGGTTCCTACCTTATACTTTTATTTTTTGCACTCACTGGAGTAAGTTCCTACATCCCACTCACCTTTTAATTTCCTTGGGCTCATTGTTGTATGTTCATACATTACACTTCCTTTTTGTGTTTCTTGGACTCACTTTAGTAGGTTCCTACCTTATACTTTATTTTCTTGCACTCACTGCAGTAGGTTCCTACATCACACTCACCTTTTAATTTCCTTGGGCTCATTGTTGTATGTTCATACATTACACTTTCTTTTTGTGTTTCTTGGACTCACTTTAGTAGGTTCCTACCTTACTTTATTTCTTTGCACTCACTGGAGTAGGTTCCTACATCACACCCACCCTTTGATTTCCCTGGGCTCATTGTTGTATGTTCATACATTACACTTCCTTTTTGTGTTTCTTGGACTCACTTTAGTAGGTTCCTACCTTATACTTTATTTTTTTGCACTCACTGGAGTAGGTTTCTACATCACACTCACCCTTTTGATTTCCTTGGGCTCATTGTTGTATGTTCATACATTACACTTCCTTTTTGTGTTTCTTGGACTCACTTTAGTGGGTTCCTACCTTATACTTTTTTATTTATTTGCACTCACTGGAGTAAGTTCCTACATCACACTTACCCTTTAATATCTTTGGGCTCATTGTTGTATGTTATTACATTACACTTCCTCTTTGTTTTCCTTGGACTCACTTTAGTAGGTTCCTATCTTACACTTTATTTCTTTGCACTCACTGGAGTAGGTTCCTACATCACACCCACCCTTTGATTTCCCTGGGCTCATTGTTGTATGTTCATACATTACACTTGTTTTGTATTCCAGCCTGGCGTTGGTCAGTTCTATCTTAACTGATGGTATGTGTAGTAAATGTCGCATGGAGGCTCAGCTGATGTGTTATTGACCTTTTTTGGAGTACAAAGTGAAAGTGAAAGTATTTCTCCTGCAGTCCTTGAAACAGGAGAGTATCCCGAGCAGCCGGGAAGATGAATGTGAAATCAATGATGTCGTAGGAAACATCATCACGCTGCAGCTGCTGCAGTACCTCTTCACTTGTATCATTAACACTAGTACGAGTAAAACAATGCTATTATTAATCATAGCATCAATACGTCAACAATGCTACAACTGTACCATCCAATACTGCTAAATCCTTCATGTCCTCCTTATCACGCAGTACTGGATCAACGAATACACTTCCAACCTGGGAATTGGCGTCTTCCACTCAGGCATCCAGGTTTACGGCCAAGGTGAGCACGTTGTCAACATTAAAATACACAACACATTAAAGGAGAACTGCACTTTTTTGGGGAATTTTGCCCATCATTCACAATCATTATGAGCATACTTGACAACCCTCCCGTTTTTCAACCTCCCGGCAGAAATGTTCTCCCGACAAACTCCCGGTATTCAGCCGGAGCTGGAGGCCACGCCCCCTCCAGCTCAATGCGAACCCGAGTGGGGACAGTCTGTTCTCACGTCCGCTTTCCCACGATATAAACAGCGTGCCTGCCCAATGACGTCATAACTGTAGAATGATCGAGGGCGAGTTCTTGGTTTCTTATGTGGGTTTATTGTTAGGCAGTTTCATTAACGTCCTCCCAGCGCGGTAACAACACACAACAGCAGCAGTCACGTTTAGTCTACCGTAAAGCAGTTTGTCTGCCGTAAATAGCAATGTTGTGACACTCTTAAACAGGACAATACTGCCATCTACTTGATAGCCTCCAGAACACTGAAATTCAAGTATTTCTTTTATTTATATGTATAATAAAATAAATATATATATATATATATATATTAGGGATGTCCGATAATGGCTTTTTGCCGATATCCGATATTCCGATATTGTCCAACTCTTTAATTACTGATACCGATATCAACCGATACCGATATCAACCGATATATGCAGTCGTGGAATTAACACATTATTATGCCTAATTTGGACAACCAGGTATGGTGAAGATAAGGTACTTTTTAAAAAAATTTGTAAAATAAGATAAATAAATTAAAAACATTTTCTTGAATAAAAAAGAAAGTACAACAATATAAAAACAGTTACATAGAAACTAGTAATGAATGAAAATGAGTAAAATTAACTGTTAAAGGTTAGTACTATTAGTGGACCAGCAGCACGCACAATCATGTGTGCTTACGGACTGTATCCCTTGCAGACTGTATTGATATATATTGATATATAATGTAGGAAGCAGAATATTAATAACAGAAAGAAACAACCCTTTTGTGTGAATGAGTGTAAATTGGGGAGGGAGGTTTTTTGGGTTGGTGCACTAATTGTAAGTGTATTATGTGTTTTTTATGTTGATTTAATTTTTAAAAAAAACAACAAAAAAAACGATACAGATAATAAAAAAAAATGATACCGATAATTTCCGATATTACATTTTAACGCATATATCGGCCGATAATATCGGCAGGCCGATATTATCGGACATCCCTAATATATATATATATATATATATATAGCTAGAATTCACTGAAAGTCAAGTATTTCATACATATATATATATATATATATATATATATATATATATATATATATATATATATATATATATATATATATATATATATATATATATATATATATATATATATATATATATATATATATATATCATTTATATAGTATATAGTATTTCATACATATATATATATATATATATATGAAATACTTGAGTTGGTGAATTCTAGCTTAAATATATTCCCCTCTTAACCATGCCCCCAACCACGCCCCCCACCCCCACCCCCCGGTATCGGAGGTCTCAAGGTTGGCAAGTATGATTATGAGAGACAAGATAACACATGTCTTTTTTATTTATTTATTAGGATGCGTGGTGTAAACGTTAGTGTTTGGGTCTGTGGGACCCGTTTTCATGTTTTATTAAAAGAAAAATGATACAATTGATTAATTTTTCAAACTGAAACTCACTGACTTTGGCTCATTTTCTGTGAAGAACATATATCAGAATACATATTTAATGACCACACACCCCCCACCCCCTACACATTTCTATTACATATAAGATGTCCGGGTCCACTGGACTCGGGGCTAATAGAAGTGTGGAAACTGATGTTCTGTGTACCAGACGCACCCACCAACCCACACACACAGCAGGCCTAGACAGGAGGAGGACACAGTGTAGGTACACAGAACATCAGAGGGTCAAATGTGCGAGAAAATGAGAGCAGACAGTGTTGACAAACAACGTTGCAACCTTGTGTGGGAACCGCATGTGCAGACAACACAAAAGAAGAATCCCTGTGGGATGCAGATACTGTCAGAGAAATTTTCCGCACAACGTTCATATTTTTGTTACTCAGCCAGCGTTTGTGGGTCTGATGGACCCGTTGCATTTTGTGGCTTTTTAATGCCTCACAATCAAACACTTTTATGTTAAAATACTGAACAGATGTTTATTGGGATAAGGTAAACACCTGTTCAGTATTTTAACATAAAAGTGTTTGATTGTGAGGCATTAAAAAGCCACAAAATGCAACGGGTCCATCAGACCCACAAACGCTGGCTGAGTAACAACAATATGAACATTACACAAGGGTTAAAGATGATTTTAAAAAAAAACGCTTGAAAGACGAGGCTAATCGAGTCACTGCTGTAGCCTTCAAAGTCCTCAAAAACAACTTCAAAACCCTCCACCAACGTTTTGTATACACACTGTAAGTGTATATATAATGTAGTAACAGGAACGTTCATAACAATATGCAATATGTTCAATATTTACTGTATTTTGATTATTTTAATTAATTCCGGGACTGACTGTCTCCGCGCATTTGTTCTCGTTTCCATAGCAACGCACGTCTGACTTCCGGCAACAAATGTGTGTTCCTACTTCAAAGTTCTAATCGTGGCAGACTTAGTAATAGACTATGAAGACGACCATTTTCGGGCCACTCGGAGCTGCAAAATGGGAAATTTGGAGACAAGTTAGCTCAACATAAATGGCATGCTTACCCCGAATAAACCAGAAAAAAGGTCCCCGGCCAACTGGACCAAAGAGACAACTGTCCATCGAGGGAGTCAAACTTTATATCCATCATGATACACGCAGCACGCCATGTGTGTTAGTACAACTACATAGGCTGTCTGGCTAGCTGTGTACAAACATGAAATGTGGACTAATACTTTACAGATACTGTAATATGATTGTTCATGTTTTTCGGTCACTACAGATTGGTGTCCTATCACAGTGTTGTGCATTACAAACTCAAACGCGTTTTGTGCTGACATAGAAGCTAGCTTATCTCTTGCCGCTGTTAGCTTTTACGGCTATGTGTTACTACGATAGACAAAGAGTTCCTCAGTGTTAGCTTTTACAATAACAATGTTGTTGCAGTTTGGTTATTTTACAGGTTATGAACCGTAAATAAAGTATTGTTGACAATTTTTGAATGCATTTTTAAAGTGATTTAGTGGTATAATTGAATTGTGTAATTTAAATAGCTGCAACATAACATACATAAGTAACAAACAGCATTATAACAACATAGCTATAAAGCAAGGAAGGCACACACTACATACACAAAGCCTAACCAGGCGTTTTTTTCTCTCAAGGAATTCTGAAATAAAAATCATGTCTGAAGCCCAGAACACTCTACACATTTCCCCGGTTTTAGTTTAGAGATAAGGAAAGATTGGCCTGGCCCACTAGCATCCCTCTTTATGTTTGTGAACTTTATAGTCTATACATTTAGAGCAGGGGTGTCAAACTCATTTTAGATGGGGGGCCACATGGAGAAAAATCTACTCCCAAGTGGGCCGGACTGGTGAAATCACGGCACGATAACTTAAAAATAAAGACAACTTCAGTGAACAATGGGAGACCGGGCTTTCTGCTCCGCTGCTCCCAGTCTGTGGAACGCTCTCCCTGACCACCTGAGGGCACCACAGACTGTGGATGCTTTTAAAAAAGGCTTAAAACCCTTCTTTTTAAAAAAGCCTTTTTTTTTATAGATATATGCATACTAGTTTTAGCTATTTGGCTGTTCTAGTTTTTATTTTTTTTAATTATCTTTTTATTTTTTCTAATTTATTTATTTTTTTTATTTTATTTTTTTAATACACTGTAGCACTTTGAGGTTGTTTACTCAATGTAAAGTGCTTTTTACAAATCAATCAATCAATCAATCAATGTTTATTTATATAATAAAATCTATTATTATTATTATTATTATTAAAAAAAGTATATAAAAATCAAATTACAGGATGTTGTTTATGTAGTTTGCTTACATCGTGTGGTATATATATATTGTTTTTTTTTACATATGTAGCATAATCTAGAAAGACACAAATAATTGCTATTGTGACATCTAGTGGACACAATTAAAACAGCAGTTTCTTTCATTCAAAAATTTCGGCTCATTTTTATACTTAGTAAACTCATCCCGCGGGCCGGATAAAACCTGTTCACGGGCCTGATCCGGCCCACGGGCCTTACGTTTGACACCCCTGATTTAGAGTGATGTGATAATCAAACACTCTAGAAGTCTAGAATGAAAGAGTATATAAGAGAATTGACAGAGTGTGTGTACCTTCAGTGCGCAGTGCCTCGTTAAAATCCGGCCGCCGTTGCTTAGGAGGCGAAGTGTGTCTCTCTTTACTAGCTTTGTCGAAGCATGTTGCTTTTGTAGCTGTTTCAGCAGATTTGAATTGCTAGGATAGGATCTTTGATCCAAGACACAACTTACATTTAACTAAAATGTTATTTTCTTTGTGGTCGACAAAAGAAAAGTAGTGAGAATATCTCCATGTTAAGAAACTCGGCTTCGGCTTGTCTTGTTAGTAAACACAGACACGCCCGCTCCCACACACACACACACACACACACACACACACACACACACACACACACACACACACACACACACACACACACACACACACACACACACACACACACACACACACACACACACACACAGCGCGCGGCACGCCTCTTCCTTGTCGCCTCTTCCACAGCGCTCCAATAAAACACACTCAAATCTTCTCAGTTTCTAGCCGATACTACATAAAAAATAACGTAAAATAACGCCGTAACGCATCATGTAGTAACGGTAACTGAGTTACTGAATATAAAAAAATAACGCGTTAGATTACTATTTGCCGCCGAAAGTGGTTATAATGCAAAAACAAAAAAACAAAACCTTTTGTGTTCTTGTGTCTCATAATGATTGTGAATGATAGGCAAAATTTGAAAAAAAAAAAGTGCAGTTCCCTTTCAACTTCAACTTTAACTTCACATTGCCATGAATCATAAAAGTTCAGAGTAAGGCACTTTTTACTTCAGATGAGGTTGAGAGTTAGTGTAGTTAGTGTGTTTGGGTACATTTCAGGTACCAACAGGTAAGAAAAGTAGATTTTGCATAATAGGGCCCCTTTAACCTTTTCAAAATAAAACTTGAACAAAACATTTTTTGTGTGTATAAGTAATTTTTTAGCACATTCAACAACACTGTGATGATAATAACCGTTACACGGACTGTTCATATTGTTCATCCCCGAGACACAACACAGTCGTGCAATTAGCAATGTGGAAGTGACGTCAACTTGGCAAACGTTGTTTGAATGTTGTTTCTTGTAGAATTTGCATACGGCGGCCATCCTTACCCTTTCAGTGGAATCTTTCACATCAATCCAGGAAACGCCGCCGAGCTCGGAGACACCTTCAGATTCAAGTGAGCTCACGTCAGCATTGATGGATGGATGATTGGTGGATGATCGATGGATGACGGGATGGATGGATTATCGATTGGTAGAGGTATGGATGGATGGATGACTGATTGGTGGATGGATAGAAGGATAAATGCAGGCCTGGCCCTAACCAATCTGGCGCCCTAGGCAAGATTTTAGGTGGCGCCCCCCCACATCCGCAGTGAAGTGTATATACTCACAAGAAACCGAATAGCTTTGTCTTTGACCTTTTTTTTTACTTAAAGAAAGCAAATTAACATATTATATGAGAATGTTATGTTATGATTATCTTTAACCGAATCACAGCAGTGCTCAAATTTAAAAAAACAGCATTCCCTCTCATGTGATATTGCTTAATTAACATTAATGATGTGCACTTTAACAACTTTAGGCTTACAACTATACCTAATATATAAAGGGGTGGAAAAGTGACTATTACCTGCAGGGCAAACATTAGTTAACCAGAAGGCAATAACAATGTAAACAAAAAAACACCTGCTTAAAAGATCTAATACAAATGTCCCTGAGGAATGTAAGGTGGGAGTACTGTAATTACCTAACGTTACATTATTATTTTCCATAACAATTTAGCCCCCTCCACAATATTAACCCGACGTTAAAACAGAACTAGCTATTTATTGATTAGCAATTGCTGAATCATGTAACATAAGCTTAATGCTAAAAAGCCAGGTTATTATCACATTCTGTAACAGACAAATAATTTCATGTAGGCTAACGTTACCTACCTGCTACCTCTGTCTTTTTCTCGTTTCTCCTCCTCTTTTTTTCTATTTTTTCTTCCCTGGGCACCTGACAGTTTTGGCCGTTTTGACATCTTGTGTTGATTTTTTGATGTGGTGACGTCCAAAAAGAGTCATGATACGGGAAGGGAGGGGGCGTAATGTTGTAACAAATAATATTTCTATTAAATAGGCTTTACTTAGCATTTTAATTAACGTGGGATTATTTTTTTTATTTAGAAATAATAGTACCAACTTTTTTTTTTCTTTTTTTTTTTCTCCAACATTTGTGGCACTGGCGTGGCGCCCCCTGATGGACGGCGCCCTTAGCATTTGCCTATACAGCCTATGCCACGGGCCGGCCCTGGATAAATGATTAAAGGTTGGATAGATGGATGAATTGGTGACTGGGTAGATGAATGGATGATTGATTGGTGGATGGATGGATGATGGATATGGATTGGTAGGTGGGTCGATGGATGGATGACTTGTTGAATGGATGGATGAATGGATAGGTGAATTGGTGTGTAGATTTATGAATGATTGATTGGTGGAATGATGGATGTTCTATTAACAGATATATTGGTGGATAGATGAATACATTGGCGGGTGGGTCCATGGATGGATGGATGAATGGATAGGTGTAATTGGTTTGTGGATGGATGAATGATCGATTGGTGGAATGATGGATTTTCTATTAACAGATATATTTGTGGATGGATGAATACATTGGTGGGTGGGTCCATGGATGGATGGATGAATGGATAGGTGTATTGGTTTGTGGATGGATGAATGATCGATTGGTGGAATGATGGATGTTTTTTTAACAGATATATTGGTGGATGGATGAATACATTGGTGGGTGGGTCCATGGATGGATGGATGAATGGATAGATGAATTGGTGTGTGGCTGGATGAATGGTCGATTGGTGGAATGATGGATGTTCTATTAACAGATATATTTGTGGATAGATGAATAAATTGGTGGGTGGGTCCATGGATGGATGTATGAATGAATAGGTGAACTGATGTGTGGATGGACGAATGATCGATTGGTGGAATGATGGATTTTCTATTAATAGATATATTTGTGGATGGATGAATACATTGGTGGGTGGGTCCATGGATGGATGGATGAATGGATAGGTGTATTGGTTTGTGGATGGATGAATGATCGATTGGTGGAATGATGGATGTTCTATTAACAGATATATTGGTGGATAGATGAATACATTGGTGGGTGGGTCTATGAATGGATGTATGAATGGATAGGTGAATTGATGTGTGGATGTATGAATGATCAATTGGTGGAATGATGGATGTTCTATTAACAAATATATTGGTGGATAGATGAAAATATCGGTAAGTGGGTCCATGGATTGATGTATGAATGGATAGATGAATTGGTGTGTGGATGGATGAATGATCAATTGGTGAAATTATAGATGTTCTATTAACAGATATATTGGTGGATAGATAATTAAATTGGTGGGTGGGTCCATTGATGGATGTATGAATGGATAGGTGAATTGGTGTGTGGATGGATGAATGATCGATTGGTGGAATGATGGATGTTCTATTAACAGAAATATATTCGTGGATAGTTGAATACATTGGTGGGTGGGTCCATGGATGGATGGATGAATGGATAGGTGTATTGGTTTGTGGATGGATGAATGATCGATTGGTGGAATCATGGATGTTCTATTAACAAATATATTGGTGGATAGATGAATATATCGGTAAGTGGGTCCATGGATTGATGTATGAATGGATAGATTAATTGGTTTGTGGATGGATGAATGATCGATTGGTGGAATGATGGATGTTCTATTAACAGATATATTGGTGGATAGATGAATACATTGGCGGATTGGTCCATGGATGGATGGATGAATGGATAGGTGTAATTGGTTTGTGGATGGATGAATGATCGATTGGTGGAATGATGGATTTTCTATTAAGATATATTTGTGGATGGATGAATACATTGGTGGGTGGGTCCATGGATGGATGGATGAATGGATAGGTGTATTGGTTTGTGGATGGATGAATGATCGATTGGTGGAATGATGGATGTTCTATTAACAGATATATTGGTGGATAGATGAATACATTGGCGGGTGGGTCCATGGATGGATGGATGAATGGATAGGTGTAATTGGTTTGTGGATGGATGAATGATCGATTGGTGGAATCATGGATGTTCTATTAACAAATATATTGGTGGATAGATGAATATATCGGTAAGTGGGTCCATGGATTGATGTATGAATGGATAGATGAATTGGTTTGTGGATGGATGAATGATCGATTGGTGGAATGATGGATGTTCTATTAACAGATATATTGGTGGATAGATGAATACATTGGCGGGTGGGTCCATGGATGGATGGATGAATGGATAGGTGTAATTGGTTTGTGGATGGATGAATGATCGATTGGTGGAATGATGGATGTTCTATTAACAGAAATATATTCGTGTATAGATGAATACATTGGTGGGTGGGTCCATGGATGTATGTATGAATGGATAGGTAAATTGGTGTGTGGATGGATGAATTATCGATTGGTGGAATGATGGATGTTCTATTTACAGATATATTGGTGAATAAATTGGTGGGTGGGTCCATGGATGGATGTATGAATGGATAGATGAATTGGTGTGTGGCTGGATGAATGGTCGATTGGTGGAATGATGGATGTTCTATTAACAGATATATTGGTGGATTGATGAATACATTGGTGGGTGGGTCCATGGATGGATGTATGAATGGATAGGTGTATTGGTGTGTGGATGAAGGACTGATCAATTGGTGGAATGATGAATGTTCTATTAACAGATATATTGGTGGATAGATGAATAAATTGGTGGGTGGGTCAACGGATGGATGGATGAATGGATATGTGAATTGGTGTGTGGATGGATGAATGATCGATTGGTGGAATGATGGATGTTCTATTAACAGATATATTGGTCAATAAATTGGTGGGTGGGTCCATGGATGGATGTATGAATGGATAGGTGAATTGGTGTGGTGTGGATGGATGAATGATCGATTGGTGGAATGATGGATGTTCTATTAACAGATATATTGGTCAATAAATTGGTGGGTGGGTCCATGGATGTGAGTATGAATGGATAGGTGAATTGGTGTGGTGTGGATGGATGAATGATCGATTGGTGGAATGATGGATGTTCTATTAACAGATATATTGGTGAATAAATTGCTGGGTGGGTCCATGGATGGATGTATGAATGGATAGGTGAATTGGTGTGTGGACGGATGAACGGTCGATTGGTGGAATGATGGATGTTCTATTAACAGATATATTGGTGAATAGATGAATACATAGGTGGGTTGGTCCATGGATGGATGTATGAATGGCTAGGTGAATTGGTGGCTGGATAAATGGATTGGTGGGTGGGTCGATAGATAGATAGATAGATAGATAGATAGATAGATAGATAGATAGATAGATAGATAGATAGATAGATAGATAGATAGATAGATAGATGGATGAGTGGATTGGTGGGTGGGTTGATAGATAGATGAATGGATTGGATAAATGTTTGATTGATCTGTTGGTGGATGGATCCAAGGCTGGATTGATGGATGGGTGGGTTGGTTGATTGATTGATTGATTGATTGATTGGAAACAGGGAGGCCATAGTTTTGGGCACCACTGACTTCACGGAGGAGGACGTAGAGAAGATCATGGAGGAGCTTGGCAAGGAGTTCAAGGGGAACGCGTATCATCTCATGCACAAGAACTGCAACCATTTCTCCTCTTCGCTGTCTGAGGTTTGTCAAAGAAAAAAAAATACTGCAAAAGTTGAAAGGTACTAGAAGAAAGTAGCACACAAAGTATTTACCTGTGTTTTCTCGGCAGCTGCTGTGCGGGCATGAGATCCCTCGCTGGGTCAACAGGCTGGCCTACTTGAGCTCCTGCATCCCCTTCCTGCAGAGCTGCCTGCCCAAGGAATGGCTGACCCCGGCCGCCCTGCAGAGTCACATCAGCATGGGCCTCCAACGCCGACAGTCCAGCGACGACGACTGCGACCGCCTGTCGCCGTCCGGCGCCGCCTCGGGTTCCTCCCACGGCTGTCGCCACACCAGGGTGTGAGCGTGGACCCGCCCACCGGGGAGCGGGTCCTCCCGCCTGGAGCTAGTCGGCATGACGGCCGGACCACATGACCTAGTTGTCAGGAGGCCGCCACAGTGCGGTCGGGACACGGTCAGGAAGAGTCGGCCAACAGCGACACTTGCGGTGTGTCGTATTTCCTGTCGGGGCCACTTTTCCACAAGCTGCTAACAGAAGCAACTTCTTTCTTTGCGTTTTTACAAGGACATGACGGTCCCCCTCCAGAGGACGCATTATTTTAACAGAATTTAGTGGGATGAGCAGTAGAAAATGGATGCATGGATGGAAGTTTCCGCACCGTTCGAAGGACCCAGTCACCCTCCCAGATGCACTTCCTTCTTTCTCAAATTTTCCTGCCTGTGTCATATGTTCCTTAGGTGGCTTCATGCTAGCATTACTTGGCAAGGCAAGTTCAGTAACGGTGCACAATTCCTACACAAAGCAATTCAAAGTGCTTTACAGAAAGTTCAAAGAAGGCAAAAATAAAAATGTAAATTAATATTTTAAGTTAAAATCAGATGTGACATATTTTCACAAGTTCCTTTTTTATGTGGAATGTAATTATTTGATTTGTTTACAAAATAAACACTGATGACATCTATTAAACAAGACAAGAGGCAAAGAATCAAACAGAGACAGAATTCAATTTGGACTCAGTTGAGGAGACACGCCTGGACACATTGTACCCTTGTACAGTATCTCCAGCACGCTCTGACGAAAAAAGGTTTACGTCTCCTCCTTTATTTGGACACTCCCTGTTTACACCACAACATCTGCTTCCAAAGGAATGGGGAGTATGTAAACAGTCATTGTTTTCGGTCACATTAACGCAAAAGAAAAAGATGCCTCGGGCTTGGGCTGGTCCTGGATTCAGCCTGGGCAGGTCTTCGATGACAATAGATAAACCCCATCCCGTCTCCTCCCATCGTACACAATGGAATTTTCCAAGCCTTTGCTTGGTGCAACAAAGACAGCTCTCATCTGTTCACTGGAACTCAGAACGGAAAGTTTTTTGATTATTTACATACAATTTTTCTGACATTTTATTTCAGATTTATTTTAAATTATTTGTAGTCTTGTATTTATTAGGATTTTTTTGGGTTTATTAGCGATATAGTTTTTTGGACATGGAGGTGCTAAAAACAAACTAGCTACACAAAAGCTAGCAGTACTAGCTATACAAAAAAAAATTGTTGATTGAAAAATTGATTGGCAAGCTAAATAAATATCTTTAGCAACAATAATGGTTCTCTAACAAACATTGATAATACTTAATATTGTTTTAATCGTGATTGTACTTGATATATATGTATATGTACAGTATATGTATGGATGTATATATACATATATATATATATATATACACTGTATATATACAGTATTTACACATACATGAGTATGTATGGATGTGTGTATATTTATATATGTACACATATACACATACATACGTATTATACATTTATACGTATTATACATATACATACATATATACATACAAACTAAATCCACTTCTAAACCGTTCCAGACTGCCAGTGGAAACACAATTGTTTCTTTTAAAGTGTTCTTTGACTACAATATGTTTTTTTTAAAATGCTAAGCTAACTGGTTTTGCTTTTTTGTGTGGACTAAAGTGTTTTTGTTAACTTTAGCATGCAATTTTTTTTTACCTTTTACCTTTGAGTCATATAACTTATGCTGTTTACATACTAGCCTGCTAACATTAGCATGCTGACTTTTTTTCGGCTAATTTTGTAAACATTTACCCTAGAGTCATTTAACTTGGTATTGGAAAAATTAGCTAGGGTCATGTAGCATTTTTCCGTGACACGTGCTAACTGTTAACATGCTAGTGTGCTAAAAAAATTTGTTAATTTTGCAAGCGTTTACCCCAAAGTCATATAAATGACTTGGTACTTGACATATGCTAACTGTTACCATGCTAGCATACTAATATTAGCATGCTAACTTTTTTTTTTGCCAATTTTGCCACCATACACCTCAGAGTCATATAACTTTGTACTGAAAAAATTAGCTAGGGTCATGTAACTTTTTCTGTGACACGTGCTAACTGTTAACATGCTAGCATGTTAGCATTACCATGCTAACTTTTTTTTGTGTTAATTTTGCAAGCGTTTACCCCATTGGAGACCGGGCTTTCTGCTCCGCCACTCCCAGTCTGTGGAACACTCTCCCTGACCACCTGAGGGCACCACAGACTGGATGTTTTTAAAAAAGGCTTAAAAACCCTTTTTTTTAAAAAACTTTTTTTTTAGATATATGCATACTAGTTTTAGCTAATTGGCTGTTCTAGTTTGTTTTTTTTAATTGTATTTTTTATCTTTTTTTTTTTAATACACTGTAGCACTTTAAGGTTGTTTACTCAACGTAAAGTGCTTTTTACAAATAAAATCTATTATTATTATTATTATTATTATTATTGTCATATGACTTGGTACTTGACATATGCTAACTGTTACCATGCTAGCATGCTAATATTAGCCTGCTAACCCTTTTTTGTGTTAATT